>NC_059211.1:46467470-46781761 GCF_020615455.1 Coregonus clupeaformis | reverse complement strand
CAGCTAATGGGGATCCTAATAATATACCAATACCAATCATGTAGAGCGCAGTCGACGTGAACGAGCCGACCTCGGAGAAGCTGCAAAAATCACGTGACAAACACAAGGGGCGTGTTCCCCTTCTCAGACGTAGCATGCATAAACCAATGGTTGCTTGCCACCTCATCGACTGTGCCTTAGGGAATTAGATTGCTATAACATGATGTGGTTAGCTGATACGTAAAATACCTATTCAGGCTTGTATGATCTGGCATGCGTCAGCAACGTCTGAGCACGGGAACACGACCATTGTGAGCCGTCGAAGTAAATGCTAGTGATGGGCATTCCAAGTCTTTTCGGTGAGCAGGCTCTTTTGGCTCTGTTCACATAGAAGAGTCGTTCATTTAGCCCATTTATAATGTAAAGCATAAAACGTTACTTACCATTATGTCAGATTGTGAAATGTGCATTTAAAATGTGTTTTACCTGACTCAATTAGATCACTTGCAAGTGAGGATCAGAAAGAGGCTCTCTCCTCACTACCTATTGCTCCTGCAGTGAGGAATTACCATCTTCAGAGAATTTGTTTATAACTTATTTAAGTGATAATGCCCTCGAAGCCGGTGTTTGGAGGATATATTGGCACGGGTGTTGTTAGGCCCGAGATGAACTCGATATATCCTCTAAACACCGGCTTCGAGGGCATTATCACTTTTATACAACGGGTTACTAACATATTCAAATAATGATTGACATATTTTCATTAAAAATATTATTTTGATGAATTTATTCATACTATTTAATCCTTCCATGAGATATAGTCCCGACACAAATCTAAGGTTGCTGCACAAGCCGGCTGGTCGTTCATCGGTTGAGTTGCCAGAGACGCGACCCAGTCGTTAAGTCTTTTAGTTCTGAATCGTTCGTTCTAAATGTTCCATTGCAATGTTTTTATCCCTTGCTTGCTAGCTAGCCAACTATGGCTAACTTACAGTCACGTCAAACAGTGCAGCCAGAATAACAGCAAAGTAGCTGCATTTGCGTTTGTTTAAGCTGTTTTCTTGTGACATTTATTTGCATACATCCATAACAATAAGCTAATGATGCGCGATTTCACCTGGCATAGAGAATGTGCTCTCTCGTCAGGACACTGTTGTTCAGAGGAGCTAGCCAACAACACAGCTAACACAATCACTTCAAACAGAAGCTGGAAAGACCAAACTAGCTGCATTTAATTTAGTTTTACCTGTTTTCTATTGACATTTCTTTGTATATATCCATAAAAATGATGCCAGCTGATTCATGATTTCGACTGGCTGAGAAAAGCTGTCTGCCTGCCTGTCTCGTTCCAACTCCCGACACATTCATTACTATGGGACAGCTGGAGATCGAATTTCAATATTGAAACAATGTTGCAAATGTCGGAGAGACAGACAGGAGTATTTCAGTCATACACGTTTAATATCAGTAGCAGTCATCATGCCATTATTTCATAAAGCGTGCACAAGTAGGCTAGACTTGAATTTGAGCGTGAGTGTGATAAACACAGGCATACCTGCGGCCTGTCGCCATCACATGGGCAAGAAGGCAATTATACAGTAGAGCAGTGGTTCTAACCTGGGGTACTATACCCCTGGAAGTATACCTGTCCTATCCACAGGGGCTACTTGCTAAGAGAAAGAAAGTGCCGGCCCTGGGCATAAGCAACATAAGCAATCGTTTAGGGATCCCGGACGCTAGTGTGGCCCCAACCAAAAACGTTTATTTTTATTTTGTATTTTTTTGGAACTCAGTTGGGGTCTCAACTTACTGGATGCAATTTCGAAATGTGATAGTGCATCAGCAGTCACTGACAGTCAATGAATTAGCCCATGTCAGCAATTTTTTTACAAAATTGGTAAGTTATTCTAGCCAGCTATCTACAACTTGTAGTAATCATGGCAAAATTACTGACCATGGCACAATTACTGACCAGGCACGCATTGCATGTGCACAGGAGCCCTGACCTCCAGGGGGCCCCCATTGATTTTGTTAGTCACTCTCACTCAGATCATCATGGCATAAGTCATGACAAAATGTGTAGAATTGCAGGAAAATAGCTTTAAACTGCACAATTTTCCGTCCGCACAATGGCACAATGAGTAGAATTGCATGAAATTAGTTTTAAAACCACCACATTTTCAGGAAATGTACTTTTAAAAAATGTTTCTCATCGTAGTCAAGAGGGGGACCACTAAAATGTTTTACCCACGAGGTGGGGGGCTCCCAAACCAAATATCGCTTAGGGCCCACAAAAAGCTAGGGCCGGCCCTGGACAAGAACGTATGGGTAATAATGACCAGTACTTTAGAAGGTATTTCGGGCAGAGTAAAATGTGATTTGGGGGTTCAATAACCAAAGTTTGGGTAAATAGTCCATCAGCCAGCAGGCCAAATGTCACATGTTTGTCCACTTTGGGGTGGCAAAGTCTAATGATTATTTTCGTTACGGTCAATGTCTGTGGGTTATATTTTGGTATGATACCCACGTATCGGAGGTAGCTGAATGTGGTTATCACTGCATTATATATTATGATTAGAGCCCTGTGTTTTGTACAATCATGTCACAACCTTTATTTAAAGCTTTTTCATCAACTGGTCCCCTTTTCTTTTTATTCCAGATGGTCCAACACCATCATCAGACAATTGCTTTCATTTTTGGTGTAATTCTCATTTCTGGAAAAGGCATAAAATACAGATGAAAATCTAGGTCATGTGACATGATAGTCCAAAACAGGGCCCTAGTTATGACCCCTATGTGGTTAGTTGGACCAACAGAATTGAGGGTATGAAATGTAATTTTGTATTACCAGGGTACAATCTTCTCAAACTAAGGCAATTGATATGTTATTAACTTCATAATACAACACCAATTAACAGTGGTATTAAAAGTCGGGGTCACGATTTTAAGGTTGTGTCATTAGATTTGGGGTGGGGTCGTCAGATATTCTTGGGGAAAAAATGAGATCCCCAGAAATTATTCGGGAAAAAATGGGGTCCCCGCTGAAAAAGTTTGAATACTACTTCATTAAGGTATGAATCAATTGGAATGGTAATGGCATCTCTATGGGCCCACCTTGGGGAGTCAAAGGTCATACATGTAAGCATTTTAGGGTTTATCAAGAGAGAATGGACAGTATTGCTCTTTTCTCACATGTTATCCTAGACGATACCTACACCAAATTTCACACAGAACAAGGAGACACATTGGGAAAGTTTTTTAGCTATATAGAGTCATGATAGATTTTGTCTATAATCAGTCCCAGCAGCCTATTTTCAAGATGGCCACTATTTATGTCAATGGGGAGGAACTGCACTGATTTTGCATGGCCGTAACTGAATAAATAATTGGTGTAATAAGATTAATAATGGCTTACAATGTGTGTTACAATGACGACAACACAAAATGATCAATTATGTCAGTTATACTGTATGTATTTAGCAAAATATTACTAGAACAATTATAAAAATATGCCCAAAAAGCTGTCCGAATTGCTGAGTTTTGTAGACGTTTCAAATATATTACATTAAAACAAAAAAAAATTATAGAAGCATTCACTGATGTCTATTGATTAAAATGATATGCAATATGATTCTATAAATGGTGTTAACATCAAGAAATGTGACGTGGAACCTGCCCTGTACATTGCACCCTATATGAAATTCCATGCATTACGTCCACATAACCCATTTTTGCAAAATGCCTTCATAATCAGTGCACCAAACTTTACATAAAGCTAGGACAAGTCTAAACAATGATGCCTCTACTGCTGATTTAACCATAGGGTACACATTTTCCAATATGGCTGCCAACCAGCTCCTTTGGTTTTAATTTGATTGGTCTGACAGTATTTAGTATTTATTACGATCCCTATTATACTCTTCCTGGGGTCCAATCAGGATTAAAACAATTACATCATACAATACATTATTACATTATTACTCTGTTATTACAAATTTACAATTTAAAATCCACAATACCACAATACCACAGCATTACAATGTGTGTGTTTTTGTGTGAGTGCGTGTCTCTTCACAGTCTGCGATTTTATAAAATCAGATTTTACTGCTCGCTTGAGTTAATTGATGTGGAAAAGATTTCTATGTAGTCATGTTCCTATTTATACTGAACAAAAATATACACACAAAATGCAACAATTTCAGTTACAGTTCATGTAAGGAAATCAGTCAATTGAAATAAATTAATCAGGCCCTAATCTATGGATTTCACATGACTGGGAATACAGATATGCATCTGTTGGTCACAGATACCTTGAAAGAAAGGTAGGGGTGTGGATCAGAACACCAGTCAGTATCGGGTGTGACCACCATTTGCCTCATGCAGTGTGACACATCCATGCGACACATCTCCTTCGCATAGAGTTGATCAGGCTGTTGATTGTGGCCTTTGGAATGATGTCACACTCCTATTCAATGGCTGTGTGAAGTTGCTGGATATTAGTGGAAACTGGAACATGCTGGCGTACACGTCGATCCAGAACATCCCAAACATGCTCAATGGGTGACATGTCTGGTGAGTATGCAGGCCATGGAAGAACTGGGAAATGTTCTGCTTCCAGGAATTGTGTAAAGATCCTTGCGACATGGGTCCGTGCATTATCATGTTGAAACATTAAGAGATGGCCGCGGATGAATGACATGACAATGGGCCTCAGGATCTCGTCATGGTATCTCTGTGCATTCAAATTGTTGTTGATAAAATGCAATTGTGTTCATTGTCTGTAACTTATGCCTGCTGATACCATGACCCCACCGCCACCATGGGGCACTATGTTCAAACCGCTCGCCCACACGACGCCATACACGCTGTCTGCTATCTGTCCCATACAGTTGAAACCGGGATTCAAATCTTGAAGAGCATACTTCTCCAGCATGCCAGTGGTCATCGAAGGTGAGCATTTGCCCACTGAAGTCGGTTACGATGCCGAACTGCAGTCAAGCCAAGACCCTGGTGAGGACGACGAGGACGCAGATGAGCTTCCCTGAGACGGTTTCTGACAGTTTGTGCAGAAATTATTTGGTTGGCGTGGTTAAATGTGGTCTGTGGTTGTGAGGCCGGTTGGACATACTGCCAAATTCTCTAAAACGACGTTGGATGCAGTTTATGGTAGATAAATTAAGAATATTTAATTTTCTGGCAACAGCTCTAGTGGACATTCTTGCAGTCAGCATGCCAATCACACACTCCCTCAAAAATGTGGACATCTGTGGCATTGTGTTGTGTGACAAAACTGCAAATGTTAGAGTGGACTTTTATTGTCCCCAGAACAAGTTGCACCTGTGTAATGATCATGCTGTTTAATCAGCTTCTTGATATGCCACACCTGTCAGGTGGATGGATTATCTTGGCAAAGGAGAAATGCTCACTAACAGGGATGTCAACAAATTTGTGCACAACATTTGAGAGAAATAAGCTTTTTGTGCATATGGAACATTTCTGGGATCTTTTATTTCAGCTCATAAAACATGAGACCAACACTTTACATGTTGTGTTTATATTTTTGTTCAGTATATATCATCTTTGTAAAAATATAAAATAAAATGTATTGTTTTGGTCAGTATTTGTATCCCTAATGTCTGTATTTTATTTTCAAACAATAAAAAATGTATCTATAATATTCCCAAAGGGATCTTTCACTGCTTTGTAGTGATTATAATGATATCCAATATTATGCCATATTGCTAAATATAAAATCTGTCTTGAATCCTGTCATATACACTGCATTCCAACATAACATTCTTACAAACCACATGAGGATGAGGGCATCAACTTGCAGTAGCTGGTGAAGTATTAAAGCCTTAGGTTTACAGCCTTTATAGATGGTGTCTAGTTACACTATTTACAGTGGGGAGAACAAGTATTTTATACACTGCCGATTTTGCAGGCTTTCCTACTTACAAAGCATGTAGAAGTCTGTAATTTTTATCATAGGTACACTTCAACTGTGTTTGGGATCATTGTCATGCTGAAAGACCCAGCCACGTTTCATCTTCAATGCCCTTGCTGATGGAAGGAGGTTTTCACTCAAAATCTCACGATACATGGCACCATTCATTCTTTCCTTTACACGGATCAGTCGTCCTGGTCCCTTTGCAGAAAAACAGCCCCAAAGCATGATGTTTCCACCCCCATGCTTCACAGTAGGTATGGTGTTCGTTGGATGCAACTCAGCATTCTTTGTCCTCCAAACACGACGAGTTGAGTTTTTACCAAAAAGTTATATTTTGGTTTCATCTGACCATATGACATTCTCCCAATCCTCTTCTGGATCATCCAAATGCACTCTAGCAAACTTCAGACAGGCCTGGACATGTACTGGCTTAAGCAGGGGGACACGTCTGGCACTGCAGGATTTGAGTCCCTGGCGGCGTAGTGTGTTACTGATGGTAGGCTTTGTTACTTTGGTCCCAGCTCTCTGCAGGTCATTCACTAGGTCCCCCCGTGTGGTTCTGGGATTTGTGATCATTTTGACCCCACGGGATGAGATTTTGCGTGAAGCCCCAGATCAAGGGAGATTATCAGTGGTCTTGTATGTCTTCCATTTCCTAATAATTGCTCCCACAGTTGATTTCTTCAAACCAAGCTGCTTACCTATTGCAGATTCAGTCTTCCCAGCCTGGTGCAGGTCTACAATTTTGTTTCTGGTGTCCTTTGACAGCTCTTTGGTCTTGGCCATAGTGGAGTTTGGAGTGTGACTGTTTGAGGTTGTGGACAGGTGTATTTTATACTGATAACAAGTTCAAACAGGTGCCATTAATTCAGGTAACGAGTGGAGGACAGAGGAGCCTCTTAAAGAAGAAGTTACAGGTCTGTGAGAGCCAGAAATCTTGCTTGTTTGTAGGTGACCAAATACTTATTTTCCACCATAATTTGCAAATAAATTCATTAAAAATCCTACAATGTGATTTTCTGGAATTCTTTTCCTCAATTTGTCTGTCATAGTTGACGTGTACCTATTATGAAAATTACAGGCCTCTCTCATCTTTTTAAGTGGGAGAACTTGCACAATTGGTGGCTGACTAAATACTTTTTTTCCCCACTGTATGTAGTTCTGCTATTTGTAACAATGTTGTTTCAATGATGAGTCAGTCTAAATAAATAATTTGATCTGATGGATTTATTTTAACCAAGTACCATGTTTTTTTTAAAGATGAGACCAAACAATGGAATGTTCAATTGTTGTTTGATAGCAATGTGAACATTCCAACTTGTCTCAACATTCTTTAATCTGCCTGCGAACATTCTTTCGCATAGACTTCCATACAACGGGACATATAAAGGTGTGAAAACATAGAAAGGCTTGTGGAAAGCAATTAAATACAATGAAACATTTGCCACCCTGAAGTGGACACATTTTTCCACTGGCCCATGGTGGGGCACAAGGTGAGAGGTCTGGTAACTGTCAGCAGTTCCAACATGGCCTTCAGATGTCTATGATTGACATTTGATATATGTCTAAATTCATTTTTAGTTGAAGGCCAACAAGGTGTTAGCTGATAATACAAATTATGATAATTTGATAATTTCCCAACTGTCTCTCACATTATCATCTGACCTGCCTTTAAAATCGGGTGGAAATTATATGTAAATGACAGCATTTAAATGACAGATTCATTTGGTTTTGGTTTGTGAGATATCAAGTCACAGAGAGAAAGCAGCTGAGACATTAAGTATATTCAATTGACATCTGGTTGTGACTCATTCATCATGTGCCTTAACTCTGTCATAGGAGTGCTCTCATTGTCTCCCTGCCTGACAACCAGGCCACTGGTGTACTATTTTTAAATCATCCATCTATTCGGTGCCCAATAAATAGAATGGAAGGGGTTGCACATAGAGAATGGCTGTAGTAATGGTGAGTCAAGGAGTTGCCTCAGTCCTCCAGACACCAGCAGATTAATATTTCACATACAGTACAGTTCTGTCTGTCATGTAGTGCTGATCTTAATTTGGAGATGGAGGCCGGCCCCCAAGAGACACATACGTGCATGTGTGGGACCTATAGTAATATTAGGCATAACAAAATAGACCACCCCCCCACAACTCTTTCACATGGTACTGAGTAATGCTCAATGTCAGGCACTTCAGGTCAGCTCAGAGGTCTTAGGGGTCTTTGATTATTGACCATTAGTAGAAAGGGAAAGGGGATACCTAGTCAGTTGCACAACATATGCATTCAACCGAAATACTGTATGTCTTCCTCATTTTACCCAACCCCTGTGAATCAGAGAGGTAATAATAATAATAATATGCCATTTAGCAGACGCTTTTATCCAAAGCGACTTACAGTCATGCGTGCATACATTTTTGTGTATGGGTGGTCGCGGGGATCGAACCCACTACCTTGGCGTTACAAGCGCCGTGCTCTACCAGCTGAGCTACAGAGGACCACGGTGCGGGGGGCTGCCTTAATCCGTGCTATCTGGAATCTTTGGGACGTCCCAACTGAAGGGTTAAGGTTAGGGTTAGGGTCGAGACCTAGTGATGATACAGGCACCATGTCTGATGTGCCTTTATGTCTTGTGATTTCAGGTGAGCAAAGATGTCCTCAAGTGATGAATACAACTGCGTTCTCGGTAGAGGCTGTTATTCTACAAATTGCGTACACAGATTTTAAGGTGTCATAGCAGGTGCAGCAAAATGCTAATGTTACTAGCTCCAACAGTGCAGTAGAATGTCTAGCAAATAAAATATAAAATACACAAATAATCTAAAAAATCTAAACAAGAAATCAAGAAATTACAGAACGGATCCAATTAACAATCCAGAGTAGATATTGTAGTGATCCTCACTATGAGCCACGTTATAATTCCCACCAAGCGTAGCCTTTCACGCCAGCGACCTGGGTTCGTGAGGCCATCAGAACGCACAGGCAGACGTGTGAAGGAGCTTGAAAGAAAGTCGAAGCACGAGGACGTACCTTCCCATTTGGAGTGGGCAGTGAAGCGATCCTCGCTGTATGACCCACATTACAATTACCACCAAATGGGTTAACCCTATTGGCGCGATGCATAGTTTGCCTTTCACATTTTCAATTAAAATTGTCAAAAATATCATTATTATTATCATAATTTTAACAATTTCACAGTATTATTCCAACATCATAGTGTGGAAATAGATTTAAACACAGGAAAAACGTTTTTGACTGCACTGGGCCTTTAAATAATTGGCGGGTCCTTAGTACTCTGATGTGTGTTAGGATATTGAGTCTTATCATATTCTAGGAAAGCAGATTTGCTCCATCTTTTAACTAAGTTTGTGTGAAGGTACAGTACTGTATCTCTGCATTTTGGTTCCACATAGGTTCCACAAAGATTCTGTGTAAAGCATTAGACCTTTTTGAATTCATTGCATGAACATTGGTGTGCACCTTGTTGACGACAGGCTCTATCAATAAGGGTTGAGAAATCATCTGCACTGGGTGCTTCTTCTTGGGATTACTTTTCTCTTTGTGAGTCTTCTCTTTAATACAAGTTGGATATGGTTCTCCAGCCTGGTCTCATAGACTAGATGTAACATAGCAAATGTAAATCCGGGACAGTCAAATTAGTATGATATGTTAAGTTTGGTATGGTTACATAAGACAGATGGTTACTATAACGCGAACGTCTAGCAACCCAAAGGTTGCGAGTCCGAATCTCATCACGGATAATTTTTGCTAATTAGCAACTTCTCTGAATGTCCTTGAGTGGCCAAGCCAGAGCCCGGACTTGAACCCGATCAAACATCTCTGGAGAGACCTGAAAATAGCTTAATGCAAATTAATTACTTAAAAATCATACAATGTGATTTTCAGGATTTTTGTTTTAGACTCCATCTCTCACAGTTGAAGTGTACCTATGATAAAAATTACAGACCTCTACATGCTTTGTAAGTAGGAAAACCTGCAAAATCGGCAGTGATTAAATACTTGTTCTCCCCACTGTAATTCCAATGCAAGAACCTTAATGATGCCCCTGGGCATAACTACATACCGGTATGTTTCATCATAGAAATAGATACATTCTATTATGGTTTTCTTGGTAGCCTATTGGTTTTCGTGGTTGTATATGGAACTGTATGTATTGCAAACATGTTTATGGTAGGCTGGCATTACTTAATTGATTACGTGGGTCGAATTTAATCCACAGAAGTGTTTTGTCCATATCACAACGTGTTGCTGTGCTCATGAGTGGCTGTTTGAAGCGGGCCTATTTGTTTGGCAAGACAGCTGTGCATGGCTGTATCTCACTGTAGTAGGCTGTAGGCTATGTTTTGGTTATTTGGATCTCCAGTCGCCTTTTGTTTACTGCGTTTGTTTACTGTTAATGAAACTAGCCTAAATATAGATTGTGTCATGCCTTTATCGATCCGATATTTTGTTTATTAGGCCTACTTGGTACAGCTGTATATAGCTTTGTTATTTTTATTTTATTGAGTTACTATTTTATTTGTTTCTATTTGTACATTTTCTTATTTTTAACTGCATTGTTTGGAAAGGGCTTATAAGTAAGCATTTCAAAGTAAAGTCTACATGCGTTCATGTGACAAATAACATTTGATTTGAGTTTGGTTTTGATCTGTTCGCATAGATTTGTTCGCATTCGCAGTTGTCGGTATGATAGGCATATTGCTATTCAGTATTTTTGTTTGCATGCATGAATAACTACGCTACTACTTTCAGCATTTAGTTTGCATTATTTTGGTAAAACGGCTGCATTCACCTAGGCTGTTTGTAATAGGTGAATTACCCTGTAATAGGTGACGTGCCTTCAGAAAGTATTCATACCCCTTGACTTAGTCCACATTTTGTTGCGTTACAGCCTGAATTCATAATGGATTGAATAGATTGTTTACTTACCTATCTCTCTACACACAATACCCCGTAATGAAAAAGTAAAAACAGGTTTAGACATTCACTTTGTTAATTATGTTAATATTGTGGAGTAACTACAATGTTGTTGATCCATCCTCAGTTTTCTCCTATCACAACTCTGTAACTGTTTTAAAGTCACCTTTAGCCTCATGGTGAAATCCCTGAGCGGTTTCGTTCCTCTCCGGCAACTGAGTTAGGAAGGACGCCTGTATCTTTGTAGTGTCTGTGTGTATTGGAACAACATCCAAAGTGTAATTACTAACTTCAACATGCTCAAAGGGATATTCAATTTCAGCTTTTTTAAAATCTATCTACCAATAGGTGCCCTTCTTTGAGAGGCATTGGAAAACCTCCCTGGTGCTTGTGGTTGAATCTGTGTTTGAAATTCACTGCTCGACTGAGGGACCTTACAGATAATTGTATGTGTGCGGTACAGAGATGAGGTAGCTATTAAAAAATCATGTTAAACACTATTATTGCACACAGAGTGAGTCCATGCAACTTATTATATGGCTTGTAAAGCACATTTTTACTCCTGAATTTATTTAGGCTTGCCATAACCAGGGCCAGATTAAGAAATCATAGGCCCAGGGGCTTTGTTTTTTTTCAGACACTTTATGTTGGTGTTTCCTAAATTTTGACAGATACCTGTATGTGCATGTAATAAAACCTAATGCACAGTTGTTTTTTTATAAACTATTGATCCTCTGTGGCCAAATTATGCTCTTGTGATGAGGTGGTGTTGAAGGAGTCAGGCGCAGGAGGGTAAATCACAGATTAACAGGCTTTAATCCGCAAAATACAGGTTTACGCAGAAATGCGTCAAACACACTCCAGGGCACAAAACAGGCGCACTGGAAAATACAAGGCACACGGGAAATACTCCCGTCGATACACAATACACAAGCTCCACTGAGCTTCACTAACCTCCACAATAAACAATCACCCACAAGGACAAGGGGGCAGAGGGAACACTTATACCATGACTAATGAGGGAATAAGGACCAGGTGTGTGTGATTGAAGACAAGACAAATGGAGTGATGATAAATGGATCGGCAGTAGCTAGTAAGCCGGTGACGCCGAACACCGAAACCTGCCCGAACAAGGAGGGGAGGCAGCCTCGGCGGAAGTCGTGACAGCTCTCTGGTGTATTTTGAACATTGACAGCAGGCTCCTGTCTCTCACAATTGACCAGTTACATTCATGTATTATGCATTTTATTTTGTATTTTGTATTAATCAGTTACCCAATCAAGACACACTCATTGAGAGCGGGCTCCTAAGTCTTCTTGAGGTTGGCTGTTGCAGTGAAAAAATATAAAAATATATATTACATATATAATATACGGTATATATATTTCCTTGATACCTTTTTTTTTTGCCTCTTGGGCCCCCCACGGGCCTGGGCCCAGGGGCTTTATCCCTGGTATTAATCCGGCACTGGCTATAACAGTTGAATACTGATTGACTCACGACATTTCAGCTTTTCATTTTTTATTAAATTGTAAACATTTTGAAAAACATCATTCCACTTTGACATTATGGGGAATTGTGTGTAGGCCAGTGACAAAAAAATCCACATGTGGCAAAAAAAATCCACATTGAATCCATTTTAAATTCAGACTGTAACACAACAAAATGTGGAAAAAGTCAAGGGGTGTGAATACTTTCTGAAGGCACTGTATCTTGTAGCCTATACTCATTACCAAAATGGCTTTGCTTTAGTGTGTAGGGCGCTGTCCATTGTGCTGATACAGTACAGCGGAGATAGGCTACACATTTCGCGCCAACCTGTCACTTCAAAAGCATAATCAATGGTCTCGGATTCTCTGCATTTGAACTTTATGTTTATTGTGGTATAGCGTAATATAAGCAGAATTCAATATAATTCCAATGCATGAACCCATCAAAATTGTGCCCCCTCACCGATTTCAACTGCCCCCTTAGTCACTTTATCCTGGCGCCAGGTCTGAGTCTCAGTCAATCACACACACAACTCAGAGCTACGGTGGTGCAGTACAGCACCAGCTACATTTGGAAGCAGAGGAGGAGAACAAAGTGAAAAGCAACTATCACCTTCAAAGTCCTATTTCTGGAAAACGTACAGTATTAGATAGTTAATCACTCACAAGCCTCATGTGGCTATCAAACATGTATTATATCAGGATGGGAATCTATGATACAAAGATGAGAAACAGAATATGATAGGCTAAATGTTGTTGTGTCAAATTACATATTATTACATGTTTTATATCAAAATTAGATTGTGATATTTATTCTGAGCACTAACCATACTTCTAGCCTCAGCCGGCTATTGCTATGATACTAACCCCAACCCTGGCCCGGCCTGAGACAAATTATACTAGAACAGAAGGACATCACAAGTAAACATCACTCAGTTTCCCTTAGTTTTGATTGAACATGAGATTCAAGGCTTGGTCATGAGATCCAAATATCCGGAGCTACTGTATGGAGTTTGTTATTCATATTAGTAGTGATGACAGCCTAATTTCTATGGAAAATTGACACATTCATCAATAGAGGATATGAGGCCTTAACTCTCCTATGATTCTTTTCTTCCAGCAAATCTCATTTCCCTCCCTTGTCAGATAATGAATTAGTGAACATATCTTCAGCCTAACGAAAAGTCCATATGAGTGTAACATTTCATCCATTTCAACATGGACGTATCTGTCTATACATGGGTGTGCTACTCTGCTCAGTATTTACAAAACATCTCTCATATTGCATTGGGTGTTTCAGTGTGAATGTAATTCAATTAGAAAATGATTAAACTGAGGAATAAACAGAAATTAGAATTTATTCTGACATGGGGAATTATGTTGAACAATCAGAAAAACAATGTGAAATGTGCCAATTCACCTGAGGACACCTGATCTGTCTGTCCGTGTCCATATCCTCCCACTGCTGTCAGGCCCTCAAGCTGCTCAGGGACATGATTGACAGGCAGAGTTGGCAAGAGAGTCAGAGGGTGTGTAATTGGTTATGGATTGACCTGACAAAAAACTTTGACAGAGTGTATGAGATTCCTTCACTATCATGCTACCCAACCTTTATTTATTTATTTTATTTAAGAAAGTTCCACTAAGGTCAGAATACCTATTTTCCAGTCCTTAGAAGACCTTAGAATAGTTCAGCGCCATGCAAAAGATCTCCTTTGATGTTTTATCTTTCCAGAGCTCGGTGCTCTTTCGCTACAGCCCCGTGTGGCATTTAGACAATGGAGAGAGACAGGGCTGTGACATCAGGCGGATCCTAGTCCCCATTTGAAGTGTTGATGGCCATCATGTGTGTCCAGGCCTCTATAACTCAGAGAAAATAGCTGCTTTGTTTTTGTTTTCGAGCTCTATGTTATTTTGTCACGTAGTGTCATTTCCCGATTACTTCTGATTGAATACCTCCTTTCATGTGAAAAGGTTCTGATTGGTTTTGTAATGACACAATTACAAACCAAGTGTGAAAATCTCAGATTTCAGAGTCAGATGAACTCATGGATACCATTTTTATGTCTCTGCGTGCGGTTTGAAGGAAGTTGCTAACTAGTGTTAGCGCAATGCCTGGAAGTCTATGGATATCTGCTAGCATGCTAGTTAGCATTGGCTCGCAAAACTACCTCTAACTTCCTTTATACTTGACAGAGACATTAAAATGGTATTCATGAGTTGATCTGACTCTGTGGAAGTAGATAAAGGGTCTCATTGCCAAAATCCCGAAGTATGCCTTTAAGATGCCCAAATTATAATTTCTAGTTGAATGAACATATGAGACAAGTTGAGCAAACACATCATTTTAAATTGACTAAATTTTTTGAAAGTTTACTCAAGTTGGGCCAACTTTTTTTTTTTTGTTCAGGTAACACTTGGACTGAAAAGTGGAGTAAACTAAGAAAAAGGCTGTGGAACCAGTTACTTAGTTGAAACAAGATTTGTGGGTGTTTTTTTCTTCTTCAATATAATAATAATATATGCCATTTAGCAGACACTTTTCTCCAAAACAGTAATGCGTGCATACATTTTACGTATGGGTGGTCCCGGGAATCAAACCCACTACCCTGGCGTTACAAGCGCCATGTTCTACCAACTGAACTACAAAGGACCACTTGTGTGGTTGATTCCAACTCAATCTTCCTGGACCATTGCTCATGGCTGTATGCTAGGGTATGGTTAAATATTGTTTGTACTGAAAAGCAAATGGGAAAGGCATGGATCACAGCACAGTTTAGGAACTAATCTACGGTCAGTTGTCATGGCATAGTGGACAGAAAGAGGACACCCCACTTACAGGCACGTCAACCTTTTTGAATCCCACAGGTGAGAGGAATTATGGTATAAACCATTTTCCCCCAGTTATGGATTTACTGTTGCTGTTTGTTTTCAAAGGCCTGATCAGCAGTTGGAGCTTTATGCGCTTTCTGATGTTCAAGTGGCCTATTTAGTATTGCTATGCCCCTGTGCTGGTATGAAATGGCATGTTAAAGGAGACTGTAATGTAATATGGAAGTGATTCCGTCAGTCTGCTGATAGAGGATCAATACACATAACTTGAGGTTGCCACTGTCATGGTGATAACGCTGTGCTGGTATGCCTGTTTGAGGGGTGTGTGGAGGATGTGTGGTGGAGGGGTTTAGCGATGGCTGGAAGTGCTGCTCAAATCATAATTTAACAGCAGAGGTCATTTCTATTGACATAAAGTCCCGCAAGGCCTAATCCGTCCTGGCACAATTGCATCTTCAGACAGCAGACGCCAATTTCAAGAGCAGAGGAAACCACGCTGCTGGGTTTGATAGTAGCTCAGAGCAACGTAAATTGTGAAGTCATGGCCAAGATGAGGTCTAAGACATTTTATTGACTTCCTGGCGCTGTCGGAATGGAGCTACTGCTGCTGCATCAATGTACCGGTCTGAGAGATCTGCCTGCTACAGTGAACAGTCTTATAGCTTGGGGATCTCGGTGGAGCTAGTATGCATTAGCCTGATCCTCACAGCATGTGTGTATATATATTTAGAGTGAAAATGTAGTGTTTGCATGTGTATGCATGCGTGCATGTATATGTGAGTCTCACAGCTGCTGTCTTATAGCTCAGACACAACGGACAAACGTTTGCCCCTCTGAACAGAGTGTCGGCAGTCAATCTCTTTTGTGTTCACACAGCAAAAATCTTGAAGTCGTCAGCCACTGAGCCTTGTTAAAATACTTTGAACCAGAAGGTGGGAGTAGCGTTGTTTGGCAATGCATGTCCGTGTGTGTTGCTTAGTTTATGGTCTAGATTCTGATGTTAGCTAGCTAGCCATCTGCACTAATGTTGCTATTTTGTAGAAAAACGTTGTTGATACTAGCCAGATGGCCACAGCTAGATAACTACCTAGCAAGATGACGAAGAAACAATTTAATTCACTCTCTTTAATCCCATACTGCCAGTGCCAGTCCATAGCCAAATGTTTAGCTAGCTAGCTAACATTAGCATATTCCCTAGCTAGCACAACATAGCTAGCTAGCATATAAAAAAAGGTTATTTGGCTGTCCCCATAGGAGCACCCTTTTTGGTTCCAGGTAGAACCGTTTTTGGTCCAAGTAGAACCCTTTTGGGTTCCATGTAGAACCCTCTGTGGAAAAAGGGTACTTCAAAGGGTTCTCCTATCCCTTTTGAGTTCTACATAGCAAAAGATTTCTAAGAGAGTAGCTACAGTGGTTAGCTAGCTTGGAGGAAGTATTTAGTGTTGTGTGAATTGCATCTGTGCACTCAGCTGGCTACCATCCCATAGCCTACATTGCATATGAAGTGTGACTGGCTCATGACATTTAACCGTGGATGTACGGAAAAAATGCCCTCTTTTTTCCTTTTTCTTGTCACTCCTGTTGGCTCCCACACGTGGGGGTTTCTGCTCTCTGATTGGCTCCAAGCCAAATTGTTGGCCACTGATGAGCATTGCGATTCTACAAGTAGAAACACCAGGTTGGTTGCTACCAGGTCGGCACGCAGCAGGTACCGCTTTTGTTTTAGCAAGAGAAGGAACGGCCTCCCACTGTGATAAGTACCTATCGGCAATCTATCAGCAGTGAGATTCTCGGTGTGTTTCATGATTTAATGGAGAGGAGAATCAGCAAAGGTTTGTGACTCAGGCTTTCATTGCAGCCCACACACTCTCAACCACTCTTAATGTTGTGCCTCAACAAGCTTCCCAGTCTTTCCCTTTGACCCCACTCTTGAAACTGCATTAAAAGTGCAGTAACTAAAGTGCAGTAACTACAGTTAATTTTGGATGCAGTAATTACAGAATTACTGCAGTTATACTGCACAGTAATTGCAGTTATACTGCAAAATAACTGCAGTAGGGAAAAAAAACATATTTTGGACGCAGTATTTGCAGCATACTGCAGTTATTCTGCACTCAAACTGCAGTTATACTGCAGTGTACTGCAGTTATACTGTACTCTGACTGCAATATTTTTTCGTAAGGGAAATGTCTCAGTGTGACCAGGCGACCCTTCAACACAACTCGGCTCATTCATTCTTAATTATCTGCCCATCACTTCATATAGAGACTTGCTCCCACACTGTTGTTCCATCAGCAACTAGCGCATCTATTTATGGGAGCAATTTTACTTGCATATGTCACTCATACTCCTCTGTGACTGTCCATGCTGTTGCCAAATTAGTTGAGTTCATCCATTTATTGAGTGACCTCATTTTCCAGATGTAAAAGCAAGATATCCAAATTCCCCCAAAAGTAAATTGATAATCGAGTGAAAACGGACTTTATTCAGATACTTAATAGCTTACCCCAATAGAGCTGGAGGTGCCTATCTACCTTTATATGTAATTTGCAGTTAATGGTTACGGACCAAACTGTTAGCAAAACAAGTCCTGCAAATTGTTCCTGTCCTTTAACATCCTAAACAATGATAGATCAGACCAATGGTGAGGATGATTAAGGACACACTATTAATGATAATGTTATCAGTCACTCCTACAACCATGATAAATAATTTTGCCTTGAGAGACATCTATAGATTCAGTCCACTGAACAGGAAATGGCTGATAAGTGGCCCATTGCCTTATTGTCTACTATCTAGTTCTGAGATAGCCAGTATATCATAATCTCCCTTCATTTCCTTGTTTACAATATGAAAGCAGAACAGCGAGTGACATCCCTGTATATTGAGAGGTAGTGTGTCAGTGTATATTGCGAGGTTATTCTGAAAATGTCTTTGCAAAATGATATAATTGCCAGTAAATGTAAGCTAATGTTGTTGTATCCATGGTTACATTGTAGAGAAAAAGGCTGGGGGGTGTAGAATGTCAGACAATTAACAACATTGAAACATCATGAGTTGGTGTGTAGAGGATGAGATGACATATAAACATGGCATACATGGTTGGAGTATAATAAGGTTTTCTCTAAATTCTTACAAATTCTGGTCAACAGATTATTGCATGCTCTAAGACTTATCAATGGTAATTCAGAAGGCTTTTTGTCAGTAAATAATACTCCAGTATCGTCATTAACATAAATAATGAAGGGTCTCAAAGAGCAAAAAGCTGTTTATGTATTGAGTAGACTAGACTAAGATTATTATGTAAATATCGTCTAGTCGTCTGTTACTTGTCAATTCACTGTAATTAGGCCTCATTATCATAATTATTTCGATTCGTTTTTGTCCTTTTTTACCATTAAGGACTGTCTGTGCTTTAACATCTTAATAAGGCGTAATTTCAACTTCCACAATACTTGCTTTTTCTTTTGATGGGTCATATACATATTTAATATAAAAGCCTACAATACATGTGTTCCGTCTTTTGAATTTGTAATTGTTCCAAAAATGATGTAGTTGTGACATACTATTGAACATATTATATCTCCACACACACACACACACACACACACACACACACACACACACACACACAGACTAATGACTTATTAATGGCATCATCAATGACAGTAATCAAACTAAAAGCTGTTTATGCATTGAGTAGACTAGACTAAGATTATTATGTAAATATCGTCTAGTCGTCCGTTACTTGTCAATTCACTGTAATTAGGCCTCATTATCATAATTATTTCGATTCGTTTTTGTCCTTTTTTACCATTAAGGACTGTGTTTATTGTTTTGACTTTGCCAATCCATTTGTTGAACAATAACAATGGAATTCATCAGATTGTATTACATAATTTATATTTGTTATTGCAGGTGTATATATAATCCAAATCCATATCCCGCTGGGGTCACCAACACGAAATGATATGCATGCGCTATTGTAAGACACTTTGGTTAAGCATCTGCTAAATGGCATTTATTATTATACTATATGGATTTTACAGCATTCCCTTTGCAATTGTAATCCTGACCCAGTATATAAGGAAAGGGGACATCTAGTCAGTTGCACAATTGAATGCATTCAACCAAAATGTGTCTTCCGCATTTAACCCAACCCCTCTGAATCAGAGAGGTGCGGGGGGCTGACTTAATTGACATCCAGAACGGCCGGGGGAAGTTGATGAGGGTTAACTGCCTTGCTCAAGAGCAGACCGGCAGATTTTTCCACTTTGCCGGCACCTGAACCAGCGACCTTTCGTTTACTGGCCCAGTAAACCTTTCGTTTACTGAGCACCACATAGTGCTCAAGACAAGTAGTGTTAGACACAATTTCTATGCACAGCTTCCATTTTATGACAATTTTATCTGAAGTTTCCATTCGTCAAAACACAATTACCTGTCTGAAAGCGGTTCTCTTTCACTGAGTTCCACTTTTCCCTTCTGCTGTAGGAAATTTGCCACCAACAGTTATTTCTGAAAATTCCTTGCATTTTGATTGCCTGGTGTCCTATCGCAGTTTAGGACTCTGGTGTTAAATGTATTAATCGAGGATTGCAGTTATTTCGATTGATTGTAATGGTTTGTTTGTTGAAGGTGTAGAATTGTCATTGTACCTTCTAGTTTTTTTCTTGTTGTTGTATTATTTGGAATGTTCATTTTCTTGATTGTGAAAGTGTTTGTACTCAGGGCACCATTGTAAATGAGACCCTGGTCTCAATTGGGCTCCCCTAAATAAATAAAAGTTACATTTTTAAATATTCAACCCACCCTCAGGGAACTCAAGTGCTGCGAAGGACATGGTGGTAGATTCCCATGAAAAAGAAACAACCCACTGGGCACACACTGATTGAATCAATGTTGTTTCAACATAATTTCAAATAAATTATGTTAAACCAATGTGGAATAGACGTTGAATTGACGTCTGTGCCCAGTGGGAATGGTCAGTTCATACCAGGGCTTACATGGTTCTGTTCCAGAACAGACACTCCAGGCTCTGTCGTAGCCGGCCGTGACCGGGAGACCCATGGGGCGGCGCGCAATTGGCCCAGCGTCGTCCAGGGTAGGGGAGGGAATGGCCGGCAGGGATGTAGCTCAGTTGGTAGAGCATGGCGTTTGCAACGCCACGGGAGGCCAGTATGAAAAAAATAATGTATTCACTAACTGTAAGTCGCTCTGGATAAGAGCGTCTGCTAAATGACTATAATAATAATAATATGCCATTTAGCAGACGCTTTTATCCAAAGCGACTTAGTCATGCGTGCATACATTTTTGTGTATGGGTGGTCCCGGGGATCGAACCCACTACCCTGGCATTACAAGTGCCGTGCTCTACCAGCTGAGCTACAGAGGACCACAGAGGACTAAAATGTAATGTAAATGTAATACAATCAACAGACAATCCAGCTGCCTCCTTCTCACATCATCATTGAAAGGAGGTGTTAACTACAGATGCTGGATCTTAATTTGATCACCGTGTTGCAGGATAACTTTCCTGCAATGCAATACATTTAAAACTTGTAGTGTATTTGAGGTTTAAAAAGGCTTCTGAAGTTTGTAATTTCCACTTAGAAATGTTAGACTTGATTTCCCCTTAGCAAAAATGGATCAACCCATACAAAATGTCCATTAATTATAGCCTACATAATAATTCAAACTGATCAAACTGGCTCAAATTAAGATCCTACATCTGTAAATGAATGATGCCACATTGGCATGGACAGTTCTGTTAGACCACTCTCTCGAATAACCCTTGTATTTGACCATTTTCCAGAGATTTTCGTGGTTGAGGGTGGGGGGCCACAAGTAGCGGTCCTCGGGTAAAGTCACTGGGGAAGCCAAGCCAGAAAAAATAGCCATATTACAACCTATGTGTTGTGATAATTGTGTTGCTCTATAACCTGTTAGTTCATATAACTTGCAACCGTGATATATAGGCCTAAGGCCGAGACAATAAGGAGACACAGTGGCAGAATAAATGTAACCACACCTTTGTTTCATCACAAAACCGGAGAGCACCCTCTGTCCGGTGAAGTCCACAAAACATATTGCATGTAACAAACAGTTACATGACCTACAGCATGGTCAAGCAAGTTAATGTTTCCAACATTTTCGGACCACTAAACAACTATTGATTTAGAACCACGGAGAGTTACCGCAAGTCGCAAAGAAAACAGGAGCTGCCTCCACTATTCCAGCACCATTTCAACTTCAACATTTCAACATCATCAAATCACCTATGCTTAGTCTAATACAGTGACAACTAAAATATACCAAAAACAATTTAGTCCAATCAACGTAACCTAAATATGATGTGGCTGTCCATGGTTCGGATTTCTGTGTGTGTGTGCGTGTTCATGCAAGTAGAAAAACATGTTGACTCACCCTACTTGTAGAGAAACACCAATGCCATCCTCCTCTCTTTCCTGTTGACAAAACGGTCTATCACTCTGTCATACAGTACACACTTTTATTTGTTGTTGTCCTAGGCTACCTGGCTAAAATGCTTGCTCGCTAGCCTAACTTCCTTTCATGAGCAACATTAACTAGTTAACCTCAGTTGGATCGGTGTCCCGTATACGTGTGCTAATGTGATTAGCATGACTGTTGTAAGTAACAGCAAACTTTCCAGGACATAGACATGTCTTATATGGGCAGAAAGCTTAAATTCTTGTTAATCTAATTGCACTGTCCAATTTACAGTAGCTATTACAGTGAAGAAATACCATGCTATTGTTTGAGGAGAGTGCACAACAACAACAAAACTTATCACGGCAACTGGTTTGATACATTCACCTCTGAAGGTAAATAATGTACTTACATTCAGTAATCTTGCTCTGATTTGTCATCCTAAGGGTCCCAGAGATAAAATTGAGCATAGTTTTGTTTGATAAAATCCATTTTTATATTCAAATGTAGGAACTGGGTTCTACAGTTTGAACCCCTGCTGGCTCTGGCTCCACAAGGTACTGTAGGTGTGAGTGAGTTTTGGTGTTATGCGACTGCGGTATGAATTGCTTGAAAAGGAGCCTATCTGTTAGGCTGAGGAAAGGCTCAATACTGTACACGTGCAATTGGCCATTGTAGGGAATGCGATTTGACATACTGTATGTATGCAAAAGGATTAGAGTTTGACTCAGTGACATAAAGTTAAAATGAATCAATGCTGAGATACGAGCAACACATACAGTATAATGTACAAAGTAGGTTGTGTCGATGACCCAAACTAAGACCATCATTTTCATCACTGTGTCAGTAGAGTAAATAACACTTGAAATGGTAAATGGTAATAGATGTCAGGGGTGATTTCAAGTATGTATTGCCCTTGAAGTAAACATAACTGTATAGATTGACTGCATACATTGACTGCATGTAAGCACGTCTCATGAACACATACTCCTTGTGTCTATCTGCATTCATTCCTGCACATTTCTCTCAACCATCCTTTTCTTTTTCCGTAACCTGCATTCTTTCTTGCTATGTGTTCTATTTTGCCTCTATCGCTTTCTTATTTTTTCTTTGTTCACATCTTTCATCGATAACCACCCTTATTGCTTGGAGTAATCAGTGCCAAAGATAATCAGTGGCTAATCAATTTCCCTCGGTTTAAATCAGTTCCTTTGGCAAGAAGACATGTCTCCCTCTAGAAGCATTGATAAAACTTTCAGTGTGGAGCCTGTAGGTAAATATAGTTTACTGAAAGACTGTCATTATTTGCTGTCAAATACAGTGGGGAGAACAAGTATTTGATACACTGCCTTTTTTGCAGGTTTTCCTACTTACAAAGCATGTAGAGGTACACTTCAACTGTGAGAGACGGAATCTAAAACAACAATCCAGAAAATCACATTGTATGATTTTTAAGTAATTAATTTGCATTTTATTGCATGACATAAGTATTTGATACATCAGAAAAGCAGAACTTAATATTTGGTACAGAAACCTGGAGATCATACGTTTCCTGTAGGTCTTGACCAGGTTTGCACACACTGCAGCATGGATTTTGGCCCACTCCTCCATACAGACCTTCTCCAGATCCTTCAGGTTTCGGGGCTGTCGCTGGGCAATACGGAATTTCAGCTCCCTCCAAATATGTTCTATTGGGTTCAGGTCTGGAGACTGGCTAGGCCACTCCAGGACCTTGAGATGCTTCTTACGGAGCCACTCCTTAGTTGCCCTGGCTGTGTGTTTCAGGTCGTTGTCATGCTGGAAGACCCAGCCACGACCAATCTTCAATGCTCTTACTGAGGGAAGGAGGTTGTTGGCCAAGATCTTGCGATACATGGCCCCATCCATCCTCCCCTCAATACGGTGCAGTCGTCCTGTCCCCTTTGCAGAAAAGCATCCCCAAAGAATGATGTTTCCACCTCCATGCTTCACGGTTGGGATGGTGTTCTTGGGGTTGTACTCATCCTTCTTCTTCCTCCAAACACGGCGAGTGGAGTTTAGACCAAAAAGCTCTATTTTTGTCTCATCAGACCACATGACCTTCTCCCATTCCTCCTCTGGATCATCCAGATGGTCATTGGCAAACTTCAGACGGGCCTGGACATGCGCTGGCTTGAGCAGGGGGACCTTGAGTGCGCTGCATGATTTTAATCCATGACGGCGTAGTGTGTTACTAATGGTTTTCTTTGAGACTGTGGTCCCAGCTCTCTTCAGGTCATTGACCAGGTCCTGCCGTGTAGTTCTGGGCTGATCCCTCACCTTCCTCATGATCATTGATGTCCCACGAGGTGAGAACTTGCATGGAGCCCCAGACCGAGGGTGATTGACCGTCATCTTGAACTTCTTCCATTTTCTAATAATTGCGCCAACAGTTGTTGCCTTCTCACCAAGCTGCTTGCCTATTGTCCTGTAGCCCATCCCAGCCTTGTGCAGGTCTACAATTTTATCCCTGATGTCCTTACCCAGCTCTCTGGTCTTGGCCATTGTGGAGAGGTTGGAGTATGTTTGATTGAGTGTGTGGACAGGTGTCTTTTATACAGGTAACGAGTTCAAACAGGTGCAGTTAATACAGGTAATGAGTGGAGAACAGGAGGGCTTCTTAAAGAAAAACTAACAGGTCTGTGAGAGCCGGAATTCTTACTGGTTGGTAGGTGATCAAATACTTATGTCATGCAATAAAATGCAAATGAATTACTTAAAAATCATAGAATGTGATTTTCTGGATTTTTGTTTTAGATTCCGTCTCTCACAGTTGAAGTGTACCTATGATAAAAATGACAGACCTCTACATGCTTTGTAAGTAGGAAAACCTGCAAATTCGGCAGTGTATCAAATACTTGTTCTCCCCACTGTATATGTAAAAATAGTTTACTTTTTTTATATACAGAGTAAATGCCTGCTGAAATAAGACTGTAAAATAAACCATCGCTCTAAACAAAACATCTTAAGTCTTAGTTCCTGTACAGTTATAAAAATAGGCCATTGTGGGTTTTTGTAAAATGGTTATTTTATTTAGTTTTTGCAGAGGAATAACCTTTGACAATATTGCACATAATCTATAATACTCGTAAATGTCTCACTGGAATATGGTGCAAATCTACCTTTATGAAACCAGCTTTTGGTATATTAAGCTTCAACATGTGTAGCCAGTATAACATGTGAGGCATTGGGTATATGGACCTGTTGGAATCTGGCTGACAGACATAGTGCCACCTGTCCACTCCCATGCCAAACTCTTACATATTGTTTTTCTTGTGTCATTTTTTTTTGAAAATCTCTTAAATGTGTTATTGTTAATGAAATTATGAATGCAGTATAATTTCAAGTAGTTTGAATATTTTTTATTTTCTTCAAACTGAAACCCACAGTAGGTAGAATCCATTTTGAATGTACTGTATATTTATGCTCCCTTACAACAACCCACTTACAAGATAATAGCATCAAACTTCAATATGTGTCATCTGAGGTAAGTCCTTGATAATTATTCTCCTTTTAATAGAAATGGATGTAGGAAAACATAGGAGATATTTCATCAAAACACTTCAATAACATAATAAGGCTACATTATACAGTAGCTTGCTGCATTGAAAGAAACTATCACAGACCATTCTTATATCCCTAAATTTCAATTTCTGAGCCTGTAGTGCCTTGTGTTACCTTGTTTTATCTTGTTTTACGTTTCCACCCGCAGTGCGGTGGGTAAACATACTGTAAGTGAGAGTGATCACAGTATTGCGAGGCAGTTCATGCTTGGTTGAAGCATCACTTTCCATACCTGAAGATACAGTGGAGGAGCCTCAAGGCCTGTCTCTACACACTCTTTGAACTCTCCTCTACAAAGACACACTCCAAAGACACTCACATCTTTGACAGAGCAAAGCGATGCATTCTTGTGTGTATACCAAAACACCCTGTGGCACTTTTATCTCCTAATAAGATGTGTTTGATGCATCGCTTTTATATTTCCCTGGAGTGAGGGATTGCTCTGGTCTGCTGATTGTAGTGCTTGTACTTTATAATAAAGTATTTTTATGTCTCTGCGTCCAATATGAAGGAAGTTCTAGGAAGTTTCGCAATCCAATGCTAACTAGCTTAGCACAAAGAATGGTTAGCTGTACCTGGAGACTTCCATTCTTCACCTGTATCCAAAGATGCTAACACTAGTTTGCATTGGCGTGAAACGACCTCTAACTTCCTTCATACTGGACTCAGAGATAGAAATGTTATCCAGAGTTCATCTGACTCTGGAGAAGTAGATAAAGGGCTTAATTTCCAAAATTCCAAACTATCCCTTTAAAGAGTTTGCAACGGTATGTGAATAATAAGCTTTTTGGTCTTAAGAACAGTGGAGGTGAACTAAAACATTCCTTCAGGACAGGACGGCAGCAACAACCCTCCTCTCAAATAGACTTTGTCAGTGATACACAATTGTATGAATTAACTATCTTAATGAGATCGTTCACAAAATCTAACTTTGTGCTCTGATGTCGAGCCCATGTCCCATGCCATCTGTTGTGTAGATCTCGTTTTATACCTCAATGCCGAATGGACAGATAGGCACCATCTAATTTAATCAATTTAAATCCTGCCATATCTCACATTAATTTGGCATTCAGGTAGCCTATACTGTATACTGTAGCTGGAACTACATAACAGATGGTGAACTAATTTAAACAGTACACATTTTACATTTTAGTCATTTAGCAGACGCTCTTATCCAGTGCGACTTACATTTAGTGCATTCATCTTAAGATAGCTAGGTGGGACAACCACATATCACAGGCATAGAAAGTACACTTTCTCAATAAAGTAGCTATAAGCAAAGTCAGAGTTAGAAGGGGGAGGGGGTCGAGGTGAGGAGGGGGATTATTTAAGATACTCTTTGAAGAGACAGGGTTTCAGGTGCTTTCGGAAGATGGGCAGGGACGTAGGGTTTGAGCATAGCCTGAAGGTAGGGAGGGCAGTTCCTCTTCCTGCTCCGTTGGCAAGCACCAGGGTCTTGTAGTGGATGCGAGATTCAACTGGAAGCCAGTGAAGTGTGCAGAGGAGCGAGGTGACATGGGAGAACTTGGGAAGGTTGAAAACCAGGCGGGCTGCAGCTTTCTGGATAGGTTGCAGGGTTTTATGGCACAAGCGGGAGCCCAGTCAACAGCGAGTTGCAGTAGTCCAGACAGGAGATGGCAAGTGCCTGGATTAGGACCTGCGCCGCTTCCTCTGTGAGGTAGGGTCGTACTCTCACGGATGTTGTAGAGCATGAACCTGTAGGAGCGAGTCACTGCTTTGATGTTTGCAGAGAACGGCAGGGTGTTGTCCAGGATCACACCAAGATTCTTAATTTTGCGAGGCAGTTCATGCTTGGTTGAAGCATCACTTTCCATACCTGAAGATACAGTGGAGGAGCCTCAAGGCCTGTCTCTACACACTCTTTGAACTCTCCTCTACAAAGACACACTCCAAAGACACTCACATCTTTGACAGAGCAAAGCGATGCATTCTTGTGTGTATACCAAAACACCCTGTGGCACTTTTATCTCCTAATAAGATGTGTTTGATGCATCGCTTTTATATTTCCCTGGAGTGAGGGATTGCTCTGGTCTGCTGATTGTAGTGCTTGTACTTTATAATAAAGTATTTTTATGTCTCTGCGTCCAATATGAAGGAAGTTCTAGGAAGTTTCGCAATCCAATGCTAACTAGCTTAGCACAAAGAATGGTTAGCTGTACCTGGAGACTTCCATTCTTCACCTGTATCCAAAGATGCTAACACTAGTTTGCATTGGCGTGAAACGACCTCTAACTTCCTTCATACTGGACTCAGAGATAGAAATGTTATCCAGAGTTCATCTGACTCTGGAGAAGTAGATAAAGGGCTTAATTTCCAAAATTCCAAACTATCCCTTTAAAGAGTTTGCAACGGTATGTGAATAATAAGCTTTTGGTCTTAAGAACAGTGGAGGTGAACTAAAACATTCCTTCAGGACAGGACGGCAGCAACAACCCTCCTCTCAAATAGACTTTGTCAGTGATACACAATTGTATGAATTAACTATCTTAATGAGATCGTTCACAAAATCTAACTTTGTGCTCTGATGTCGAGCCCATGTCCCATGCCATCTGTTGTGTAGATCTCGTTTTATACCTCAATGCCGAATGGACAGATAGGCACCATCTAATTTAATCAATTTAAATCCTGCCATATCTCACATTAATTTGGCATTCAGGTAGCCTATACTGTATACTGTAGCTGGAACTACATAACAGATGGTGAACTAATTTAAACAGTACACATTTTACATTTTAGTCATTTAGCAGACGCTCTTATCCAGTGCGACTTACATTTAGTGCATTCATCTTAAGATAGCTAGGTGGGACAACCACATATCACAGGCATAGAAAGTACACTTTCTCAATAAAGTAGCTATAAGCAAAGTCAGAGTTAGAAGGGGGAGGGGGTCGAGGTGAGGAGGGGGATTATTTAAGATACTCTTTGAAGAGACAGGGTTTCAGGTGCTTTCGGAAGATGGGCAGGGACGTAGGGTTTGAGCATAGCCTGAAGGTAGGGAGGGGCAGTTCCTCTTCCTGCTCCGTTGGCAAGCACCAGGGTCTTGTAGTGGATGCGAGATTCAACTGGAAGCCAGTGAAGTGTGCAGAGGAGCGAGGTGACATGGGAGAACTTGGGAAGGTTGAAAACCAGGCGGGCTGCAGCTTTCTGGATAGGTTGCAGGGGTTTTATGGCACAAGCGGGGAGCCCAGTCAACAGCGAGTTGCAGTAGTCCAGACAGGAGATGGCAAGTGCCTGGATTAGGACCTGCGCCGCTTCCTCTGTGAGGTAGGGTCGTACTCTACGGATGTTGTAGAGCATGAACCTGTAGGAGCGAGTCACTGCTTTGATGTTTGCAGAGAACGGCAGGGTGTTGTCCAGGATCACACCAAGATTCTTAATTTTTTTTTTTTTATTTTTTTTTTTTTTAGGGGGCAGATCAGCTTTAAAATTGCAGATAGATTGTAACTTCCATCAATGTAATTGTCTGCATCACTTCCAATCGCTGGAAGTGATTGGAAGTGTATATATATATACAGTGGGGAAAAAAAGTATTTAGTCAGCCACTATTTGTGCAAGTTCTCCCACTTAAAAAGATGAGAGAGGCCTGTAATTTTCATCATAGGTACACGTCAACTATGAAAGACAAATTGAGAAAAAAAAATCCAGAAAATCACATTGTAGGATTTTTTATGAATTTATTAGCAAATTATGGTGGAAAATAAGTATTTGGTCACCTACAAACAAGCAAGATTTCTGGCTCTCACAGACCTGTAACTTCTTCTTTAAGAGGCTCCTCTGTCCTCCACTCGTTACCTCTATTAATGGCATCTGTTTGAACGTGTTATCAGTATAAAAGACACCTGTCCACAAACTCAAACAGTCACACTCCAAACTCCACTATGGCCAAGACCAAAGAGCTGACAAAGGACACCAGAAACAAAATTGTAGACCTGCACCAGGCTGGGAAGACTGAATCTGCAATAGGTAAGCAGCTTGGTTTGAAGAAATCAACTGTGGGAGCAATTATTAGGAAATGGAAGACATACAAGACCACTGATAATCTCCCTCGATCTGGGGCTCCACGCAAGATCTCACCCCGTAGGGGTCAAAATGATCACAAGAACGGTGAGCAAAAATCCCAGAACCACACGGGGGGACCTAGTGAATGACCTGCAGAGAGCTGGGACCAAAGTAACAAAGCCTACCATCAGTAACACACTACGCCGCCAGGGACTCAAATCCTGCAGTGCAAGACGTGTCCGCCTGCTTAAGCCAGTACATGTCCAGGCCTGTCTGAAGTTTGCTAGAGTGCATTTGGATGATCCAGAAGAGGATTGGGAGAATGTCATATGGTCAGATGAAACCAAAATAGAACTTTTTGGTAAAAACTCAACTCGTCGTGTTTGGAGGACAAAGAATGCTGAGTTGCATCCAAAGAACACCATACCTACTGTGAAGTATGGGGGTGGAAACATCATGCTTTGGGGCTGTTTTTCTGCAAAGGGACCAGGACGACTGATCCGTGTAAAGGAACGAATGAATGGGGCCATGTATCGTGAGATTTTGAGTGAAAACCTCCTTCCATCAGCAAGGGCATTGAAGATGAAACGTGGCTGGGTCTTTCAGCATGACAATGATCCCAAACACACCGCCCGGGCAATGAAGGAGTGGCTTCGTAAGAAGCATTTCAAGGTCCTGGAGTGGCCTAGCCAGTCTCCTGATCTCAACCCCATAGAAAATCTTTGGAGGGAGTTGAAAGTCTGTGTTGCCCAGCGACAGCCCCAAAACATCACTGCTCTAGAAGAGATCTGCATGGAGGAATGGGCCAAAATACCAGCAACAGTGTGTGAAAACCTTGTGAAGACTTACAGAAAACGTTTGACCTGTGTCATTGCCAACAAAGGGTATATAACAAAGTATTGAGAAACTTTTGTTATTGACCAAATACTTATTTTCCACCATAATTTGCAAATAAATTCATAAAAAATACTACAATGTGATTTTCTGGAATTTTTTTTCTCATTTTGTCTGTCATAGTTGACGTGTACCTATGATGAAAATGACAGGCCTCTCTCATCTTTTTAAGTGGGAGAACTTGCACAATTGGTGGCTGACTAAATACTTTTTTTCCCCACTGTATATATACATATACAGTGGGGAAAAAATGAAAACCTTGTGAAGACTTACAGAAAACGTTTGACCTGTGTCATTGCCAACAAAGGATATATAACAAAGTATTGAGAAACTTTTGTTATTGACCAAATACTTATTTTCCACCATAATTCGCAAATAAATTCATTAAAAATCCTACAATGTGATTCTCTGGATAATTTTTTTCTAATTTTGTCTGTCATAGTTGACGTGTACCTATGATGAAAATTACAGGCCTCTCATCTTTTTAGGTGGGAGAACTTGCACAATTGGTGGCTGACTAAATACTTTTTTTCCCCACTGTACATACATACACACATACACATACATACATATATACAGTGGGGAAAAAAAGTATTTAGTCAGCCACCAATTGTGCAAGTTCTCCCACTTAAAAAGATGAGAGAGGCCTGTAATTTTCATCATAGGTACACGTCAACTATGACAGACAAATTGAGAAAAAAAAATCCAGAAAATCACATTGTAGGATTTTTAATGAATTTATTTGCAAATTATGGTGGAAAATAAGTATTTGGTCACCTACAAACAAGCAAGATTTCTGGCTCTCACAGACCTGTAACTTCTTCTTTAAGAGGCTCCTCTGTCCTCCACTCGTTACCTGTATTAATGGCAACTGTTTGAACTTGTTATCAGTATAAAAGACACCTGTCCACAACCTCAAACAGTCACACTCCAAACTCCACTATGGCCAAGACCAAAGAGCTGTCAAAGGACACCAGAAACAAAATTGTAGACCTGCACCAGGCTGGGAAGACTGAATCTGCAATAGGTAAGCAGCTTGGTTTGAAGAAATAAACTGTGGGAGCAATTATTAGGAAATGGAAGACATACAAGACCACTGATAATCTCCCTCGATCTGGGGCTCACTGCAAGATCTCACCCAGTGGGGTCAAAATGATCACAAGAACGGTGAGCAAAAATCCCAGAACCACACGGGTGGACCTAGTGAATGACCTGCAGAGAGCTGGGACCAAAGTAACAAAGCCTACCATCAGTAACACACTACGCCGCCAGGGACTCAAATGCTGCAGTGCCAGACGTGTCCCCCTGCTTAAGCCAGTACATGTCCAGGCCCGTCTGAAGTTTGCTAGAGTGCATTTGGATGATCCAGAAGAGGATTGGGAGAATGTCATATGGTCAGATGAAACCAAAATATAACTTTTTGGTAAAAACTCAACTCGTCGTGTTTGGGGGACAAAGAATGCTGAGTTGCATCCAAAGAACACCATACCTACTGTGAAGCATGGGGGTGGAAACATCATGCTTTGGGGCTGTTTTTCTGCAAAGGGACCAGGACGACTGATCCGTGTAAAGGAAAGAATGAATGGGGCCATGTATCGTGAGATTTTGAGTGAAAACCTCCTTCCATCAGCAAGGGCATTGAAGATGAAACGTGGCTGGGTCTTTCAGCATGACAATGATCCCAAACACACCGCCCGGGCAATGAAGGAGTGGCTTCGTGGCCTAGCCAGTCTCCAGATCTCAACCCCATAGAAAATCTTTGGAGGGAGTTGAAAGTCCATGTTGCCCAGCGACAGCCCCAAAACATCACTGCTCTAGAGGAGATCTGCATGGAGGAATGGGCCAAAATACCAGCAACAGTGTGTGAAAACCTTGTGAAGACTTACAGAAAACGTTTGACCTGTGTCATTGCCAACAAAGGGTATTTATCAAAGTATTGAGAAACTTTTGATATTGACCAAATACTTATTTTCCACCATAATTTGCAAATAAATTCATTAAAAATCCTACAATGTGATTTTCTAGATTTTTTTTTCTCATTTTGTCTGTCATAGTTGACGTGTACCTATGATGAAAATTACAGGCCTCTCTCATCTTTTTAAGTGGGAGAACTTGCACAGTTGGTGGCTGACTAAATAAATGTTTTCCCCACTGTATATATATAAATATACATATCCTTTAAAAAATGTTTTATTATTTTCCAACCCCACCACCCCTTCCCTAATTGGAGTAAACCAGTGAACAACAATGCTTAGGCCTCTACTTCCAGCTTATAGATACTATATACATTTTATGGACACACTCAATTTTACAATAATTATATTTTGTTTGTTTTTACTCCTTAACTTCCTCTACCCTCAACCTCTCAACCTATATACTTATTATGGACACAGTATGCTTTACATTAGTTATCTTGTTGTTATTAGTTGTTGTTAGTTGTTATTAGTCCCATCCTTCAACTCCATTCAACACCTCCCATCTATCTCTTAACACCATCCATATTGGATTTCTATTTGCCATATATTTTTCAACTGTACTGTGATGTTTTACAAAAGTTCTGAACCCTTCTATTCTCATTGTTTCTACAGATTGTAAATTGAAAATAATCATTTTTGCTAAAAGTATTATTATATTATTGATCGATTGACTATGACTTTTCAGATCACCCAGTAGTGCTATCTGCAGGGTTAGCTCCAGGTAAATATTGCAATCCTTTAGCCATTCCTAGACCTGTGTCCAAAAACAAGCTACAAATGGACAGTACCAAAACAAATGATCTAATGATTCTGTCTCTTCGCAGCAAAATCTGCAGAGCTGGGAAGATTGTATCCCCTATATAAATAACATTCTATTGGTAGCAAGAATTTTGTCTAATAATTTAAATTGAAAAATTATAAGTTTTGAATCCAGCTTCGTTTGCGTATCAGTTCATAAACACTATGTCATGGAATCGGTACGTCAAAAATCTCTTCCCAACTATTTTGCAATCTATATGGGACGGCTGCTAATCCTTTGGTCCTTAAATGAAACTGGTATACTTTTTTATTTATCACAATTTTCTTTAACCAATTATGTTCAGAAATCCAAGATGCCGTAGCAGTGCAGTCGTGTACTCTGTAGTGTGTCTGTGTAGTGTGTGCGTGTAAATAGCCTGTTTTTTGTTTTTTATCTCTTTCATATATATTTCTCTATCATACTTTTCATCCTTCAACTAAATATACTTTCCTGCAACCCGCCTCACCCAATGTGGAACGGATTCTATTATTTATTTTACCTTTTTATCCAGAACCTCCAGTTGAAACTAGCCAGCTAGCCAGCTAACTAGCTATTTGCTATTAGCCACCGTTAGCGGTTTTCACCATTGTCCGTGGCCTGCACTACCTACCAGCCAGCTCTAATGTTGTGGAAAATAATCACTATACTTTATTACAAATAAGATCTTACAGAGTTTTTGTTGCATCAAGATATTACTTTATTAACGTTTCAACAAAGTCGATGCCAGTCTGCAGAATGGCACACCCTCTTACTCTCTCCCTCCATCTTATATAGTCCCCTCTTCAGTTTCCCGCTCTTTTATTGCTCCGCCCACTTCCTTTGTCTCTGAGGGCGGCTAAACTCGACTTTTATTATGCACATAGTACTCCAACCAATCACTCACTCCCCTGTCTTGCACACACACTCATGTTCAGTTTAACCATGACAAGGCCCTAAATCCTTGAAACATACACAAACCCCCCACACACAGTGAAATGACCCAATTCAATTCCTGGCCCAGTAACAAAGAAATCTAACTCTATGCTCTTGATTAACACAGTTCTACCTCATAGTCCATTAAACTCTACAGTTCATTAATAATAATTCACCACATATCCCCCCTCATGGGATTACTAACAAAAGTATATTATGTTTATGCTATCAATCACCATCTTTGCATTCATAATGAACAATATTAATATTTCTACTTAAACCAATTCCAATATAAGTGTTAGTATCCTAACACATTAAAACTAACGTAGCGTTGTTGTAGCCATACTACCTAGGACATGTTTAAGAATAATATCAATATCTTTAACTCACATAACTTCATTCAGATCAATCAGTCAGCTTACAATTCATAATCATACTCAAATTAACTACCCAAAACAAATTTAGAATGACAATTCTTAGTTAGTCACCTTGATTCCATCATTCAAAGTTAAAACTCTCACCTTGGCACATATTGACACTGGCATACTGTATAGTTATATTATCATAATTCTAGCATTACCTTCCTCATAACAAGAATTACAACAGATCAGTATCTTAATGCATTCCTAGTCTAAATTACTATAAATTTAGCAGTGTATATTACCTCCTCAATTCAACATACTACCTCAACTAACACTCCCTTCCTCTACCGGCACTCAATCTTCTGGCGTCCTCATTATGTTCTTCAGATAGCTTCATAGTTCATCTTGGATTGCCCATGGCAATGTCCCAATTCCAATGTCACACCTGAGCCGCCCCACCTCCACCTTCATTCGGTTGTCCATTTTGCCAACCAGTATACCCAAACTATGAGAAATGTTGTATTTGAATAGATCTCTCTTCCTGCTCACTCCACATGGACTCCTGTCACCTTCTTGAGAGAAAAGGCATAAAAGAGAAGGCAATTTATTGCTTTGATTTGATGCTGGTTCTGATTCAGGTCTCCTGGTAGAGGTGGTGCTGGACAGGAACGTCAATAATCTTAAATAAGATTTAAACCCCTAGGCTTTTCCCTAGCCGCACTGCTACCACTCAATCACCCCCAACATGCTTTGTGACGTCAAACTCAAATATGCTATCTCTTGCCTCGTTGGTTGTACTTTCGCACATGCCCTGTGGCCCCCCTTCTATAAAATAGTTTACTAATGTGATGATGGTTTCGCCCATTAGTGTCATCGTCATTCGACGCCCATAACACTTTAGTACAATCCACAACACTCATATTCAACCCCTCCAGCGATTGTTTAAATGTAGCATGATACACCATTTGACTATTTGTAACCCTCATTCGCGCTGTCACCCATACATTCTGTCAATTTACATTTCACCTTTCAGAATCCATTATCTTTGACCCTCGGAAGGATTATTTAACCCCACTGAATGTAATACTTTTCCCTGTCACAAATACAGTCAATTTCTCAGTGTAAGATATCAGTGATATTTGATCCCAAGTATCTATTAAAATGTTGTTTGAGACGTGGGTCTCCTACATCTCCCTCATCATTCATACTGTATGGGATTTCCATCAATCCCAGAAAAAAGACTCCCAATCAAGACACATCAAACATTATCATGTTTCATTAAGTAGAATATATACCTATAACATAAAACCCATAACCACTTTCCAGTAATTTAATCATTTCAACCTGTTGCGTTGATTTGAGTAAAAATATAAATTGTTGTGTAATCAATCCAGAACCCACAGAAAGTTAGTCCTGTCCCTTAGTTCAAAATAAATGCTTCTCCAGCTACCCTGATTTGGTCCTCCCCACAGGTTCACTGGGCCCTGTGGAGCCTGTGTCTGAGACTGCCCCCCTCTAGCTGAGCTGGGCCCATTTTCTTGCCAATTACCCTGTTGTGGTTGCCTAGGCACCCACGGCTTGGTAGTACAATTCCTTCTCATATGTCCTGATTGATTGCACCCCCAGCAGACACCTGGTCTTCTTAGTCCACCATTCTGGTGTGTCTGATGCTGTGGTTGGTACCATTGATTCTTGGGTCCATTTTCATTATTCTTGTTTTGCCACTCTCCAGGGGATTGGTGTGTGTACACATTCACTACTGGTAAGGCAGGAGCTCTTTGGCCTTGCTGCTGAGGCGGTATCTGTTGACCTCCTTGGAGAACAGGTGTAGCTTGTGTTTTATTTTTTATCCTTTCTTGTCAGCTCTTCCAGCTGCAACTGTCCCAGTTTTCTCAGAATCTCTCTCCACTGCTTCGTCAATTTCCGTTCATCCCTCCTGTATTTCTCCATTGCGTGGATAATATGGTTGCAGAATTCCTTGCGTGATTCTGACGTTAGTCCCTCTGTCTCACTCTGTCCTTGATCAGAGTCAGCATACTGTCAAATTCTTCACCTTCCTCCTCACTTGTATCCCCCCCCCCCCTCTTTTTGCCCATCATACTCTTGTTCATCTATCCCATAATTTTCCAGTTCTGTTACCATACCCCTCAGTCCTCCATAACAATCTATATCTAAATGTGATTGTTCTCCTCTTCTTGGTGTGGAAACCTGCTGCTTCCTTTTTTCTTCTTCTATCTCTACATTCCCTGTTATTGAGACTAGACCTGTGACCTGAGAATACTGCCCCCCTTCTGTGTATGGTGGTGGTGTAGTTAAACCAGCCTTATTTGGTTCACTCTCCCTCTCAATCATTATCCTTCTAGCTTTGGCTATGCTGTCCCTCCAACTCTTTCCTTCCTCCCAGAACATTTTCAAGATTTCTCTCTCTTTCTCTCTCTTCTTCTTTCTTTTCTCCCCTTTCTCTCCTGTTTTATAGTTCTTTATTAGGATATCCATTTCCTCATATAATATTACATCAAATGTTCCCTCCTTTGTTGCTGGTATTTTGGCCCATTCCTCCATGCAGATCTCCTCTAGAGCAGTGATGTTTTGGGGCTGTCGCTGGGCAACACGGACTTTCAACTCCCTCCAAAGATTTTCTATGGGGTTGAGATCTGGAGACTGGCTAGGCCACTCCAGGACCTTGAAATGCTTCTTACGAAGCCACTCCTTCATTGCCCAGGCGGTGTGTTTGGGATCACTGTCATGCTGAAAGACCCAGCCACGTTTCATCTTCCATGCCCTTGCTGATGGAAGGAGGTTTTCACTCAAAATCTCACGATACATGGCCCCATTCATTCTTTCCTTTACACGGATCAGTCGTCCTGGTCCCTTTGCAGAAACACAGCCCCAAAGCATGATGTTTCCACCCCCATGCTTCACAGTAGGTATGGTGTTCTTTGGATGCAACTCAACATTCTTTGTCCAAACACGACGAGTTGAGTTTTTACCAAAAAGTTCTATTTTCTGACCATATGACATTCTCCCAATCCTCTTCTGGATCATCCAAATGCACTCTAGCAAACTTCAGACGGGCCTGGACATGTACTGGCTTAAGCAGGGGGACACGTCTGGCACTGCAGGATTTGAGTCCCTGGCGGCGTAGTGTGTTACTGATGGTAGGCTTTGTTACTTTGGTACCAGCTCTCTGCAGGTCATTCACTAGGTCCCTCCGTGTGGTTCTGGGATTTTTGCTCACCATTCTTGTGATCATTTTGACCCCACGGGGTGAGATCTTGCGTGGAGCCCCAGATCGAGGGAGATTATCAGTGGTCTTGTATGTCTTCCATTTCCTAATAATTGCTCCCACAGTTGATTTCTTCAAACCAAGCTGCTTACCTATTGCAGATTCAGTCTTCCCAGCCTGGTGCAGGTCTACAATTTTGTTTCAGGTGTCCTTTGACAGCTCTTTGATCTTGGCCATAGTGGAGTTTGGAGTGTGACTGTTTGCGGTTGTGGACAGGTGTCTTTTATACTGATAACAAGTTCAAACAGGTCCCATTAATACAGGTAACGAGTGGAGGACAGAGGAGCCTCTTAAAGAAGAAGTTACAGGTCTGTGAGAGACAGAAATCTTGCTTGTTTGTAGGTGACCAAATACTTATTTTCCACCATAATTTGCAAATAAATTCATAAAAAATCCTACAATGTGATTTTCTGGATTTTCATTTCTCAATTTGTCTGTCATAGTTGACGTGTACCTATGATGAAAATTACAGGCCTCTCTCATCTTTTTAAGTGGGAGAACTTGCACAATTGGTGGCTGACTAAATACTTTTTTCCCCCACTGTATCTTCATACTCTTCTTCTTTCCTTAAATGAGATTTTATCCCTTGCCTTTCCATTACTATCCTTCTATCATTACTGGATCAATGACACATGTAATAACTGTTTCGCATTAAATTGTGCCTTTTTCTGATAATGTTATTAATTGTAGCCTATTGCATTAATTTAGTTTAAAATATAAGTTTGTTATTCAACAAATCTAGAACCCACTATAAGTTGATGCTATTCCATCAGCATAATAGCTAAAGCTACTTGCATTCCCTGGTTCACGTAACGAAAACAAATGATCGTTTTAGAATTCACCAACTATTTGCATACACCACTGGTGTTAAGCAACCTATCGAATAAAGTAATAACAATTAGAATTTGTCAAAGAACTGTTTTCCATTCAACTATTTAGACTTCTACTTGAAATCTATCTTACAGCTCGATTCGTACTAGCTCAACTGTCTCTCTTTTACCAGCGAACCAGAGCCATAAATTATTTTCCTTTGTTCTCAATTCAAATCATTGCCACAGCTCCATTGCAATTGCCAGCCCGCTATTCAATTTCTGTAACTGTCCTTTCTGATTACGCTCTAATTAATAAAACAAACACTGGCTATAATTGACCCGCATACACTCAATTCATATCCATATTCAATTCAATATTCCAAATTCCAACCCTATTCGCAGTAGTTTAAGCTTTCAAATCATTCGGCACCGCAAAAAATGACTACCTCGAAAACGTCTCACTATTCATGTTGAATAGGTGAGTCTTTCAATTCGAAATCAGCAAGCTGCTAAATCATCCAGTCTTATAACACAAAATGAACACTGGCTGTTCTATCAATCTAAGCAACCCATAACCATACTTGGACTATAATCAGAAAATCTAGATTTTAGTCAGTAATGCAGAATCTATGCTTTATTGGAATGACAAGTAAATCCTCCGTTATTCCAATTATAAATGGTCTGTATTTTTAGTATCTGGCACATACCACATTTATCACAAAATAGCTTTGAAGGACACAGATCTCACACGCTCAACGTAAATAACTTAGCAGTCAACGAGTCAAACCCACATTCATTGATTTGGAAACAGATCTAACGACTTTACTCAAATGAATTATATTTTCCCCCTAATATACTAACATTCCTTGACTATATCACCTCTGCTTCTGAAATGATAGATAGCTATTATAATTAAGCATTATAACAACTATCACATGATCTATGTACTGTCTCCCACCCCCCACGTACGTCTACGTGTTTGGGCGCGCAAGCCAGCACTTATATATTATTTCACTTTTACCAACTCTCTAATAATCACTTATCCGCACATAACATTCATCATATTTTAATATTATTCATATCAACCACCGCATTCGTATTTCTAATGATTCCTTATTGCCACAAGTTAATTTTACCATACCCCCCCCAGGTATCATTATATCACCAGCTCATTCTCCACACTTCAGATTTACTCATACCACATTCACACAACGCTACTTCCCAAACACACAATCAATATTCGTATAACCTAAAGGAATTTTCTTCTATAAAAGTACCCAAATTTGGAATGTTAACTCTATCAACATTTACTTTTATATTTCCCAAATGTAATGATCCCCTATAAGCTTGACCGAAATTCAATGTGTTGACGTCATATGATCACCCCCGTACACGTGACCTGTTCCTCCAACAGGATTTCTCATACCCCTTCGGGAAAAGACACACACCTTTAATTTTCTTCTCCCAGTAACGTGAATTTCCCACACTCCGTTAGTAAATGAATATCCACATACTATCAATTCTCCTCTTCCAAATGCAAGATTGGGCTTGCCCTTTCTCCACCAGCTTTAGAAGCTTCAAACAACCTAAAATATAGTCCCTTTCCTTACACTTTCTCCACAAAGAAAAGGCTATTATTTACAGGATTTATTTTTGTTGTCCGATCACCCACACAGATAAGCCGCCACTCGTGCTTAAATGAATCACTGAATGACTCACAGCCGCTCAAGCTAACCATTCACCCGTACGAGATGAGCAGACCTACTCTATCTTATTATTTCTCTATACTTTGAAGCCCTGGTGGCGTTCACAACCGTTCACCTACTTGGGATGAAAAGCGCGACTTCCAATTTATGGTGTCACCTACTCAGGATGACCTACTTTTTTACCCGATTAGCTGTCTAATTTGTGCATCCCCTCCTCCAGGATAATGCACACCTGCCCGAGCATTCCTCTAACGATGAACTCCATGTTAGAGTGGTACCGTAGACCCTCTCAGTCTTATGTACAACTCTTGGCTAGCCACCAGCCCGTCCAGTCCTCTGTGCTAACTTAGCTCTCCACAGCGGTACCGCAGGATTGAACTTATTTACACTTTTCAACAATCACATTGCATGCATGCTTATTCTTTATTCCAACAAAAACTCTGTTCTTCTGCTAAATTTGGTCCTTAAATTCTGGAGAGAACCCTTCCGTACCCTACCCTCAGATTCAGCTTGATCAAAAACACACAGTTTAAGTAAGAACGTTGCTTACCTTTGTTTAAACAGTGGCCACTGATTGTGTGATTCGTCAAAACCTCCTCCGATGGCAAAGCACTCAAAGATCACTTATAACCAGTCCTGCCGCGATCGCCAATTATGTTGTGGAAAATAACCACTATACTTTATTACAAATAAGGTCTTACAGAGTTTTTGTTGCATCAAGATATTACTTTATTAAAGTTTCAACAAAGCCGATGCCAGTCTGCAGAATGGCACACCCTCTTACTCTCTCCCTCCATCTTATATAGTCCCCTTTTCAGTTTACATTTACATTACATTTTCGTCATTTAGCAGACGCTCTTATCCAGAGCGACTTAGAAATTGGTGCATTCACCTTATGATAGCCAGTGGGACAACCACTTTACAATTATTATTATTATTATTTTTATATATTTTTTGGGGGTGGGGTAAGGGGGGATAGAAGGATTACTTTATCCTATCCCAGGTATTCCTTAAAGAGGTGGGGTTTCAAGTGTCTCCGGAAGGTGGTGAGTGACTCCGCTGTCCTGACGTTGTGAGGGAGCTTGTTCCACCATTGGGGTGGCAGAGCATCGAACAGTTCTGTGAGCTCGCAATGAGTCGTCAAGCCACGGAGCAGGAGGGGAGGACCGAGCCGGCCGGGGGGATAGGGGACATAGAGAGTCAAAGGATGCAGAAAGGGAGGAGAGGAGGGTTGAGGAGGCAGAATCAAGAGATTGGAGGGAGAAGGATTGAGCAGAGGGAAGAGATGATAGGATGGAAGAGGAGAGAGTAGCGGGAGAGAGAGAGCGAAGGTTGTGACGGCGCATTACCATCTGAGTAGGGGTAGAGTGAGTAGTGTTGGAGGAGAGCGAGAGAGAAAACGATACAAAGTAGTGGTCGGAGACTTGGAGGGGAGTTGCAGTGAGATTAGTAGAAGAACAGCATCTAGTAAAGATGAGGTCAAGCGTATTGCCTGCCTTGTGAGTAGGGGGGGGGACAGTGAGAGGGTGAGGTCAAAAGAGGAGAGGAGTGGAAAGAAGGAGGCAGAGAGAAATGAGTCAAAGGTAGACATAGGGAGGTTAAAGTCACCCAGAACTGTGAACGGTGAGCCATCCTCAGGAAAGGAACTTATCAAGGCGTCAAGCTCATTGATGAACTCTCCAAGGGAACCTGGAGGGCGATAAATTATAAGGATGTTAAACTTGAATGGGCTAGTGACTGTGACAGCATGGAATTCAAATGAGGAGATAGACAGATGGGTCAGGTGAGAAAAAGAGAATGTCCACTTGGGAGAGATGAGGATTCCTGTGCCACCACCCCGCTGACCAGATGCTCTCGGGGTATGCGAGAACACATGGTCAGACGAGGAGAGAGCAGTAGGAGTAGCATTGTAGCACTGGAGGGTAGCATAGACTGAGATGAACTCTGCCTTGTTGGCCGTAGAACGGCAGTTCCATAGGCTGCCGGAGACCTGGAACTCCACGTGGGTCGTGCGTGCAGGGACCACCAGGTTAGAGTGGCAGCAGCCACGCAGTGTGAGGTGTTTGTATAGCCTGTGCGGAGAGGAGAGAACAGGGATAGACAGACACATAGTTGACAGGCTACAGAAAATGACTACAATAATGCAAAGGAGATCGGAATGAAATGAACTAAACATCTGGGAAAGCGAGAGAGCGGGGCCTCCCTCACTTACGTTTCACTGAAACACCCAAATATAACTCTCCCAACTTCCACCTCAGAAACTATAATTGTTGTAAACTACAGCGGTTCAATGTTTTCTAGGAATAGACTAACTTTGTTTATTCAGCTAGGTACAGTATTCTTCTGTGAAAACCGTCCAGGGCACCGAATCCTATGACGCCACAGCCAACTAGCATGCCAGCCTCCAACAACACGGTTTAGCACCAATACTCGGCCACAACAAACCACCAGTGTGTCAACACGCCAAGCAGATCATTCGTGTCCGTGTCTAATGTTGTGTAAAGTTCTGGGTTAGTCCCGACAGCTTGAGCGAGTCCGTTGTCAACTTATTCAGCCAGTTAGTTAGCTAGAATAGTTAGCATACTAGCTAGCCATTGCTTTCTGCAAACGAAAAAAAACCTCCTCCCACGGCACGAACACACAGAGAGAGCCAAGCTAACATTAACTAGTCACCCATGTCCCGAATTCCCTTGAACGACTCTGGTTACCAGTATGTAAAAACAAAACACAAATGTAGGTTATAACTTACCCCTAGCTGCTACTGTTAGCCAGCCAAGTGCAAAGCTAGCCACTGAATCGACTCAGCCAGTTCGCGTCTGTTCGCTAGGTCGTTCCAGCTATTGTTTAGTTAGCTATCCAGGTAGCAACAAGCTAGCTACATTTCGAGCACAGTCGCTACTAACTACCTAACGCCAACGCTTCAGACAATGAGGTTAGAAAAACAGCTGAATGGTAGGCAGCTAACTGGCATAATTACAGGTACTCTCAAGCGTGAAACAACTATCCACAGTTGCTAATAGTTACCAGTAGCTACCCGCTAGCTAGTCCAGGTAGTGGGTTAGCTAGTATATAGACACAATCCTGTCTTGGCGCTCTACGGAAAATTCCTTCGACCTCATGGCTTGTTTCCCGCTCTTTTATTGCTCCGCCCACTTCCTTTGTCCCTGAGGGCGGCTAAACTCGACTTTTATTATGCACATAGTACTCCAACCAATCACTCACTCCCCTGTCTTGCACACACACTCATGTTTAGTTTAACCATGACAAGGCCCTAAATCCTTGAAACATACACAAACCCCACACACACAGTGAAATGACCCAATTCAAGGCCCAGTAACAAAGAAATCTAACTCTATGCTCTTGATTAACCCAGTTCTACCTCATAGTCCATTAAACTCTACAGTTCATTAATAATAATTCACCACACTAGCCTGGACTATTATCGGCCAGTCTGCACTGTCTGCACAGCACGCTATCGACCAAAAACATATCGGATTTCTGCCGGAATCACTGAATCACTGGATCTTAACACCGGATCATCGCAACTAGCTAGCTGCAACCGAATGGATGTTGTTGGCTAATCACCACCGCCCTCGAAGCAAGCACCAGTTAGCCTTGAACTAGCCTCGAGCCTGGCCCATCTCCCGGCTATCTACCTCTCTGTCAACCGGACGGGACCTCCTAGTGTCGACACGGAGCCACCGCCGATCCATCACGACTGGTCTGCCGACGTAATCATCTGATGTGGTTTCAACAGGCTTCCCGTTGCGACGACCATGAAGATCCATCTGCTAGCCCCGGCCCGCTAGCACACGCAATCAACAGCCATGCTTCCTGCTCGCCTGTGCTGTAGCAGCCATTCAAACTGCTCCCTGTCTCACCTATTGCTGTTCACTGGACCTTATGATCACTCAGCTGCACAGCTGATGCCTGCTGGACTGTTCCTTTACACGGTACCCCCATCCTGTCTATCTGTCCTGTTTATCTGTTTAGCCTCAGCCCAAACTTTCGTCGCCATTACCAGTTGTTGTCTTAGCTTTCTCGAATAACACCTGGATTGCTTATGCCTCTCTCCCATGTCAATATGCCTTGCCTATTGCTGTTCACTGTAGAGCCCCTAGTCCCGCTCAACCAGTCTCAGAGAGCTCCTTTGTCCCACCCCCCATACACGCGGAGACCGGCTCAATCGGTGCCTCCAGTGATGCTATGTCTTTCACCGTTACCCAACGCTTAGGTTTACCTCCACTGTACTCATATCCTTCCATATCCTTGTCTGTACATAATACCCTGAATCTATTCTACAACACCCGGAAATCTGCCCCTTTTATTCTCTGTACTCAACGCACTAGAAGACCAGTTCTTAAAGCCTTTAGCCGTATCCTTAATCTACTCCTCCTCTGTTCCTCTGGTGATGTAGAGGTTAACCCCTGTAGCCCCCAGTATCACTCCTACTCCCCAGGCGCTATCATTTGTTGACTTCTGTAACCGTAAAAGCCTTGGTTTTTTGCATTTTAACATCAGAAGCCTCATCCCTAAATTTGAGTTACTCACTGCGTTAGCACACTCCGCCAACCCTGATGATCTAGCAGTGTCTGAATCCTGGCTAAGGAAGACCACCAAAACTCTGAAATGTCCATCCCAACTACAACATTTTCCTTTTAGATAGAACTGCCAAAGGGGGCGGAGTTGCAATCTACTGTAGAGATAGCCTGCAGAGTTCTATCATACAATCCAGGTCTGTGCCCAAACAGTTTGAGCTTCTACTTCTAAAAATCCACCTCTCTAGAAATAAGTCTATCACTGTTGCTGCTTGCTACAGACCCCCCTCAGCCCCCAGCTGTGCCCTGGACACCATATGTGAATTGATTGCCCCCCATCTATCCTCAGAGTTCGTATTGCTTGGTGACCTAAACTGGGATATGCTTAACACCCCGGCCATCCTACAATCTAAACTAGATGTCCTCAATCTCACACAAATTATCAAGGAACCTACCAGGTACAACCCTAAATCCGTAAACATGGGCACCCTCATAGATATCATCCTGACTAATTTACCCTCTAAATACACCTCCGCTGTCTTCAACCAGGATCTCAGCGATCACTGCCTCATTGCCTGTGTCCGTAATGGGTCCGCGGTCAAACGACCACCCCTCATCACTGTCAAACGCTCCCTAAAACACTTCAGCGAGCAGGCCTTTCTAATTGACCTGGCCCGGGTATCCTGGATGGATATTGACCTCATTCCGTCAGTAGAGGATGCCTGGTTGTTCTTTAAAAGTGCTTTCCTCTCCATCTTAAATAAGCATGCCCCATTAAAAAAATGCAGAACTAAGAACAGATATAGCCCCTGGTTCACCCCAGACTTGACTGCCCTTGACCAGCACAAAAACATCCTGTGGCGTACTGTATTAGCATCGAACAGCCCCCCCCCGATTTGCAACTTTTAGGGAAGTCAGGAACCAATATACACAATCAGTTAGGAAAGCAAAGGCTAGCTTTTTCAAACAGAAATTTGCATCCTATAGCACTAACTCTAGCACTAAGTTTTGGGACACTAAAGTCCATGGAGAATAAGAGCACCTCCTCCCAGCTGCACACTCTACTGAGGCTAGGAAACACTGTCACCACCGATAAATCTATGATAATCGAGAATTTCAATAAGCATTTTGCTACGGCTGGCCATGCTTTCCACCTGGCTACCCCTACCCCGGCCACCAGCTCTGCCCCCCCGCTTCTCCTTCACCCAAATTCAGATAGCTGATGTTCTGAAATAGCTGCAAAATCTGGACCCCTAAAAATCAGCTGGGCTAGACAATCTGGACCTTTTCTTTCTAAAATTAGCCGCCAAAATTGTAGCAATCCCTATTACTAGCCTGTTCAACCTCTCTTTCGTATCATCTGAGTTCCCCAGAGATTGGAAAGCTGCCGTGGTCATCCCCCTCTTCAAAGGGGGTGACACTCTAGATCCAAACTGTTACAGACTTATATCCATCCTGCCCTGCCTTTCGAAAGTATTTGAAAGCCAAGTTAACAAACAGATCACCGTCCATTTCGAATCCGACTGTACCTTCTCCGCTATGCAATCTGGTTTCCGAGCTGGTCATGGGTGCATCTCAGCCACGCTAAAGGTCCTAAACGATATTATAACCGCGATCGATAAAAGACAGTACTGTGCAGCCGTCTTCATCGACCTGACCAAGGCTTTCGACTCTGTCAATCACTGCATTCTTATTGGAAGACTAAATAGCCTTGGTTTCTCAAATGACTGCCTCGCCTGGTTCACCAACTACTTCTCAGATAGAGTTCAATGTGTCAAATCGGAGGGCCTGTTGTCTGGACCTCTGGCAGTCTCTATGGGGGTGCCACAGGGTTCAATTCTCGGGCCGACTCTATTCTCTGTGTATATCAATGATGTCGCTCTTGCTGCTGGTGACTCTCAGATCCACCTCTACGCAGACGACACCATTTTGTATACATCTGGCCCTTCATTGGACACTGTGCTAACAAACCTCCAAACGAGCTTCAATGCCATGCAACACTCCTTCCATAGCCTCCAACTGCTCCTAAACGCTAGTAAAACTAAATGCATGCTCTTCAATCGAACACTGCTTGCACCCGCCTGCCCGACTAGAATCACTACTCTCGGCGGGTCTGACTTAGAATATGTGAACAACTACAAATACCTAGGTGTCTGGTTAGACCGTAAACTCTCCTTCCAGACTCACATTAAGCATCTCCAATCCAAAGTTAAATCTAGAATCGTCTTCCTATTTCGCAACAAAGCCTCCTTCACTCATGCTGCCAAACATGCCCTCGTAAAACTGACTATCCTACCGATCCTTGACTTCGGCGATGTCATTTACAAAATAGCCTCCAACACTCTACTCAGCAAATTGGATGTAGTTTATCACAGTGCCATCCGTTTTGTCACCAAAGCCCCATATACTACCCACCATTGTGACCTGTACGCTGTCGTTGGCTGGCCCTCACTACATATTCGTTGCCAAACCCACTGGCTCCAGGTCATCTATAAATCACTGCTAGGCAAATCCCCGCCTTATCTTAGCTCATTGGTCACCATAGCAACACCCACCCGTAGTATATGCTCCAGCAGGTATATCTCACTGGTCATCCCCAAAGCCAACACCTCCTTTGGCCGCCATTCCTTCCAGTTCTCTGCTGCTAATGACTAGAACGAACTGCAAAAATCTCTGAAGTTGGAGAATCTTATCTCCCTCACTAACTTTAAGCATCAGTTATCAGAGCAGCTTACCGATCACCTCACCTGTACACAGCCCATCTGTAATTAACCCACCCAACTACCTCATCCCCATATTATTATTTATTTTGCTAATTTGCACCCCAGTATCTCTATTTGCACATCTTCTTCTGCACATCTATCACTCCAGTGTTAATACTAAATTGTAATTATTTTGCACTATGGCCTATTTATTGCCTTACCTCCATAACTTACTACATTTGCACAGACTGTATATAGATGTTCTATTGTGTTATTGACTGTATGTTTTGTTTTATCCCATGTGTAACTCTGTGTTGTTTTTATCGCACTGCTTTGCTTTATCTTGGCCAGGTCGCAGTTGTAAATGAGAACTTGTTCTCAACTGGCTTACCTGGTTAAATAAAGGTTAAATAAAAAAAATTAAAAAAAATGTAATTCAGGGCCGACAGACAAGTTCCTTACTTTTTCCCCCTTCCACTTTCCTCTTCCATTTTCACAGTAATGCTGCAATTATTTGGTTGTAATTTTGGGTAGAGCAGACATTTCCATATGTTTTGTTAGCTGCATGTGCGACATAACTCCACCAGTCCTACCTATAATATCATTTACGAAGATTATACCTTTTTAAAACATTTTTTCAAAAAATAATGTTTTTTTATCAATTAATATACAGTGGGGAGAACAAGTATTTGATACGCTGCCGATTCTGCAGGTTTTCCTACTTACAAAGCATGTAGAGGTCTGTATTTTTATCATAAGTACACTTCAACTGTGAGAGACGGAATCTAAAACAAAAATCCAGAAAATCACATTGTATGATTTTTAAGAAATTAATTTGCATTTAATTTGAAAGATCAGAAAAGCATAACTTAATATTTGGTACAGAAACCTTTGTTTGCAATTACAGAGATCATACATTTCCTGTAGGTCTTGACCAGGTTTGCACACACTGCAGCAAGGATTTTGGCCCACTCCTCCATACCTTCTCCAGATCCTTCAGGTTTCAGGGCTGTCGCTGGGCAATACAGACTCCCTCCAAAGATTTTCTATTGGGTTCAGGTCTGGAGACTGGCTAGGCCACTCCAGGACCTTGAGATGCTTCTTACGGAGCCACTCATTAGTTGCCCTGGCTGTGTGTTTCGGGTCGTTGTCATGCTGGAAGACCCAGCCACGACCCATCTTCAATGCTCTTACTGAGGGAAGGAGGTTGTTGGCCAAGATCTCGCGATACATGACCCCATCCATCCTCCCCTCAATACGGTGCAGTCGTCCTGTCCCCTTTGCAGAAAAGCATCCCCAAAGAATGATGTTTCCACCTCCATGCTTCACGGTTGGGATGGTGTTCTTGGGGTTGTACTCATCCTTCTTCTTCCTCCAAACACGGCGAGTGGAGTTTAGACCAAAAAAGCTCTATTTTTGTCTCATCAGACCACATGACCTTCTCCCATTCCTCCTCTGGATCATCCAGATGGTCATTGGCAAACTTCAGACGGGCCTGGACATGCGCTGGCTTGAGCAGGGGGACCTTGCGTGCGCTGCAGGATTTTAATCCATGACGGCGTAGTGTGTTACTAATGGTTTTCTTTGAGACTGTGGTCCCAGCTCTCTTCAGGTCATTGACCAGGTCCTGCCATGTAGTTCTGGGCTGATCCCTCACCTTCCTTATGATCATTGATGCCCCACGAGGTGAGATCTTGCATGGAGCCCCAGACCGAGGTTGATTGACCATCATCTTGAACTTCTTCCATTTTCTAATAATTGCACCAACAGTTGTTGCCTTCTCACCAAGCTGCTTGCCTATTGTCCTGTAGCCCATCCCAGCCTTGTGCAGGTCTACAATTTTATCCCTGATGTCCTTACCCAGCTCTCTGGTCTTGGCCATTGTGGAGAGGTTGGAGTCTGTTTGATTGAGTGTGTGGCATGTGTCTTTTATACAGGTAACGAGTTCAAACAGGTGCAGTTAATACAGGTAATGAGTGGAGAACAGGAGGGCTTCTTAAAGAAAAACTAACAGGTCTGTGAGAGCCGGAATTCTTACTGGTTGGTAGGTGATCAAATACTTATGTCATGCAATAAAAAGCAAATGAATTACTTAAAAATCATACAATGTGATTTTCTGGATTTTTGTTTTAGATTCCGTTTCTCACAGTTGAAGTGTACCTATGATAAAAATTACAGACCACTACATGCTTTGTAAGTAGGAAAACCTGCAAAATCGGCAGTGTATCAAATACTTGTTCTCCCCACTGTATTTGAGTTTAACCACAATATTTGTTGCATTGTTTGTTCTGTTGTTTCTGGAGGATTAAGTTGAAATTGCAACCAACTTTCTATGGCTTGTTTTAGAAATAGTGATATTTGGGAGATGATTTCCTTTTCAAATAACTGAAAGTGAGAGGTTGTAATCTGAATAAAGGGAAAAGAAAAGGCCATTCTTGAACATTGGGTGAGACAATCTTACTAATTTGCAAGAGAACCAGTTCGGATTTAAGTATAACTTTTGTATGACTGAAGCTTTTAGTGATAGGTCTAATGCTTTAATATTTAATAATTTATGTCCTCCAAATTCATATTCATTATATAAATAGGCCCATTTAATTTTGTCTGGCTTGCCGTTCCAAATAAAATTGAATATTTTTTTCTCATGTAATTTCAAAAAATGTTCGCTAGGCGTAGGCAAGACCATAAGCAAATAGGTAAACTGGGATAAAACTAAAAGAGTTAATCATGGTGATTTTCCCACAAATTGACAGGTATTTACCTTTCCATGATAGCAAGATCTTATCTATTTTTTTTCTTTCTATTAAAATGTATTGGAGTGAGATCATTTATTTCATTTGGGATATGTATTCTGAGTATATTCACATCATCATCAGACCCTTTTATTGGTAAACTACATGGTAATGTAACATTTAAATTTTTTAGTGATCCAATACGTAATATAGTAAATTTATCATAATTTGGTTGTAATCCAGAGAGGTTAGGAAATGTATCTAGATCCTCTAAGGCTTTGGAGGAATTCTACTTGTGAATTTAAAAGCTAACATGAATCATCAATGACACCTTTGTTTTTAAACCCTGGATTTCTAATCCCTTGATATTATTGTTGGATCTGATTTTAATAGCTAACATTTCGATGGCCATAATAAATAGATATGCCGATAGTGGACAACCTTGTTTCACTCCTCTTGACAGTTTAAAACTTTCAGAGAAATAGCCATTATTTACTATTTTACACCTAGGGTTACTACACATGATTTTAACCCATTTTATAAGAAATTCTCCAAAATTGAAATGCTCCAGGCATTTACATATAAACATCAGTCGTACTTTATCAAATTTTCACGTCAAGGTTCTTTGCACTCTGGGAGGGCGACACTGTGGAGTTGTCAACTGTGATGGAGATGTCTTTGAGCGGGCAGGCCTTCCCCAGGAGGAAGAACAGCTCCATCTTGTCGAGGTTGAGCTTGAGGTGGTTAGCCTACATCCAAGCTGAGATATCTGCCAGGCATGCAGAGATGCATGTCGCCACCTTGCTGTCAGAAGGGGGGGAAGGAGAAAAGTAGTTGAGTGTCTAGCTGTGCCACTAGAGATCCTGGGGGGTTGCAGTAAGATTAGTAGGCGTACAGCCTCTAGTAAAGATGAGGTCAAGCGTGTTGCCTGCCTTGTGAGTTGGAGGGGATTGGGAAAGGGTGAGGTTGAAAGAGGCAAGGAGTGGAAAGAGAGAGTTGGAAAGAAATGAATCGAAGGCAGACGTCGGGAGGTTGAAGTCGCCAAGTACGAAGAGTGGTGAGCCATCATCAGGAAATTAGCTTCTCAAGGTGACAAGCTCATTGATGAACTCTCCAAGGGCACCTGGTGCGATAGATGACAACAATATTAAGCTTGAGTGGACAAGTGACAATGACAGCATGGAATTTAAATGAGGAGATGGACAGGTGAGAGAGGGAGAAAAGAGAACATCTCCAGTTAGGAGAAATGAGTAGCCCTGTGCCCCCACCGCGACGACCAGATACTCTTGGACTATGAGAGAAAACGTAGTCAGATGAAGAGAGAGCTGACTGAAGGGCAGGATAGGCTGAGATGAACAAGACATTCTTGACTGCAGATCAGCATTTCCAAACACTGCCAGAGACCTTGAATTCCACATGGGTTGTGCGCGAATGCTACACTAAATTAGAAGGGTTGCAGCCAAGGGGTGGGAAGTGCCTGTAAAGCCTACAGGGAGAGGAGCAAACAGGTATAGAAAACACACACATAGTTGCCAAAGCTACAAAAGAGCAAAATGAGATCATCAGAAAATAACTAGGTAAGATACTCAAGTGAGAGAGTGGTGAGGAGCCTTCCTCTCTTTCCTTCCTCGAAGAACTCCGCAGAACAACTCGTCAGAATCGTCTTTGTCTCTGCGAGGGCCTTAGTTTTTCAGACGAGACCGCCACTGACGCCGCCATTGACATAGTAATTGGTAATGGTCAAACAACAATCTAGTGCACAAAACACAAAATCATTGAATGAAAGTAGTACACTGCGCTGAGAGTTACATATTGAAACATTATCAACTGCTATATTTCATGGACTGATGTATGCTAAAGTTAACTCTAGTGGCTATCTTTAATCTTGGACCATTTGAGAGCAGATACGAAATGTGGCCCTATCACATAATCTAGATTATGCTCCTAGCCATTAACACCATTTCACAGCAATTGCAGGATCGAGAGTTGAGGTGCCACTGGCACTGGAACTGGCACTGGCAAATGCCAATTTACATAAATTGTACCTTCAGCTATTTCCAATCCACAGTAATGAATCTTAATGAATTATGTATCTGAGTACTCTGAATGATTTGCATGTCCTAAATTCATATGATTCTGATGACACATTAAGAATGTAGGCCACAAGCGGGTGTGCAAACAGCAGTGTTAAAGTCTTACACGTTTACTTTAACACAAAAAATGACATATTTACAGGAAGCAGAGGCTACTTTATATGGATGCTGTTCCAGTTTTCAACTTTTCACAAAAGGCAAAAATTACCTTGAGTTTTAAGTTATAAGTTATAAGGTACAGTGCCTTCAGAAAGTATTCACACCCCTTGACTTTTTCCAAATTTTGTTGTGTTACAAATTGGGATTAAATGTCGTAGTTCTGCTCCGCCGGGCTGAGCTTCTTGGAGAAGAAGGCACATGGGCGGAGCTTGGATGGCGTGCCCGAGCGTTGAGATAGGACCGCGCCTATCCCTACCTCGGACGCATCCACCTCCACTACGAACGGTAGTGATGGATCGGGGTGGGCCAGTACCGGGGCTGAGGTGAACAGACCCCTCAGGTTACTGAAGGCCCTGTCAGCCTCAGCAGACCAGCGGAGCCGGGACGGCCCACCCTTCAACAGAGATGTGATGGGAGCTGCGACCTTGCTAAAGCACCGGATAAACCTCCAATAGTAGTTGGCAAAGCCAATAAAGCGCTGCACCTCCTTTACCGTGGATGGAGTTGGCCAATTACACATGGCTGAAATGTGATCTCCCTCCATCTCCACACCTGAGGAGGTAATGCGGTGTCCGAGGAAGGAGACGGACTGTTGGAAAAACAGACACTCGTCCCACTCTCGGACACGCACCAGGTTGTATGCACTCCGGAGATCTAATTTTGTGAAGAAGCACGCCCCATGCATTGACTCGATCACAGATGGAATGAGGGGTAGAGGATAACTAAATCGTAACTTCCCCTTGTTCAGTGATCGGTAATCAATGCAAGGGCGCAGACCTCCGTCTTTCTTCTTCACAAAAAAGAAACTTGAGGAGGCGGGCGAAGTGGAGGGACGTATAAACCCCTGGCGCGGGACTCGGAGACGCATGTCTCCATAGCCTCCGTTTCAGCCTGTGACAGGGGATACACATGACTCTTGGGAGGCACAGCGTCTACCCAGAGGTTTATCGCACAATCCTCCACCCGATGAGGTGATAATTTGGTCGCCTGCGTTTTGGAAAACGTGTGCGCCAAATCGAGGTATTCGGGGGGAATGCGCACGGTGGAGGTACTATCTGGACTTTCCACCATGGTTGCACCAACGGAAACATCTAGACACCTACCCTATCATTGCTAGACAACCATTTTCAGGTCTTACCATAGATTTTCAAGAAGATTTAAGTCAAAACTGTAACTAGGCCACTCAGGAACATTCACTGTCTTCTTAGTAAACAACTCCAGTGTATATTTGGCCTTGTGTTTTAGGTTATTGTCCTGCTGAAAGGTAAATTCATCCCCCAGTGTCTGGTGGAAAGCAGACTGAATCAGGTTTTCCTCTAGGATTTGGCCTGTGTTTAGCTCCATTCTGTTTCTTTTTTATCCTGAAAAAACTCCCCAGTTGTTAACAATTACAAGCATACCCATAACATGATACAGCCACCACTATGCTTGAAAATATTGACAGTGGTACCCAGTAATGTGTTGTATTGGATTTGCCCCAAATATAACACTTTGTATTCAGGACAAAAAGTTAATTGTTTTGCCAATTTTTTGGCAGTATTACTTTAGTGCCTTATTGCAAACAGGATGCATGTTTTGGAATCTTTTTTATTCTCTACAGGCTTCCTTCTTTTCACTCTGTCAATTAGGTTAGTACTGTGGAGTAACTACAATGTTGTTGATCCATCCTCGGTTTTCTCCTATCACAGCCATTAAACTCTGTAACTGTTTTAAAGTCACCATTGGCCTCATGGTGAAATCCCTGAATGGTTTCCTTCCTCTCTGGAAACTGAGTTAGGAAGGACGCCTGTATCTTTGTAATGACTGGGTGTATTGCTACACTATCCAAAGTGTAATTAATAACTTCACCATGCTCAAAGGGATATTCAATGTCTGCTCTTTTTTTTTTTATCTACCAATAGCTTCCCTTCTTTGCGAGGCATTGGAAAACCTCCCTGGTCTTTGTGGTCGAATCTGTGTTTGAAATTCCCTGAGGGACCTTACAGATAATTGTATGTGTGGTGTACAGAGATGAGGTAGTCATAAAAAAATCATGTTAAACACAATTATTGTACACAGAGTGAGTCCATGCAACTTCTGTGATCTGTTATTGTGTGTAGGCCAGTGACAAAATAAATCTCAATTTAATCCATTTTAAATTCAGGCTTTAACACAACAAAATGTAGAAAAAGTCAAGTGGGGTGAATACTTTCTGAAGGCACTGTATGTGGGTTATTTTATCCCCTTGAGAACTTTCGCAAAATACTCTGCAAGTAAAAAGTACATTCCTCCTCAGGGGGACCCTTTCGCAAATATAGGCTACAGCAATTTTTTGGAAGCAGAAAAATATATTTTGAAAATAGGACAAATGTTGGCTTTGCTGAGAAACTGTAAAAAGCTGGATTACATGCTCACTTTGCTCAGAAGTCAAATCATTTCACAGAGAAGACATTGCTATAATTTAAACTGAACATCCTGTGAATCTCACTGCCCTGGTTTTGAGGGAGGTGTTGTCACAGACGTTACTCAATGTCTCACTGATTTTCATAAATATCAGTGGGTGAGCTCGCTTAAAAATAACTGGATTAATGTGATATAAATAGAAAAGACCATGATTCAAATAGCAGAAAAACTCCACCCACTGGTTGCACATGGTTGATTCAATAATAGAGTTATTCAATATGACAGAACATCAGTTATAATAGTAATTGAAATACATCGGTCAACTAACAAACAAGCCACAACATGACTCCATTGTGTCTCACAGCACAGCTAAATCATTTAATCATCCATAATTGTCACATTCGTTCATAGACGGGTCAGACCAAGGCGCAGCGTGATATGCATACATGTTTATTTAAACTTAATAAACACTCAACAAAACAATAAACCAACGATACGTGACGTCCTAAGGTACACACAACAAACCCCACACGGAACAAGATCCCACAACCCACTAGTGCCAATAGGCTGCCTAAGTATGGTCCCCAATCAGAGACAACGAGCGACAGCTGCCTCTGATTGGGAACCACACCGGCCAACATAGATCTAGACATACTAGACTTATAACATAGACCTACACCACATAGAAAATACACACCCTGACTCAACAAATAAGAGTCCCCAGAGTCAGGGCGTGACAATAATTCAGGATATTGCATGCCATCATGTGGAAATATGATTTGGATAGAATGATACAGTATGTATTACTCGTGCTATCTGCTCAGACTAAACAATGATATTTCCAAAGTTTTAAGTTATTTAGTTATTTATTACCCCCCATCCCACCCCCTCTTTTAGATTGTAAAGTGCTTTGAGCATCTGGAAAAGTTTCAATTTAAACCTAATCAATTAATCAATCAATCAATTAATCAATCTTATTGGATGAAAGGTTTTCTATTCATTTCTAATACATTTTATCCATGTGGTAGCCCAGGTGTGACGGGTAAGTGATTCTGTGACGAGGTGTGAATGAAGGAGTCAGGCGCAGGAGGTAAAACACCGAAGTCCAGAGTTTATTCCGTTTACATAAATAAAATGCCCCAAGCGTCAAAACGAAACTATCACAAGGGAAATATTCCACCTTGGCAATAACAACAGGAAGAGTAGCTCAACTGAGCTACTCACTCTCACAATGAAACAATCACTCACAAAGACAAGGGGAACAGAGGGAACACTTATACACATACTAATTAAGGGAATGAGCACCAGGTGTGTGTGATTGACAAGACAAGACATGACAAGTGGAGTGATGAGAATGGGATCGGCAGTAGCCGGTGACGACGAACGCCGAAACCTGCCCGAAAAAGGAGGGGAGGCAGCCTCGGCGGAAGTCGTGACACCAGGGTTATGTTGATGTATTATATAAATACCCAACTATGTACTGCTATGGGATTGATTTTTAACACTTGTCATGTGCAAATTATAGATACACATTTCTTCAAGCCATAAAACATGATAAGGTCAAGTTGTGACACAGTGTCACAAATCAACCTTTATGGGCCTTGACAGCACACCTGGAGTGAGCGTTGTGTAAAGTTGTTTGTTTAGTCTCTGCTGCTTGTCCTGACCCAGGTGATAATGATGGCAAGAGACAGGCTGACAGCGTCTGCTAAGCTTCCCCTGATGCTTCCTGGTGCAAAGGGAGAGAGAGAGAGAGAGGTTTATTACAACGTGAGACAGAGCGATAAGGCTTGAAACAATGACTGGGCTGGTATTTCAGCTGCTCCATTGTCCCTGAGCTGGACACGATCATAATCCAAGCCGGGCAGCTGGGAAAGGTCACCGAACGCCGAGCTCTCAGTTATTATCACGCAGTTATGGAATTGCTAGCGCTCTGTCATTTTCAGTATGTAGGCTACATATGGGCCGAACATTTAGCATTCGTGCAGTGATTCACGCAATTACATACAAGTCATCACATCTCTTATGCCATTTTTCATTGATCTTTGCACAAGAAAGAGGATTTCGACACCCACCATCTCAGATTGTTCTGAAATAGTTTCTGTTGTTAGACACAGATAAGATTAACATTCCTGCAACATTATTTTGTTGAAATATAATATCTCTGAGAAATGAAGCTAATTGATTACACCCATTTATAGGATTCATATAATATTTAATAAATATAGTACCTAACATCCAATTTGGACCAAACGTTTTCTAACAATGAGTTAGACATGAGGAATCCAAAGAAATTGTCAAAAGCCACCCACAGAACCCCCACATTCCATGCCAATCCCACCCCAACAACGAGTATATAGTATCAGTTCTCTATGTCTGACAAGTAGTATGGAGACTGCGGCTCAGAGTATTGTTTCTTCATCCTATGTAATCTGTTCTCGGTGAATTTGGTAGTTCTTTTCCCCTGTTCAGAGAAATTAGAAATGGAAGTTGTTAGGTTTATGTCCCATCCAACATCCTGATATTACCAGGTTCTGACCACTAGATGGTGCTGTTCCTGCTATTAGGTGAGAATAAACCATATTGGAATAAAGAGTTAAGTAATTTATGGTCTGTAATGAGAGTTCCTAAAATGTAAAGACAATCAATGAGAAGAGGTTTAAGAGAAGAGTTTAAACAGTGTCAACGTATCTTTGACAACAAGCTAAGGTTCTATAAGAGGAGATTCAGAAGGGGTCAAGCACTGCATCTTGAACAACTGCAAAGTAACAACCCTCAGCAATTTTGGAATTAAATCAATAAACTGGGTCCAAAAAGAGTTATGAAAATTCCCATGGAAATCATACTGTAAAATAGTGAACTTGAACATAAGAAGAATTACAGTATGTATTAGATAACTGGGAGAATGATTTTGCTAACCTATTTTCAGGGAACAATATACCATCTGGGTTTGATGATGACTTCTTAAATTATACTCGTAACTTAAAGAATGGGTTGGAAATTGAGATAAATAGGGCTGGATACACCTCAAACCCATTCCTAAATGAAAAATTGACAATGGAGGAAGTTAGGAAGGCTGTTGAGAAAGCAAAAACAAGAAAAGCTTCAGGAATAGAGGAGCTTCCAAATTAAGTCCTAAAGTCTCCTAGGTTACTGCAGACTCGATTTTGCCTTTTCAAATGCATTTTGAAAACGGTATCATCCCTTCAACTTGGTACAGATCCATCATTAAACCAATCCCAAAATCATCAAAGAATGATCCACGGGTCACATTAAATTACAGAAGCCTCAGCCTTATTAGCACAGTCTACAAGTTATACTCTGGTATCTTAAACAACAGGCTGACTCAGCATTTGGAAATGTCAGGTTTACTTGTAAATGAGCATAACGGAGTTTCGTATAGATCACATTTACACTGTATCCACTGTGATTAGAAGCCAGACTACAATAATGTAAACCTATACTGGCCATTCAACAAAAGTAGCAGATGAGTTGTCCAGACTGACTCAAAACAAGCGTATTGATGCTGTCATGCTGCCCCAAATGATGACAGACTTGAAAGACAGCCTACAACATGACAGAGCGTAGAGACTTTTCATTTGAAGACTTTTGATTACTTAACTTCTAGTTCAGGCCTGTTCTCATGGAGTGTTTGTGTTGATGTAACATTAAATAGAAGCCTACGTTTTTAATTTACCCTGCCTCCCTGAGTCTCTGTACCATGAGATCCCTCCTAGCTCTCCCCAGGCTACATGCATTCAACTAAAGTCGATGAAACAGCCACATATCACAATCATTGCAAATAACCCTTCTTGAATAATTATTGTTTACTGCAACCATTTCTACTTATATCCGTAGACAGAGATGCTGTTATAAGTAGTAGTCATTATCTCCTACCTGTCTAGTTTGAAGTAAAATGAGGCAAATAACATGCTGTGTGTTGAACTTCTTTCAATAAAGTCTTACACTATCAATGGTTTGCGTACATTTCTGCCACAATTATACTCCGAGTCACTTCAAAGTGACCTTGATGTCAAAGGGGAGCATCTCTGCCACTGACACACTTTGTTGTCATGAATCTGCGTGGGCATGAGAAGTTTGCCTGAAGTTTGCATTTTGAAAACTGTTGAGATTTCATATTTAGTTGGCTCAAAGCTGCAGTAGAGAGTGAGATTTACCAGGAGAGGGAGGAAGAAAGCTACAGAGGAGGTTGTTGTTGATGGAAATGCAAAGTTGGGAGGAGTGTCAGGGGTTAATAGTATGCCTTAGGAATGTGAGAGTTCACTTTGGCACAGTTCTTAATGGACTCGAAGATTAGCACCTTCTGGTGCTGCGGGCAACATGAGAGTAAATTGAATTCCATCATGGACTTGAAGATTGGGATGAGTGTGTTGTTGGAATGGCCAGAAGAGGTGGAATAATTTGACAGGTATCTGGAAAATGTCCATCAGAGTAAATGATGATGGGGAAAAATAAAAAACTATTATCTGATGAGAGGAATCATGGCAGATGTTATCTACTGTATACATTTAACCAGGCAATCCATTCATTCTGGGAAGCTTCTGAATGGATCTACATTTCAACAATGAAAGGAATTCATCTGCAGTCATCCCTGTCATTTATGGCAATCAGTCAATATGAATCACGGTCATTCACGTCGGGGAGATACAGATGAATCCTCCCTCCCTTAGTGAGCCGCTGAATGCATCTCAATAGGATTCTTCTTTTGACAGTCTCCCAGTATGGTAAATCAAGTGTTCTGTCTTTCTTTGCTCTCTAAAATCATCCCCCCACCCCCCTAATAAAAGAGATGATAAGTACCTTACTAGAAAGGCTTTATGAGTTGGCTTATTACCTCGGGAAGTGCCTCTCAACTCCATCTCCACTCGCTCCTTCAAGTACTGGGGAGAACTTAATAAAACTCTCTTAATTTGAAATAAAGGTTATTGCAATGTGCTTGGTATTCATAGGCTGTCTCCGTGACCCATTGTACTTCCTATATTATTCATGAGCTCAATATGTAACATCATTAGTGGAGAGATACTGCACACATCTAGACTGTAGTTTACTTACCACTCATTTCTTTTGCACTTTCAATCATGATATAACCAATTTACATTTCTTCGATGGTTTGCAAATACTTTGCTCATCATAAATCTGAAAGTTTTGCTAAGCATTGCTATAAGGCAATGTCAGCATTAGTGGAACGTGATAGAATTATAGCAAACAGATTTTCCTATGGATATGCATTGGTCCCTGGTTTATCAATGATTCATTGATAAATTGCTGTAAGTGCCTGGGAGAGGAGTTAACAAGCAGACACTGCATCCCTTGATGGACAGCCGGTGTCAAAGCATTTTATTTGTTAGGGGTTGACAAAATAAATAATCCTCATCATTTCTCAGGCTGAATATTTGGTAGGGTTTGACATGACAGGATTTTGGGGGGGTTTGTATCATTTGATTTACACAACATGTAAACTCTGGGGCCTTTCAGAACAGGTGTATATATACTGAGATCATGTGACAGATCATGTGACACTTAGATTGCACACAGGTGGACTTTATTTAACTAATTATGTGACTTCTGAAGGTAATTGGTTGCACCAGATCATATTTAGGGGATTCATAGCAAATGCACGCACCACTTTTCCGTTATACATTTTTTAGACTTTTTTGAAAGAAGTTATTTTTTTCATTTCACTTCACCAATTTGGACTATTTTGTGTATATCCATTACATGAAATCCAAATAAAAATCAATTTAAATTACAGGTTGTAATGCAACAAAATAGGAAAAACGCCAAGGGGGATGAATGCTTTTGGGAGGCACTGTAAACACCAGAGTTTGTCTTTCAGTGCAGAAGAAGAGTAGCCTGGTCCTCTGTAGCTCAATTGGTAGAGCATGGCGCTTGTAACGCCAGGGTAGTGGGTTCGATCCCCGGGACCACCCATACGTAAAAATGTATGCACACATGACTGTAAGTCGCTTTGGATAAAAGCGTCTGCTAAATGGCATATTATATATTATATTATATTAACGCTAGGTGAGATAGAAAGCCACATTCCTGTCTGCATGCTGAGAATGTCAATGTAAGGCAGGGGTCCCCAAATACATTCAGATTCAGATTTTTCATTGAGTGGATGGTCGGGGGGCCAGAACATAGTTATAAATAATTTGTACACTGCAAATTGACTGCAAGAATCCCAAACTGATATAGTATTTGACAAAAACAGAATCATTTCAAACCTTGATTGCATTGCGATACGATCACATATGCCTCTGTTTATGCATGGAAATACTTGGGATACTTTTGCTCAGAAAACTTGGGGCAGGGCAAATAAAATCGGGCCGCCTATTGGTGAACCCTTATTTTAAGGTACTTAACAGCACAATTAGAGCCACTTCATCACTGGAGCCCTCAGCTGTAGGATCTTAATTTGATCACACTGTTGCAAGATAACTTTCCTGCAATGCACACCATTTTAAACTTGTATGGTATTTGAGGTTTAAAAAGGCTTCTGAAGTTTGTAATTTCCACTTTGAAATTTCAGACTTAATTTTCCCTTAAGAACATTTTTATAACCCATACAAAATGTGCAGTAGTTATAATCCACATAATAATTCACATTTCCTGTTGCTGCAGGTTTATTTTCTGCTGATCCTACATGTGTATACCACATCCCCATCTATATGCTCTGATTTCAAACACGGCCCAATTAATCAAAAGAGGAAGTTCAAGTTGACAGGTTTATTTATTAGTTTTACATAATGCACTTGCAATTTTACAAAAATCATATTTTCATCTTTACTAAAACAGTTTATATAGCTAATGAGATCGAGGCAACACAATTACAAAGAATGGTGAATCACATTAGTAATAGTGTAGCTTTTGCAATATAACCTTTACAGTACATGATTTCACAGAGACTTGTTCACATTCCATTGAAGGTTTCGACTATTTCATTATTTGTAATATATTTCCTTCAAATTGATTTATTAACATAGATATATGAATGGGTAGGAGGATGATATCCCATAAGACATTAACTTTGTATGGCTCAAAGCAAGCAGTGGCTCAGTGTGTGTACGCAGCTCACATGTAACAGACAGAAAAAGCAAAGACTGAAAGCAAGGTTGTCTTTTTGTTGCAATGTAATGCAACTTTCCATTCCTTCAAATCTAAATTGTTTTCTTACATTCTAGTGCACACACTAAGAGATGCTGACCTTGCGTACAACTGCAGTTAACATTGGTGAGAAATGTTTTCCTTTCATGATCAGCTAATGTTGTGTAAGGCAATGATGTACAACTTGCTCTCTGGTGTGTTCCTCTGATAAATTATTCAGCTCTATCACATATACAATATGTTCCCACCGCACTCCTTTATTTTTCAATGTCAGAAAAATATTTATTCTTTGGAGAAAAGGAATACTCTACTAATCGGTTGCTTGCACACACAACAAAGCTTCCTGGAGAAAGACATTTGCCCACATGGCTCTGGTAATAACAGTCCACCAATCAAAACAATATAAAATTAACCATATCAATAGATTATAATTGAGTTCAAGTTTTATTTGATGAATTAAAGGATATATACACCTACCAAGGACAGTTATAGCATAGGAGGACATGACCAAATGCAATTAGAAGGTACTGAATTGCACGACAATAACACCCTGCACAGACGTTAGTGTGTGGTATCTGAATAAACTCTTGCATCCTATGGACAGTCTCTCATCATCTCATGAATAGAATAAGCGGCAGAAAGTCTGTTCTATAGAGTGCAAATTCACCAATTCAAATAAGTGAAACAAATGGATAATTCATTGTCCCCTTGATGGAGATCATAGGGGGAATGACGATTTGTGTGTGTTATCTGGCAGGTACAAAGCAGAAGGTGAAGCATTACGGTTTGAACCTGTTGAGACCCCTGACATGAGTGCTACGTGTTACATATTCATGACAAATTACGAGAAGGCAGCACAAGTTCTTAAAATGCAGAGAAGCACTGGAGGAGACAGAGGAAAAACACATCTGGCAAAGAGAATCTGAGTAGGGTGAAAGAAACTGGGGCACATCCCAATGGGCATTCCTTGTGATGGTGCTGTTCCATCAATCACAACAAACAAATTTCATGAAATGTGTATTTTGGAGAGCTGAGTGTGTTCCTTGTAGCTGCCCATCAATAGTCTACTAGAGGCGCTGAGCCACCCGCCAGCCTGCCTGAAACATCCATCTGGACCAGCACCATGTCAGGGGGAGCCTCTGCCACCTTGGCCTTGCGGGGCAGCAGGTTGGCCAGGCTCCTTGGGGAGGGTGTGGCGCGCAGCAACAGCTCTTTGAGGCCCGCGCGGTACTCACGGCGGACTATGCAGTAGAGCACAGGGTTGAGGCAGCTGTTGGTGTGAGCCAGACACACAGTCAGAGGGAAGGTGTAATTCTGGACATTGTAATATGCGTTGCTGAAGTGCACCAGGTCAAACTTAATCAGCGCGCCCCACAGCGTCAGCGCCTGGTTGGGCAGCCAGCACAGGAAAAAGGACAGCACCACGATGGCCACCGACTTGGTGACTTTGGAGCGGTGATTGTGGCGGCCTTCCGAGCCCTCCGAGCAGCCCGCTCCGCTGATGCGTCGGCTCAGCACGAAGCGCAGCAGCAGCAGGTAGCACACAGTGATGACCACCAAGGGGATGACGAAGCCCAGCAGTACCTTCTGTAGCTGGTACAGCCCCAGGAGCAGCTGAGGGTCCCAGCTGCCCGACTCAGAGAATCGCACCAAACACAGCTCCTGGTCGTACAGCTGGGCACTGGTGGAGTAGATGGCATGGGGCAGGGTGGCTAGCAGCGACACTACCCAGATGCCCAGGCTGATCCACTTGGCACCAGCCGCCGCTGCCCGCCTGCTGTGCATCTTGAGGGCCGAGGTCACCGCGTAGTACCGCGCCACACTCATGGCAGTCAGGAAGAAGACGCTGGCGTACATGTTCATGATGGTCACGGAGCTGATGATCTTACACATTACTTTGCCAAAGGGCCAGCGGAAGTCCAGAGCCGTGTCAATAGCCCAAAAGGGGAGTGTGAGAACAAACTGTAGGTCTGTGAGAGCCAAGCCCATTACAAAGCAGTTGATGGAGGACTGCTTCTGACTGTGGCGTGAGTGAAGCAGGTAGAGTGCCAGAGAGTTCCCCACTAGCCCCAGTGCACACACAACGGAGTACACCAGAGCTATCATCACACGCACTGTGATGCTGGAGCCATCGCCCTGTAGTTCCAGGATAGATTCCTTGCTTAAGAAGTGCAGCCAGCAGCGCAGCGACAGGTTACCAGTAGAGCCACCGTAACCCAGTCCTGCATTATCCTCCAGCACCTGCTCACAAACCTCTGGTGCCAGGGTCTGTGCACTGTCATTCTGTTGCATGGCTGACTCATTCATTCACAAATCACTCTGCATGGCATGTTAGATACGTGTTATGCTCAGGAGTAGAAACTGGTAGGAGGAGATGCGACATTCATGATGAGGGAAAAAGCTGCCTAAATGTCACTTTGAACATACCTGTCCTATTTATTTTCTCTGTGGAGCTGTCCTTTAGCTAAATCCAAGTTTTTCTCCTCTGTATAGGTGTCTCTCCTCCTCCGCCACACGTATCGCCTCTCATTCACTTCACTCTGCTCAGTGAGCGCATCTCACATTCTTTTATAGATTCCGCGGGCGCGCGCAAGGCTCAGACTCAGGCTCGTAATCACCACCACAGTTTCTAGGCTGTCTCCTTAAACAGCCCAGATAATGACATGGTCATCCTGCAACGTCTGTACACATATCCTATTTGTCATAAATAAAGCTCAATACGTACTGACATTTCATTTAAATCCTGTTTGCTGTATGTCTTCAATTTCTTTGGTGTGCATAAAGGTGTCATGGAGTGAGCTCCGTGGTGTTATGGAATTAATTTGGGATTAAACAAAACAAACAAACAACACATTAATTCACCTGAATAGCCAGTTATCTTGCCCTCTCAGACGATTATGACTCACCCTCAGAATAAACAAAGAGACAGCAGCCTTGAATCAAGAGGTGTTTTCACTTTTACTACTCTTTACTCTTAAATAATATAATATGCCATTTAGCAGACGCTTTTATCCAAAGCGACTTACAGTCATGCGTGCATACATATTTTTTTTGTGTATGGGTGGTCCCGGGGATCGAACCCACTACCTTGGCGTTACAAGCGCCGTGCTCTACCAGCTGAGTGGTAGCTTGAGTGGGAAACGTTGGAACAGAGAGTATGGGGACAGAAAAGAGGTGACGCGCGCACTGCACTATGGTCATGTTACTGCTCGGATCAAATTGGACAATTGGAAAATTAACAGTTGTAATCAATTAACAAATAATCTATCATCTCTTTATGGATATTTTCAAAAAGCATTTGGTTTATTTTTTTTACCAATATTGTTTCCAACTGACTGAACCGGGTCTCCTGCACAACACCCCACTGGGCACAAACTGGTTCAATCAACGTTGTTTCAACATAATTTGTCAACTTATTGTGACGTGGAATCTAAATGGAAAATACATTGGATTTGAAAAAAGGTCATCAAAAATGTTGTTTTTATGGTGAAATTGATGTTGATATTCCAACCACAGGATTATGTCATCATGGAAACCAAATTTCAACATAGACAAACCTTGTATAAAATGTGTTGAATTTGTACCTTTAAAACAACGTCAGATCTTCAATGTTATAGCCACTATCAGGAAAAACTATAGGCTGGGTAGCACCCCCTACTGGAGAATTGATCTATCTACAGCTACCCTTTAGTCTCCCATCCAGGGTTTTAACCAAGCCCTGCTTAGCTATGATATTTGTCAATGACTATTACCAATGTGCTATAGTGAGAATGATTATTGAGAGATCTCCACTTAAAAACTAAATAGATTCACTGTTGCTATCGAAGTCATTCCAAAGGGTAGGTTTAACAGAGAAAATAAAATGTGACCATACTTTATCACTCATATATCATCAATTATTCTATTTAGGCCTACAGTATACACTGAGTATACCAATTATTAGGAACACCCCTCAGAAGAGCCTCAATTCATCATTTGTGTGTAAGGTTGGCTGGATGTCCTTTGGGTGGTGGACCATTATTGATACACACAGGAAGTTGTTGAGCGTGAAAAAACCCAGCAGTGTTGCCGCTCTTGACACAAACCGGTGCGCCTGGCACCTACTACCATACCCCGTTCAAAGGCACTTTTGTCTTGCACAATCTTTTGTCTTGCACATTCACCCTCTGAATGGCACATATACACAATCCATATCTCAATTGTCTCAAGGCTTAACAATCATTCTTTAACCTCTCCTCCCCTTCATCTACACTAATTTAAGTGGATTTAATAAGTGACATCAATAAAGGATCATAGCTTTCACCTGAATTCACCTGGTCAGTCTGTCAAAGAAAGAGCAGGTGTTCTTAATGTTTTGTATGCTCAGTGTATAGCATTTGCAAGGTCATCTACAACTATTGTTTAAATCCTAAGGAGGCATAAACATGGTAGCCAGAATAATGGCCTGCACAGCATTTTCATACATGACCCTAAGTATGATGGGATGTTAATTGCTTAATTAACTCAGGAATCACACCTACAGTGCCTTCGGACAATATTCAGACCCCGTGACTATTTCCACATTTCTTTGGGTAACAACCTTATTCTAAAATTGATTAAATTACTACACACAATACCCCATAATGATAAAGCAAACACAGGTTTTTACAAATTTTTGCTAATTTATTACAAATAAAAAACTGAAATATCACATTTACATAAGTATTCAGACCCTTTCCTCAGTACTTTGTTGAAGCACCTTTGACAGTGATTACAGCCTCGAGTCTTCTTGGGTATGACACTACAAGCTTGGCACACCTGTATTTGGGGCGTTTCTCCCATTCTTCTATGCAGATCCTCTCAAGCTCTGTCAGGTTGGATGGGGAGCGTCGCTGCACAGCTATTTTCAGGTCTCTCCAGAGCTGTTCGATTGGGTTCAAGTCTCTGGCTCTGGCTGGGCCACTCAAGGACATTCAGAGACTTGTCCCGAATCCACTCCTGCGTTGTCTTAGCTGTGTGCTTAGGGTCGTTGTCCTGTTGGAAGGTGAACCTTCACCCCCAGTCTGAGGTGCAGAGCGCTCTGGAGCAGGTTTTCATCAAGGATCTCTCTGTTCTTTGCTCCGTTCATCTTTTGTTCGATCCTGACTAGTCTCCCAGTCCCTGCCACTGAAAAACATCCCCACAGCATGATGCTGCCACCACCATGCTTCACCATAGGGATGGTGTCAGGTTTCCTCCAGACGTGACGCTTGGCATTCAGGCCAAAGAGTTCAATCTTGGTTTCATCAGACCAGAGAATCTTGTTTCCTTTATGTGCCTTTTGGTAAACTCCAAGCGGACTGTCATGTGCCTTTTACTGAGGAGTGGCTTCCGTCTGGTCACTCTACCATAAAGGCCTGATTGGTGGAGTGCTGCAGAGATGGTTGTCCTTCAGGAAGGTTCTCCCATCTCCACAGAGGAACTCTAGAGCTCTGTCAGAGTGACCATCGGTTCTTGGTCACCTCCCTGACCAAGGCCCTTCTCCCCCGATTGCTCAGTTTGGCCGGGCGGCCAGCTCTAGGAAGAGTCTTGTTGGTTCCAAACTTCTTCCATTTAAGAATGATGAATGCCACTGTGTTCCTGAGGACCTTCAATGCTGCAGAAATGTTTTGGTACCCTTCCCCAGATCTGTGCCTCGACACAATCCTGTTTCGGAGCTCTACAGACAATTCCTTCGACCTCATGGCTTGGTTTTTGCTCTGACATGCACTGTCAACTGTGGGGCCTTATATAGACAGCTGTGTGCCTTTCCAAATCATGTTCAATCAATTGAATTTACCACTGGTGGACTCCAATCAAGTTGTAGAAACATCTCAAGGATGATGTTGATCAGGCTGTTAATTGTGGCCTGTGGAATGTTGTCCCACTCCTCTTCAATGGATGTGCGAAGTTGCTGGATATTGGCGGGAACTGGAACAGTCTGTCGTACACATCGATCCATAGCATCCCAAACATGCTCAAGGGGTGACATGTCTGGTGAGTATGCAGGCCATGAAAGACCTGGTACATGTTCAACTTCCAGGAATTGTGTACAGGTTCTCACGACATGGGGCCGTACATTATCATTCTGAAACATGAGTTGATGGCGGCAGATGAAATGCACTACAATGGGCCTCAGGATCTTTTCACGGTATCTCTGTGCATTCAAATTGCCATCAATAAAATGCAATTGTGGTCGTTGTCTGTAGCTTATGCCTGCCCATACCATAACCCCACCGCCACCATGGGGTACATCAGCAAACCGCTCACCCACACGATGCCATACATGCTGTCTACCATCTGCCTGGTACAGTTGAAACCGGGATTAATCTGTGAAGAGCACACTTCTCTAGCGTGCCTGCGCCCATTGAAGGAGAGTATTTCAAATCAAATCAAATTTTATTGGCCACATGCGCCGAATACAACAGGTGCAGACATTACAGTGAAATGCTTACTTACAGCCCTTAACCAACAGTGCATTTATTTTTAACAAAAAAGTAAAAATAAAACAACAACAAAAAAAGTGTTGAGAAAAAAAGAGCAGAAGGTAAAATAAAATAACAGTAGGGAGGCTATATATACAGGGGGGTACCGGTGCAGAGTCAATGTGCGGGGGCACCGGCTAGTTGAGGTAGTTGAAGTAATATGTACATGTGGGTAGAGTTAAAGTGACTATGCATAAATAATTAACAGAGTAGCAGCAGCGTAAAAGGATGGGGTGGTGGGGCAGTGCAAATAGTCCGGGTAGCCATGATTAGCTGTTCAGGAGTCTTATGGCTTGGGGGTAGAAGCTGTTGAGAAGTCTTTTGGACCTAGACTTGGCACTCCAGTACCGCTTGCCGTGCGGTAGCAGAGAGAACAATCTATGACTAGGGTGGCTGGAGTCTTTGACAATTTTGAGGGCCTTCCTCTGACACCGCCTGGTATAGAGGTCCTGGATGGCAGGAAGTTTGACCCTCTGTAGTGCCTTGCGGTCTGAGGCCAAGCAGTTGCCATAACAGGCGGTGATGCAACCAGTCAGGATGCTCTCGATGGTGCAGCTGTAGAATTTTTTGAGGATCTGAGGACACATGCCAAATCTTTTCAGTCTCCTGAGGGGGAATAGGCTTTGTCGTGCCCTCTTCACGACTGTCTTGGTGTGTTTGGACCATGATAGTTTGTTGGTGATGTGGACACCAAGAAACTTGAAGCTCTCAACCTGTTCCACTACAGCCCCGTCGATGAGAATGGGGGCGTGCTCAGTCCTCTTTTTTTTCCTGTAGTCCACAATCATCTCCTTTGTCTTGGTCACGTTGAGGGAGAGGTTGTTATCCTGGCACCACACGGCCAGGTCTCTGACCTCCTCCCTATAGGCTGTCTCATCGTTGTCGGTGATCAGGCCTACCACTGTTGTGTCGTCGGCAAACTTAATGATGGTGTTGGAGTCGTGCCTGGCCATGCGGTCATGGGTGAACAGGGAGTACAGGAGGGGACTGAGCACGCACCCTGAGGGGCCCCCGTGTTGAGGATCAGTGTGGCAGATGTGTTGTTACCTACCCTTACCACCTGGGGGCGGCCCGTCAGGAAATCCACGATCCAGTTGCAGAGGGAGGTGTTTAGTCCCAGGATCCTTAGCTTAGTGATGAGCTTTGAGGGCACTATGGTGTTGAATGCTGAGCTGTAGTCAATGAATAGCATTCTCACGTAGGTGTTCCTTTTGTCCAGGTGGGAAAGGGCAGTGTGGAGTGCAATAGAGATTGCATAATCTGTGGATCTGTTGGGGCGGTATGCAAATTGGAGTGGGTCTAGGGTTTCTGGGATAATGCTGTTGATGTGAGCCATGACCAGCCTTTCAAAGCACTTCATGGCTACAGACGTCAGTGCTACGGGTCAGTAGTCATTTAGGCAGGTTATCTTAGAGTCCTTGGGCACGGGGACTATGGTGGTCTGCTTGAAACATGTTGGTATTACAGACTCAGTCAGGGACATGTTGAAAATGTCAGTGAAGACACTTGCCAGTTGGTCAGCACATGCTCGGAGTACACGTCCTGGTAATCCGTCTGGCCCTGCGGCCTTGTGAATGTTGACATGCTTAAAAGTCTTACTCACATCGGCTACGGAGAGCGTGATCACATAGTCATCCGGAACAGCTGGTGCTCTCATGCATGCTTCAGTGTTGCTTGCCTCGAAGCGAGCATAGAAGTGGTTTAGCTCGTCTGGAAGTCTTGTGTCACTGGGCAGCTCGCGGCTGTGCTTCCCTTTGTAGTCTGTAATAGTTTTCAAGCCCTGCCACATCCGACGAGCGTCAGAGCCAGTGTAGTACGATTCAATCTTAGTCCTGTATTGACTCTTTGCCTGTTTGATGGTTCGTCGGAGGGCATAGCGGGATTTCTTATAAGCGTCCGGGTTAGAGTCCCGCTCCTTGAAAGCGGCAGCTCTACCCTTTAGCTCAGTGCGGATGTTTCCTGTAATCCATGGCTTCTGGTTGCTTTAGTTTTTGCTTATAAGCAGGAATCAGGAGGATAGAGTTATGGTCAGATTTGCCAAATGGAGGGCGAGGGAGAGCTTTGTATGCGTCTCTGTGTGTGGAGTAAAGGTGGTCTAGAGTTTTTTTCCTCTGGTTGCACATTTAACATGCTGGTAGAAATTAGGTAGAACGGATTTAAGTTTCCCTGCATTAAAGTCCCCCGGCCACTAGGAGCGCTGCATCTGGATGAGCGTTTTCCTGTTGATTTATGGCCTTATACAGCTCATTCAGTGCAATCTTAATGCCAGCATTGGTTTGTGGTGGTAAATAGACAGCTATGAAAAATATAGATGAAAACTCTCTTGGTAAATAGTGTGGTCTACAGCTTATCATAAGATACTCTACCTCAGGCGAGCAAAACCTTGAGACTTCCTTAGTATTTGATTTTGTGCACCAGCTGTTGTTTACAAATATACACAGACCGCCACCCCTTGTCTTACCGGAGTCAGCCGTTCTATCCTGCCGATGTAGCGTATAGCCCGCTAGCTGTATGTTATCCATGTCGTCGTTCAGCCACGACTCGGTGAAACATAAGATATTACAGTTTTTAATGTCCCGTTGGTAGGATAACCGTAATCTTAGGTCATCCAATTTGTTCTCCAATGATTGAAGATTGGCTAATAGGATTGATGGAAGAGGCAGTTTACTCGCTCGCCGTCGGATCCTTACAAGGCACCCCTACCTACGTCCACGATATCTCCGTCTCTTCCTCATGCGATTGACGGGGATTTGGGCCTTGTCGGGTGTCTGTAGGATATCCTTCGCGGCCGCCTCGTTGAAGAAAAAATCTTCGTCCAATACGAGGTGAGTAATCGCTGTCCTGATATCCAGAAGCTCTTTTTGGTTATAAGAGACGATGGCAGAAACATTATGTACAAAATAAATTACAAATAACGCGGAAAAACACACATAATAGTACAATTGGTTAGAGGGCTGTAAAACGGCAGCCATCTTCTCCGGCCATTTGTCCACTGAAGTTGGTTATGACGCCGAACTGCAGTCAGGTCAAGATGAGGATGACGAGCACACAGATGAGGGAAGCACACAGATGAGTTTCCCTGAGACGGTTTCTGACAGTTTGTGCAGAAATAGTTTGGTTGTGCAAACCCACAGTTTCATCAGCTGTCCGGGTGGCTGGTCTCAGACGATCCCGTAGGTGAAGAAGCCGGATGTGTAGGTCCTGGGCTGGCGTGGTTACACGTGGTCTGTGGTTGTGAGGCCGGTTGGACGTACTGCCAAATTCTCTTAAACGTAGTTGGAGGCAGATTATGGTGGCGAAATGAACATTAAATTCTCTGGCAACAGCTCTGGTGGACATTCCTCCTGCAGTCAGCATGCCAACTACACACTCCATCAAAACATGAGACATCTGTGGCATTGTGTTGTGTGACAAAACTGCACATTTTAGAGTGGCCTTTTATTGTCCCGGCACAAGGTGCACCTCTGTAATGATCATGCTGTTTAATCAGCTTCTTGTCAGGTGGATGGATTATCTTGGCAAAGGACAAATGCTCACTAACATGGATGTAAAGAAATTTGTGCACAGAATTTGAGAGAAATAAGCTTTTTGTGCGTATTGAACATTTCTGAGATCTTTTATTTCAGCTCATGAACAATGGGACCAACACTTTACATGTTGCATTGACCTGGTCATTAGGTTCTGATTCAATGAAGCACAGTGATAACACATTCATCTGTTGTATAAATAAACAAAATATCTGAAATTTTGCTGTGCTTTTAAATGGTTGAAAGCCCAGTGACAGACATTTGGGTGACAACTAAACCAAATATCCGACGTTGTTTGTCCATTGGAATTTGGTTGTGCTTTTAGATGGTTGAAAGAATAGTGATAACACATTGTAAATTCAACAAACTTTTGGCTGTCTTTTGAGTGGGTCTATATAGGTTGTAATCTCAGTTTTTGTAAAAAACTGAGGGACGGGCCTGGAGAACTGTAACCACTTTCAAATTCATAGACAGAGCTATGGATGAAAAGACTGACCAAAATTATAATTTTAACCCGTTTTTGAGGCTATGCAGTGTTTGTTTACATTTACATTGTTTACAAACAGAGTAAAACAAGCCTATATTTTGGTTTCTGATGCGTGGGGTACAACAGTTGAACTAAGCTCATTAGGCATGTATAAGTTATATTCTTTAAGAATCAATGGGTAGAAATCATTAATTTCATAACTAAGGATTCTAGCTTTAACTCTCAGGCAAGTGTATTCATCATGAGAGCATGGTTGACAGAATCACCTCTTCTTTAAGCCCCTTTGACCTCCTCTTCTCCGTAACGACCCCTGCAGCTGATAGACATCAATTGACGAGTCACAGCACCAATGTGATTGACTGGGTTTGAACTCAGGTCGTCTGTGCGCCACAATACTGTGTTAGCCTGCTGAGCTAAAGCCTAGGCATTAGCTTGGGGAGCTAACCCACATGTTCAGGTCTTAGGGCACATGATCATGGTTCACTGAACCACTTCAGTTACACCTGCAAATAAGACAGTCATGGGACAAGAGATTAATAGAAAATGTACAGGGGTGTCAAACTCATTCCATGGAGGGCCTAGTGTCTGCTGGTTTTTTGTTTTTCTTTCGATTAAGACCTAGACAACCAGGTGAGAGGGGTTCCTTACTAATCAGTGACCTTAATTAATCAATCAAGTACAAGGGAGGAGCGAAAACCCGCAGACACTCAGCCCACCGTGGAATGAGATTGACACGTGTTAGAAGGATAAAGCTGTCATGTTCTTTCATCTGAGATGTTTCCCTGGGGCACCTTGGCAGATTCTCCCCAGTGATAAATGAGGTCATCAACTGCGGACACATTTTAAGAATATAAGTTAATTGTAAATGATTAATAGTCCAACCTGGGGGATACAGAACAATCCTAAGTCAACACATTCAAATTTCAATAAAAATCGTCTGGAAGATGAATCTGCATTCACCACTTGAATGATGTAGCCAGATATTTTCTGATACTAAACCACCCAGATCATACACACAATATACAACACATACATTACTAAAATAAACCTGTTTTAGCCTTAAGTCACAAGTGGTAATAGAATTGGAGTGTTCTTTCAGACTTTTCTACGATGTTCTTTTGACACACTATTCATTCATATCTGATATCAGGGGTAGGATGTAGTGGTGGCTATTCAGCATGCAGTGGCATGTATTCATGGATGCCAAGGGAAGCCAGGCTTCCCCAAAACATTGACCAAGAAAAAAAAGGTAACATTATTTAGTTAATTTAATTTAATTCAGCTAAATTAATTTAATTTAGGAAAGGGCCCAGTTTAGCTAGCAAGCTAGGACAAAAACACAAAGAGATGCAACACTGTCACGATCGTCGTAGTAATGAGTAGACCAAGGCGCAGCGTGAGAAACAAACATGACTTTAATTAGTTAAAGTTTCTAAACAAAACAAAACACGACTCGTGAAGTCCACGGTGACAATGACCGAACACGGAACAAAAACCCACCAACCCAAAGTGAAACACAGACAGTTAAATATGGCTCCCAATCAGAGACAACCAGCAAACAGCTGACACTCGTTGCCTCTGATCGGGAGTCACTCAGACCAACCTAGAAATAAACACAACAGAACTACCAACATAGAAATAAACACATAGAATGAACACACCCTGGCTCAACATAATGAGTCCCAGAGCCAGGGTGTGACAGTACCCCTAAAAGGCGCGGACTGCGACCGCGCCTCAACTAAACAAAACAGGGGAGGGCTGGGCGGGCATACCTCCTCGGCGGCGGTTCTGGCTCCGGCCTTGACCACCACCCTCCAATACACCCCCCATAGTGCCCCTGGTCCAGTCTGTCGACTCGCACCCCTGGCTTGGTGCGTGGAGGAGGAACGGGCCTTACCAGGCTGACTTCTCGCACCCCTGGCTTGAGTGCGAGTGGCAGGAACAGGCCGGACCGGGCTGGCGACGCGCACCGTAGGTTTGGTGCGAGTGGCAGGAACAGGCCGGGTCGGGCTGGCGACGCGCACCGTAGGTTTGGTGCGAGTGGCAGGAACAGGCCGGGTCGGGCTGGCGACGCGCACCGTAGATTTGGTGCGGGTGGCAGGAACAGGCCGGACCGGGCTGGCGACGCGCACCGTAGACTTGGTGCGGGTGGCAGGAACAGGCCGGACCGGGCTGGCGACGCGCACCGTAGGTTTAGTGCGTGGAACAGGGACAGGCCGGGCTGGGCTGTCGACGCACACCGTAGGCTTGGTGCGTGGAGCAGGGACAGGCCGGGCTGGGCTGTCGACGCACACCGTAGGCTTGGTGCGTGGAGCAGGGACAGGCCGGGCTGGGCTGTCGACGCACACCGTAGGCTTGGTGCGGGTGGCAGGAACAGGCCGGGCTGGGCTGTCGACGCACACCGTAGGCTTGGTGCGTGGAGCAGGGACAGGCCGGACCGGGCTGGCGACGCACACCGTAGGCTTGGTGCGTGGAGCAGGGACAGGCCGGGCTGGGCTGTCGACGCACACCGTAGGCTTGGTGCGTGGAGCAGGGACAGGCCGGACCGGGCTGGCGACGCACACCGTAGGCTTGGTGCGTGGAGCAGGGACAGGCCGGACTGGGCTGGCGACGCACACCGTAGGCTTGGTGCGTGGAGCAGGGACAGGCCGAACCGGGCTGTGGAGACGGATAGGAGGCCTGGAGTGAATAGCGGCCACCACCCGTCCTGGCTGAATGCCTACCCTCACACACTCTGTGTGAGGCATCCGCACAGGGACGTACAGGGCGGTGTACCCCTGGCCTGGTGGCCTTCTGAATCCGCCCCCTTTTTCTCCTCCGTCAGCCCCGTCGTCCATGCCGTGTGCCCCCCTAAAAATTTTCTGGGGTTGCCTCACGACCGTCCGACGACGACCCTGATCACGCCGTAGCTCCTCTCTACGGCGCGCCTCCACCATCTCACTCCATGGCCGGCGATCCATCCCGGCCAGGATTTCCTCCCAGGTCCAGGACCCCTGCCCGTCCAAGATCTGCTCCCACGTCCAGGCTGCCTGCTCCTGGACACGCTGCTTGGTCTTGGTATGGTGGGTTTTTCTGTCACGATCGTCGTAGTAATGAGTAGACCAAGGCGCAGCGTGAGAAACAAACATGACTTTAATTAGTTAAAGTTTCTAAACAAAACAAAACACGACTCGTGAAGTCCACGGTGACAATGACCGAACACGGAACAAAAACCCACCAACCCAAAGTGAAACACAGACAGTTAAATATGGCTCCCAATCAGAGACAACCAGCAAACAGCTGACACTTGTTGCCTCTGATCGGGAGTCACTCAGACCAACCTAGAAATAAACACAACAGAACTACCAACATATAAATAAACACATAGAATGAACACACCCTGGCTCAACATAATGAGTCCCAGAGCCAGGGTGTGACAAACACTTCAAGTTGTTTATGTCAATGACATATGCTCGCGATGCTATATGTTTGGAGTGAAGCCAAATCCAAACTGGCTTCCCTTCACACTTTTTTTGGGTGTGCCAGGACCATTCACAGTTGAGCTCAACGATGATTGGCTATTATTTTTTACTTTTTTTATCAAGGGAAGCCAAATGCCAGCTGGCTTCCCTTGCATTCAATGCTACGGGCGGCAACAATGTCATACTCTTTTGGACCAGACAGCATCAGATAGATGGCCTACACATGCAGAGACAGGGGAGTGCTGTTTTGGTCACTCTGAGATACATTCAGCCTCTTGCAAACTTAAGGAAAATTATGAAACACTAAGGGGGGGCACAATACACTATGGTGTATGGAAAAAACAATACACTATGGTGCAGTAAACATTAGTAAATTAGTTTAGCTGCAGCTGCTAATGACAATGATTCAGTCATGATACTGGTGGTAGAGCTGTATGTCCCATCCACCCACCTCAGGATGTATTTCTCCCGGTGCTGCTTGGCCAGGAGTCCATCAATGGCAGCTCTCATGGGCTCTATCCATCGGCTGTGGTCCAAGACAAACATGCAACCTCTTGTCTTGATGGGCCCAGTGCCGGCAGCATGGGGAGACGCAGTAAGGGGCAGTGGTGGTGTCGCTAGCAGAGGCAGAGGTGTGCTTGCCAGATCTGAAAGAGAGGCACAACATTATTTTAATCAGAATTCAGACCATTTGACAATTCAACAGAATTAAATCTGTCATGCTGATGATCTGTACAACATGAGACAGATAACAATACAGTACAAATAGATTAAAAACAAATGTGGAATGTAACACAGATACAAATAATAATTTTACTACTGCTAGCTCCATCCCTGCTTTTCATGAAAATGCCTATCTGATATAGCTAGCTAGTTGCTAGTTGTTGTTGTGCTAGCTAGCTCACCCAAAGCAGGCTTATCTCCTCCTTGCTGGTTTGCAGATGCATGACTACAGTCGTGGTCAAACGTTTTGAGAATGACACAAATATACATTTTCACAAAGTCTGCTGCCTCAGTTTTTATGATGGCAATTTGCATATACTCCAGAATGTTATGAAGAGTGATCAGATGAATTGCAATTAATTGCAAAGTCCCTCATTGCCATGAAAATGAACTGATGTTGGTGAGTTGTCGAGTGAGGTTGTGTCTCTCTCTGGCGGGAGGTAAGCTTGGTTTGTATGGCTTATATGGTGTTGAGTAAAGCTTAAACCATGTATCTAGATTGTAGTTAGGTATTGTAGGTAGTTATCGTAGGTTATTGTAGTTATTGTATGTAATTATTGTAGGTAAGTATTGTATTCGGCTGAGCCCGGTGAAGCACAAGGCTAGCTAACCCACTACCTGGACTAGCTAGCGGGTAGCTACTGGTAACTATTAGCAACTGTGGATAGTTGTTTCACGCTTGAGAGTACCTGTATTTATGCCAGCTAGCTGCCTACCATTCAGCTGTTTTTCTAACCTCATTGTCTGAAGCGTTGGCGTTAGGTAGTTAGTAGCTACTGTGCTCGAAATGTAGCTAGCTTGTTGCTACCTGGATAGCTAACTGAACAATAGCTGGAACGACCTAGCGAACAGACGCAAACTGGCTGAGTCGATTCAGTGGCTAGCTTTGCACTTGGCTGGCTAACAGTAGCTGCTAGGGGTAAGTTATAACCTACATTTGTGTTTTGTTTTTACTTACTGGTAACCAGAGTCGTTCAAGGGAATTCGGGACATGGGTGACTAGTTAACGTTAGCTTGGCTCCCTCTGTGTGTTCGTGCCGTGGGAGGAGGGTTTTTTTTTTTCGTTGGCAGAGAGCAATGGCTAGCTAGTATGCTAACTATTCTAGCTAACTAACTGGCTGAATAAGTTGACAACGGACTCGCTCAAGCTGTTGGGACTAACCCAGAACTTTACACACAGTTAGACACGGACACGAATGATCTGCTTGGCGTGTTGACACACTGGTGGTTTGTTGTGGTCGAGTATTGGTGCTAAACCGTGTTGTTGGAGGCTGGCATGCTAATTGGCTGTGGCGTCATAGGATTCGGTGCCCTGGACAGTTTTTACGGAAGAATACTGTACCAAGTTAGCTAGCTGAATAAACTAAGTTAGTCTATTCCTAGAAAACATTGAACCGCTGTAGTTTACAACAATTATAGTTTCTGAGGTGGAAGTTGGAAGAGTTATATTTGGGTGTTTCAGTGAAACGTAAGTGAGGGAGGCCCCGCTCTCTCGCTTTCCCAGATGTTTAGTTCATTTCATTCCGATCTCCTTTGCATTATTGTAGCCATTTTCTGTAGCCAGTCAACTATGTGTCCGTCTATCCCTGTTCTCTCCTCTCCGCACAGGCTATACAAACGCCTCACACCGCGTGGCTGCTGCCACTCTAACCTGGTGGTCCCTGCACGCACGACCCACGTGGAGTTCCAGGTCTCCGACAGCCTCTGGAACTGCCGTTCTGCGGCCAACAAGGCAGAGTTCATCTCAGCCTATGCTACCCTCCAGTCCCTCGACTTCTTGGCGCTGACGGAAACATGGATTACCACAGAAATCACTGCTACTCCTACTCCTCTCTCCTCGTCTGACCATGTGTTCTCGCATACCCCGAGAGCATCTGGTCAGCGGAGTGGTGGCACAGGAATCCTCATCTCTCCCAAGTGGACATTCTCTCTTTCTCCCCTGACCCATCTGTCTATCTCCTCATTTGAATTCCATGCTGTCACAGTCACTAGTCCATCAAGCTTAACATCCTTATAATTTATCGCCCTCCAGGTTCCCTTGGAGAGTTCATCAATGAGCTTGACGCCTTAGTAAGTTCCTTTCCTGAGGATGGCTCACCCCTCACAGTTCTGGGTGACTTTAACCTCCCTACGTCTACCTTTGACTCATTTCTCTCTGCCTCCTTCTTTCCACTCCTCTCCTTTTTGACCTCACCCTCTCACCGTCCCCCCCTACTCACAAGGCAGGCAATACGCTTGACCTCATCTTTACTAGATGCTGTTCTTCTACTAATCTCACTGCAACTCCCCTCCAAGTCTCCGACCACTACTTTGTATCCTTTTCTCTCTCGCTCTCCTCCAACACTACTCACTCTGCCCCTACTCAGATGGTAATGCGCCGTCGCAACCTTCGCTCTCTCTCTCCCGCTACTCTCTCCATCTTCCCTCTGCTCAATCCTTCTCCCTCCAATCTCCCGATTCTGCCTCCTCAACCCTCCTCTCCTCCCTTTCTGCATCCTTTGACTCTCTATGTCCCCTATCCTCCCGGCCGGCTCGGTCCTCCCCTCCTGCTCCGTGGCTTGACGACTCATTGCGAGCTCACAGAACAGGGCTCCGGGCAGCCGAGCGGAAATGGAGGAAAACTACACTCCCTGCGGACCTGGCATCTTTTCACTCCCTCCTCTCTACATTTTCTTCCTCTGTTTCTGCTGCTAAAGCCACTTTCTACCACTCTAAATTCCAAGCATCTGCATCTAACCCTAGGAAGTTATTTGCCACCTTCTCCTCCCTGCTGAATCCTCCTCCCCCCCACCCCTCCTCCCTCTCTGTGGATGACTTCGTCAACCATTTTGAAAAGAAGGTTGACGACATCCGATCCTGGTTTGTTAAGTCAAATGACACCGCTGGTCCTGCTCACACTGCCCTACCCTATGCTTTGACTTCTTTCTCCCCTCTCTCTCCAGATAAAATCTTGCGACTTGTGATGGCCGGCCGCCCAACAACCTGCCTAAAGTCAAAACTGTTCGCTGCTCTGGCACCCCAATGGTGGAACAAGCTCCCTCACGACGCCAGGATAGCGGAGTCACTCACCACCTTCCGGAGACACTTGAAACCCCACCTCTTTAAGGAATACCTGGAATAGGATAATGTAATCCTTCCATCCCCCCTTACCCCACCCCCCCCCCCAAAAAAAATATATATAACTATTGTAAAGTGGTTGTCCCACTGGCTATCATAAGGTGAATGAACCAATTTGTAAGTCGCTCTGGATAAGAGCGTCTGCTAAATGACGAAAATGTAAATGTTAAATGTTAATCCCCCAAAAACATTTCCACTGCATTTCAGCCCTGCCACAAAAGGACCAGCTGACATCATGTCAGTGATTCTCTCGTTAACACAGGTGAGAGTGTTGACGAGGACAAGGCTGGAGATCACTCTGTCATGCTGATTGAGTTAGAATAACAGACTGGAAGCTTTAAAAGGAGGGTGGTGCTTGAAATCATTGTTCTTCCTCTGTTAACCATGGTTACTTGCAAGGAAATACGTGCCGTCATCATTGCTTTGCACAAAAAGGGCTTCACAGGCAAGGATATTGCTGCTAGTAAGATTGCACCTAAATCAACCATTTATCGGATCATCAAGAACTTCAAGGAGAGAGGTTCAATTGTTTAGGAAGAAGGCTTCAGGGTGCCCAAGAAAGTCCAGCAAGCGCCAGGACCGTCTCCTAAAGTTGATTCAGCTGCGGGATCGGGGCACCACCAGTGCAGAGCTTGCTCAGGAATGGCAGCAGGCAGGTGTGAGTGCATTTGCATGCACAGTGAGGCGAATACTTTTGTAGGATGGCCTGATGTCAAGAAGGGCAGCGAGGAAGCCACTTCTCTCCAGGAAAAACATCAGGGACAGACTGATATTCTGCAAAAGGTACAGGGATTGGACTGCTGAGGACTGGGGTAAAGTCATTTTCTCTGATGAATCCCCTTTCCAATTGTTTGGGGCATCCGGAAAAAAGCTTGTCCGGAGAAGACAAGGTGAGTGCTACTGTTACGGATACAGGTATCCTGTGTTTTTGTGTGTTTCTACTCCTTCTGCCCTAATCACGGGTGTCCTGTATGTTCCTGATTGGTGGTCATTGAGGTGTCTGCTGATTGGACCAATCAGTGAACATTCCTGTGCATTGCACCACCTGTTACTCGTTTTTTCAATCACACATCCCATTGTATAAAAACCAGTCACTTATGTTTGTTGAGAGAGAGAGAATATTTCTGTATGTGAGTATGGACACTGTGGTGTCCTGTTTTTGGTTACTCACTAAGTTGCTGTTTACTATGATTGGTAATTTTGTTAAACCACTGTTTGGTATGTGAGTAATGGATACTGTGATGTCCTGTGTTTAGAGAGCTCATTAATTTGCTGGTTACTCTGTTTGGTAACTATTGTGTGTTTCTGGGAAAAGGGGAGTTTGAGCTAGCTGCCCTTGGGCATACATTTCCCGTAGAAAGAACTGTCTATAAACACTAGTTAGACCTGAGCGGACCACCCACTGTATTTTTGTATGGTAGCAGTAGCCTAGCGGTTCTTGAGGCAGGCAAGATCAGTTTAGGGGTGTTTTACACTATTGTTTCATTTCTTGGGTCCTGCTCAGCCCTTTTTCCCAAACCTTTACCGTGTGTTCAGAAATAAACCATTTGTTTGACGGTAGTTCATGGTTGTTGTGTCATATTTGTTCTCACTGTTCCATGCCTCACTTATAATTTACATGAATTATGTTACGGGTCTCATGTCCATCACCCTAGACGTTTAGAGCCACGGGGTTCGTAACATAAAGTGGGGGCTCGTCTGGGATCTATCCCATGCTACTCATGCAAATTAGTAAGTGTCTGGTTCAGTGTTGAGCTTGGCAGCTGTCCTACCTGTTTTTTTGTGTGTGTTCAGTAGTCGACGGCTCGTGTTGCTAGTAGGATGGCTACTTTTGAGTTGGAGGCATTTTTGGAAAACCCTACGTGGGAGATTTTTGAGAATTGCCGTAGAGTGGATCTACAGGCTTTGGCTGACCACTTTTCTGTACCCATACCGAGGGGTTTAGTGAAAGCAGAAGTTAGGGAAGTAGTGTTAGCGATATTATTGAACGAGCGAGTGCTTGAGTTACCGCCGCCTGAGTCTGCTGCTCCTGTAGGGGATGTGGTTGCTGTTCCTGTAAGCCCATCAGTGTCTGAGGACGAGGCTAAGGCTCCAGCCACATTGCCCCGTTATGACCCACTCTCCCCACTGACTGACAGTGATGCCAGGATCGATGTCCGCTCGACACGGCTCCAAATGGAGGCGGAAGAGCGGGCACAAATCAGGCAAGACAAGCTGGAGATGCGTAAAATGGAGCTAGAGGCAGAACAGGAGACGCGTAAGCTAGAGGCAGAACTGGAGACGCGTAGGCTTGATCAAGAACTGGAGACGCGTAAGATGGAACTGGAGATGCGTAAAATGGAACTAGAGGCAGAAACAGCGAGGTTAGTCTCTGCTCATACTATGCCTGCTAGTGAGCCAGCCTCACCAGCTGTGTCGTCTGCTACTTTTGATATTAGTAGACAGATCACCTTGGTACCTGTGTTTAGGGAGTCAGAGGTTGATTCCTATTTCAGTGTGTTTGAACGTATAGCGGTAGCATTGAAATGGCCCGACGAGGTATGGTGCCTATTACTTCAGTGTAAACTAACAGGTAAAGCCCAAGAGGTTCTGGCAGTGCTACCTCTTGAAGACAGTTTGAATTATGACGTGGTCAAAGCTACTGTTCTTCGTGCCTATGAGCTTGTTCCTGAGGCATATCGACAGAGATTTAGGTCTCATAAAAAGTCTCCTACTCAGACTTATGTGGAGTTTGCTAGGGACAAAGGAAGTCTGTTTGACAAATGGCACAGTGCTAGTAAGGTAACTGATTTTAACTCTCTACGGGAGTTAATCTTGTTAGAAGAGTTTAAAAATTGCTTACCCGAACGCATTGTAGTTTATCTGAACGAACAGAAAGTATCCTCACTGTCGGAAGCATCTGTATTGGCAGACGAGTTTGTGTTGACGCATAAGAGCGTGTTTTCGGCTCGTACGGAGAGCAGGGCTGCGGAGTTGCTAACTTTTAGTCCTAGTCGACCAGTAGTACATCCAGCACGCCCAAAAGATGTGCGTCACTGTTTCTATTGTCATAAGGTGGGACATTTGGTTAGTGATTGCTTTTTGCTTAAACGCAAACAGGGATGCCTCAGCACGCCAGGCCGCCAACGGGTGTTGGGCTGATTCGAATGCGGTTGTAAGGCCGGAATCAAGACAGAAGCCTCATAGTGAATGTGGTTTGAAAGTCCCTGTCCCAGATCACAGTTATGAACCGTTCATTTTTGAGGGGTTTGTTTCTATATCAGATGATGAAGCGTCTCAGCGTCCAGTTAGAATCCTCAGAGATACTGGTGCGGCGCAGTCGTTCATACTAGCTGATGTGTTGCCCTTGTCTAATAATACATATTGTGGTTCCAGTGTGTTAGTACAAGGAATTGAAATGGGTTTCGTCCCAGTGCCATTGCACTTTGTGAACGTACACTCTGAGTTAGTCAGTGGATTGTTCAGAGTTGGCGTCGTCCTATGTTGCCAGTAAAAGGTGTGACATTTATAATGGGCAACGATATTGCCGGAGGAAAGGTGATACCCGTATTGGAGGTATTGGATAAAAGTGACCAGTCTCTCTCCGAGGAGCTGGCACAGGGTTATCCAGATGTGTTCCCCGCTTGTGCTGTCACACGTGCTCAAGCACGACAAGTGGGTGAAGTGATAGATTTGTCGAACACGATTCTATTCAGAGAGTGTGACCCAGAGGATAGTTCGGGTGCTACCTCTGGTAAGCTGGTGCAGTCTGACCAACAGCCCAGAGAAAGGAAGAAGGATGTGGAACTTGTTGCCGAGGCAATACAGTTACCAGTTACTCGTGAGCAGCTAGTCGCTAACCAACAGGTTGACATTAGCCTGGCTAAATGTTTTTCTAGTGTTGTCTCAGAGGACGAGATAAAGAAGAAAAACATGGCATACTTCATTGATGGTAATCTTCTCATGCGTAAATGGACATCCCATGTTGACGCTGGCGGAGATTGGAATGCTGTTTACCAAATAGTGATTCCTACAGCCTTTCGACAAAATGTTTTATCCCTCGCTCATGATCACCCGTGGTCCGGACATCTGGGAGTCACCAAGACTTATGATCGAGTTTTGCGACATTTCTTTTGGCCTGGTTTAAAACAAGATGTGGCTCAGTTCTGTCGGACTTGCCACACCTGTCAAGTAGTTGGGAAACCGAACCAGGTTATTTCCCCCGCGCCTCTTTGTCCCATACCGGCCATAGGTGAACCCTTCGAACAGGTGATGGTTGATTGTGTTGGACCATTACCGAAGACAAAATCTGGTAACCAGTTTATGTTGACGATTATGTGTGTGGCCACCAGGTACCCAGAGGCCATTCCTCTGCGAAGGATTACTGCTCCGGTGGTGAGTAAAGCGTTGATCAAATTCTTCTCAACTTTTGGGTTACCTAAGGTGATACAAACTGATCAGGGTACGAATTTCCTTTCTAAACTTTTCAAACAAGTGTTTAAATCCTTGTCAGTTACACACCGTGTGTCAAGCGCATATCACCCAGAGTCTCAGGGTGCGCTTGAACGTTGGCATCAGACACTGAAGTCTATGCTCCGTAAATATTGCTTGGAATCTGAGAAAGATTGGGATGAGGGAGTTCCTCTAGTTTTGTTTGCTGTCCGTGAGACAGTACAGGAATCCCTGGGGTTCAGCCCAGCTGAACTGGTGTTTGGACACACCATGAGAGGACCTATGAAAGTCCTTAAGGATCAGTTTTTGTCACAAGAGTTGTGTGTGAAAGAAAATGTGTTGGACTACGTTAGTCGCTTCGTGAGCGCCTACATGCTGCCTGTGCTCTAGCAAAGGAAGCGCTGTCTTCCTCACAGAAACGGATGAAACGACACTATGACACACAGGCTGTTTCTCGTTCACTGCAGCCAGGTGACCGAAGTTCTTGTGTTGTTGCCTGTGCCAGGAGCGTCATTGTCAGCACGTTTCTCTGGTCCTTATGTCATTGAAAAGAAACTAACTGAAACTGACTACGTGATACAGACTCCTGATAGAAAACGCCAATCTCGTGTGTGCCACGTTAACATGTTGAAGACATACCACACCAGACCCGTCACTCAGGTAGACAGTCCAGAGAAACTGGCCGAGTCGGCTGTCTCTGTTGCTGCTACGGCTGTAGTGGGAGGTCATGTTAATGATGTGGACGGAGATGGTTTGGAGTTGCGCAATACTCAGCAGCAGTGTGCTAGATTGCCCAATTCAGAGATGCTGCTGTCTCTCCCGTCAAGCCTGATTCATTTAACGGACAGACAGTCAGATGATATTGTGAGACTATTACACAGCTTTCCATGTCTTTTTAATGATGTTCCTACATGTACAAATGTGTTAGAACATTACATTAATGTTGGAAACGCTGCACCTATCAAGCAACATGCTTATCGTGTCAACGTCGCTAAGAGAAAGATAATGAGGGGTGAGGTCGGTTATTTGCTGGAGAATAACCTGGCTATGCCAAGTTCAAGTCCTTGGAGTTCTCCGTGCATTCTGGTTCCTAAACCTGATGGGACATCCAGATTATGTACGGACTATCGGAAAGTCAATGCTGTCACAGTGCCCGACTCGTTCCCGTTACCCAGACTGGATGACTGTATTGATACTGTTGGTGCTGCTACTTATGTAACCAAACTAGATCTTCTAAAGGTTACTGGCAGGTGCCGTTAACCCCACGTGCCTCCGACATCTCTGCCTTTGTGACCCCAGATCACTTCCTACAATATGCTGTCATGGCATTTGGGATGCGGAACGCCCCAGCCACTTTCCAACGCCTGGTTAACACAGTATTGGCTGGAGTTCCTAATTGTAGTGCTTACCTTGATGATCTGGTAATTTATTCAACTGAGTGGTCTGATCATGTTAACACTCTAAGGGTAGTGTGTGAACGTCTAGCAACCGCTTCTCTAACCCTGAACTTAGCAAAGTGCGAGTTTGGGAAGGCCACTGTTACTTATCTTGGTAAACAGGTCGGCCATGGTCAGGTGCGCCCTGTAGATGCCAAGGTCTCAGCTATAAATGCATTTCCCGCACCTACCACCAGAAGAGAGCTACGCCGTTTTTTAGGGATGGTTGGCTACTACCGTAGTTTCTGTAAAAATGTCTCTGCGGTAGTTGCTCCATTAACGGATTTGCTCAGTCCGGCGAGAAAATGTGTATGGTCTGAAGATTGTTGTACTGCTTTCAACACTGCTAAAGCACTCTTATGTAGTACTCCTGTTCTTGCTGCGCCAGATTTTGAACGACCGTTTAAACTGGAGGTAGATGCAAGTGCCAGAGGTGCTGGTGCTGTTCTACTGCAGCAGGGCCAGAGTGGAGTGGACCATCCTGTCTGTTATTTTTCACGGAAATTTAACAAATGTCAGACAAACTATTCCACCATTGAACAAGAAGCTATAGCTTTGTTGTTAGCTCTGCAGTACTTTGAAGTTTATGTTGGTTCCAGTGCATTACCAGTGATAGTGTATACTGACCATAACCCCTTAGTTTTTCTCCACCGGATGTACAACCAGAACCAACGCCTTATGCGTTGGGCACTTGTCGTGCAAAATTATAATTTGGAGATCCGCCACAAAAAGGGGTTGGATAATGTGTTGGCAGATGCTTTGTCTCGTGTTTGATGATCTAGGTTTTTTTTGTTATCCCGGCAGGATGATTATTGAATTTTGGGTGTTGTGATGGTACGTGTGTCGCAAACCATTGTGGTTTGCTCTTTTAAGGGTGGGAGTGTTACGGATACAGGTATCCTGTGTTTTTGTGTGTTTCTACTCCTTCTGCCCTAATCACAGGTGTCCTGTATGTTCCTGATTGGTGGTCGTTGAGGTGTCTGCTGATTGGACCAATCAGTGAACATTCCTGTGCATTGCACCACCTGTTACTCGTTTTTTCAATCACACATCCCATTGTATAAAAACCAGTCACTTATGTTTGTTGAGAGAGAGAGAATATTTCTGTATGTGAGTATGGACACTGTGGTGTCCTGTTTTTGGTTACTCACTAAGTTGCTGTTTACTATGATTGGTAATTTTGTTAGACCACTGTTTGGTATGTGAGTAATGGATACTGTGATGTCCTGTGTTTAGAGAGCTCATTAATTTGCTGGTTACTCTGTTTGGTAACTATTGTGTGTTTCTGGGAAAAGGGGAGTTTGAGCTAGCTGCCCTTGGGCATACATTTCCCGTAGAAAGAACTGTCTATAAACACTAGTTAGACCTGGAGCGGACCACCCACTGTATTTTTTGTATGGTAGCAGTAGCCTAGCGGTTCTTGAGGCAGGCAAGATCAGTTTAGGGGTGTTTTACACTATTGTTTCATTTCTTGGGTCCTGCTCAGCCCTTTTTCCCAAACCTTTACCGTGTGTTCAGAAATAAACCATTTGTTTGACGGTAGTTCATGGTTGTTGTGTCATATTTGTTCTCACTGTTCCATGCCTCACTTATAATTTACATGAATTATGTTACGGGTCTCATGTCCATCACCCTAGACGTTTAGAGCCACGGGGTTCGTAACAGCTACCATCAGTCCTGTATCATGCCAACAGTAAAGCATCGTGAAACCATTTATGTGTGGGGTTGCTTCTCAGCCAAGGGAGTGGGCTCACTCACAACTTTGCCTAAGAACACAGCCATGAATAAAGAATGGTACCAACACATCCTCCGAAAGCAACTTCTCCCAACCATCCAATAACAGTTTGGTGACGAACAATGCCTTTTCCAGCATGATGGAGCACCTTGCCATAAGGCAAAAGTGATAACTAAGTGGCTCGGGGAACAAAACATAGACATTTTGGGTCCATGGCCAGGAAACTCCCCAGACCTTAATCCCATTGAGAACTTGTGGTCAATCCTCAAGAGGCGGGTGGACAAACAAAACCCCACAAATTCTGACAAACTCCAAGCATTGATTATGCAAGAATGGGCTGCCATCAGTCAGCATGTGGCCCAGAAGTGAATTGACAGCATGCCAGGGCGGATTGCAGAGGTCTTGAAAAAGAAGGGTCAACACTGCAAATATTGACTCTTTGCATAAACTTAATGTAATTGTCAATAAAAGCCTTTGACACTTATGGAATGCTTGTAATTATACTTCAGTATACCATAGTAACATCTGACAAAAATATCTAAAAACACTGAAGCAGCAAACTTTGTGAAGACCAATACTTGTGTCATTCTCAAAACTTTTGACCACGACTGTACATGATCATGATGTTGTGGCTGTAACATTTCATAGACATTGCACTAGAATAACTAGCTAGCTATATCAGATAGAAATATTCAGGAAAAGCAGCTAATTTAGCAAGCCAATAAAATGTATATCATTGCGTTGGCTCAAAATTGACATCTGCAGTGCTTTCAGAAAGTATTCACACCCCTTGACTTTTTCCACATTTTGTTGTGTTACAGTCTGAATTATTATTATTATTATAATAATATTTATTATTATTATTATTTTACCCAATTTCCTGGTATCCAATTGCAATCTTGTCTCATCGCTGCAACTCCCCAACAGGCTTGGGAGAGGCAAAGGTCGAGTAATGCGTCCTCCGAAACATGACCCGCCAAACACCCGCCCGCTTAACCTCTTAAGGATCTGACCCTTTTTTTCAATTTTTACCTAAAATGACATACCCAAATCTAACTGCCTGTAGCTCAGGACCTGAAGCAAGGATATGCATATTCTTGTTACCATTTGAAAGGAAACACTTTGAAGTTTGTGGAAATGTGAAATTAATGTAGGAAAATATAACATATTAGATCTGGTAAAAGATAATACCAACAAAAAAACATTCGTTTTCATCTTTGAAATGCAAGAGAAAGGCCACAATATAATATTACAGTTTAGGCGCAATTTTGATTTTGGCCAGTAGATGGCAGCAGTGTGTGTGCAAAGTTTCAGATTGATCCAGTGAAGCGTTGCAATACTGGACTATTTTGTATCAAGTCTGCCCAAATGTGCCAAATTAGTCAATTGATACATTTTCAAGTACATAACTATAGAGAACATACAAAAATGATATGGTAATACAAAATGTAAGTTTACACACTCCCAGGAATGTCATACATGATGGATCATTAGTTTATACACTAACTTTCACACATCTAGATGACCGGGCGGGGTGGGTGTGGAGCCAGAGACAGTAGGGGTTCAAACCGTAGAACCCAGTTCCTACATTTGAATATAAAAATGGATTTTATCAAACAAAACTATGCTACATTTTATCTCTGTGACCCTTTATCTCAGGGACAAATCAGAGCAAGATTATTGAATGTAAGTACATTATTTACCTTCAGAGGTGAATGTATCAAACCAGTTGCCGTGATACGTTTTTTGTTGTTGTGCACTCTCCTGAAACAATAGCATGGTATTTTTTCACTGTAATAGCTACTGTAAATTGGACAGTGCAGTTAGATTAACAAGAATTTAAGCTTTCTGCCCACATAAGACATGTCTATGTCCTGGAAAGTTTGCTGTTACTTACAACAGTCATTACATTTACATTTTAGTTATTTAGCAGACGCTCTTATCCAGAGCGACTTACAGTTAGGGAGTGCATACATTTTCCATACTGGCCCCCCATGGGAATCGAACCCACAACCCTGGCGTTGCAAGCGCCATGCTCTACCCACTAAGCTACAGTCATGCTAATCACATTAGCGCACGTTAGCTCAAACGTCCCGTATACGGGACACCGATCCCGTAGAGGTTAACCCAGAAGCCAGCCACACCACTGTGTCGGAGGAAACAACATTCAACTAAAAACCGAAGTCAGCCTGCAGGCGCCTGGCCCGCCACAAGGAGTCACTGGAGCGTAATGAGCCAAGTAAAGCCACCCGGCCAAACCCTCCCCTAACCCGGACAATTGTGCGCCGCCCTATGGGACTCCCGGTCACGGCCGGTTGTGACACAGCCTGGGATTGAACCTGGGTCTGTAGTGATGCGATGCAGTGCCTTAGACTGTTGCACCACTCGGCAGTCCACAGCCTGAATTTAAAATGGTTTAAATTTAGATTTTATGTCACTGTTCTACACACAATACCCCATAATGTCAAAGTGGAACTATGTTTTCAGACATTTTTGCAAATTAATAAAAAATGAAAAGCTGAAATGTCTTGAGTCAATAAGTATTCAACCCCTTTGTTATGGCAAGCCTAAACAAGTTCAGGAGTAAAAATTTGCTTTTTCAAGTCAGATAATAATTATCTGTAAGGTCCCGCAGTTGAACAGTGAATCAAGCACAGATTCAACGACAAAGACCTGGGAGGGTTTCCAATGCCTCGCAAAGAAGGGCACCTATGGGTAAAAATAAAAAAGGCAGACATTGAATATCCCTTGGTGACATTATTAATTACACTTTTGATGGTGTATCAATACACCCAGTCACTACAAAGATTTTTTTTATTTTTTTTATTTCACCTTTATTTAACCAGGTAAACCAGTTGAGAACAAGTTCTCATTTACAACTGCGACCTGGCCAAGATAAAGCAAAGCAGTGCGATAAAAAACAACAACACAGAGTTACATATGGGGTAAAACAAAACAAAGTCAAAAATACAACAGAAATACATATAATATACAGTGTGCAAATTTAGCAAGTTATGGAGGTAAGGCAATAAAATAGGCTATAGTGCAAAATAATTACAATTAGTATTAACACTGGAATGATAGATGTGCAAGAGATGATGTGCAAATAGAGATTCTGGGGTACAAATGAGCAAAATAAATAACAATATAGGGATGAGGTAGTTGGGCGGGCTAATTTCAGATGGGCTGTGTACAGGTGCAGTGATCGGTAAGGTGCTCTGACAACTGATGCTTGAAGTTAGTGAGGGAGATAAGTGTCTCCAGCTTCAGAGATTTTTGCAATTTGTTCCAGTCATTGGCAGCAGAGAACTGGAAGGAATTGCGGCCAAAGGAGGTGTTGGCTTTGGGGATGACCAGTGAGATATACCCGCTGGAGCGCAGACTACGGGTGGGTGTTGCTATGGTGACCAATGAGCTAAGATAAGGCGGGGATTTGCCTAGCAGTGATTTATAGATGGCCTGGAGCCAGTGGGTTTGGCGACGAATATGTAGTGAGGATCAGCCAACAAGAGCGTACAGGTCACAATGGTGGGTAGTATATGGGGCTTTGGTGACAAAACGGATGGCACTGTGATAGACTACATCCAATTTGCTGAGTAGAGTGTTGGAGGCTATTTTGTAAATGACATCGCCGAAGTCAAGGATCGGTAGGATAGTCAGTTTTACGAGGGCATGTTTGGCAGCATGAGTGAAGGAGGCTTTGTTGCGAAATAGGAAACCGATTCTAGATTTAACTTTGGATTGGAGATTCTTAATGTGAGTCTGGAAGGAGAGTTTACAGTCTAACCAGACACCTAGATATTTGTAGTTGTCCACATACTCTAGGTCAGACCCGTCGAGAGTAGTGATTCTAGTCGGGTGGGCGGGTGCAAACAGCGTTCGGTTGAAGAGCATGCATTTAGTTTTACTAGTGTTTAAGAGCAGTTGGAGGCTACTGAAGGAGTGTTGTATGGAATTGAAGCTCGTTTGGAGGTTTGTTAACACAGTATCCAATGAAGGGCCAGATGTATACAAAATGGTGTCGTCTGCGTAGAGGTGGATCTGAGAGTCACCAGCAGCAAGAGCGACGTCATTGATATACACAGAGAAAAGAGTCGGCCCAAGAATTGAACCCTGTGGCACCCCCATAGAGACTGCCATAGGCCCAGACAACAGGCCCTCCGATTTGACACATTGAACTCTATCTGAGAAGTAGTTGGTGAACCAGGCGAGGCAGTCATTTGAGAAACCAAGGCTATTTAGTCTGCCAATAAGAATGCGGTGGTTGACAGAGTCGAAAGCCTTGGCCAGGTCAATGAAAACGGCTGCACACAAAGATACAGGCATCCTTCCTAACTCAGTTGCCAGGGAGGAAGGAAACCGCTCAGGGATTTCACCATGAGGCCAATGGTGATTTTAAACCAGTTACAGAGTTAAATGGCTGTGATAGGAGAAAACTGAGGATGGATGAACAACATTCTAGTTACTCCACAATACTAACCTAAATGACAGAGCGAAAAGAAGGAAGCCTGTACAAAAAAATAATATTCCAAAACATGAATCCTGTTTGCAATAAGGAACTAAAGTAATACTGCAAAAGAAATGTGTCAAATAAATAACTATTTGTCCTGAATAGAAAGCATTATTTTTGGGGCAGATCCAACACAACACATCACTGAGTACCACTCTTCATATTTTCAAGCATAGTGGTGGCTGCATCATGTTATGAGTATGCTTGTCATCGGCAAGGACTAAGGAGTTTTTTTTTAATAAAAATAAAAGGAATAGAGCTAAGCACAGGCAAAGTCCTAAAATAAAACCTGGTTCAGTCTGCTTTCCAAAAGACACTGGGTGTCACGACTTCCTCCGAAGCTGCCTCCCCTCCTTGTTCGGGCAGTCTTCGGCGTTCGTCGTCACCGGCCTTCTAGCCACTGCCACTCCATATCTCATCATTCCATTTGTCTTGTCTTGTCAATTACACACTCCTGGTTCATATTCCCCTCATTAGTACGCGTTTAAGTGTTCCCTCTGCCCCCTTGTCCTTGTGGGTGATTGTTCATTGTGAGGATTAGTAGCTCGGTTGAGCTCAGTATTTTGTATTGCTGGGGTATTTTCCCCGTGTGTATGTTTGTTCCAGTGCGCCTGTTTTGCGCACTGGACTGGTTACGCTGGATTACGGAATAAACTCTGTATACTGTGATTTACCCTCCTGAGCCTGACTCCTTCAAATCACGCATCACAGAATCACCCACCCGCTATGGAGTCAGCAGGAGAGGAGCGTATGCCTGGAGTCATGGCACGGGTCCAGGAGCATTCAACAATGCTAGCCAGCTTGGGAGAACCAATGGATCGTGTTCTCCAGGTCGTCCAATGCCTGGAGAGGAGAGGACCCGATCTGTCGAGACCAGCTGGGCAACCGGATCCAGCCACCCACACCCCAGCACCCAGAGGGATCCATATATCCCGACCACGGGAGTTCGACGGGACAGCTGCTCTCTGCCAGGGATTCCTCCTCCAACTGGAGCTCTACTTCTCCAGCATCAGGCCGGCCCCATTGGAGCGGGAGAAGGTGTCCACCCTCGTCTCCTGCCTGGAGTGGGCCAACGCGGTCTGGAACGAAGGAGTTCGCTCGCCTCTTTCGGGCTGTCTTCGATCACCCACCCGAAGATTGAGAGGCGGGCGAGCGGCTGGTCCACCTGAGGCAGGGGACGAGGACTGCGCAGGACTTCGCCTTGGAGTTTCGGACTCTAGCAGCTGGGTCTGGGTGGAACGAGCGGGCCCTTATCGACCACTTCCGGTGCCATCTGCGGTAGGACATCCGAAGGGAGCTAGCCTGCCGGGACACCATGTTGTCCTTCACACAACTGGTGGACATGGCCATCTGTTTGGACAACCTGCTGCCGGCCAGAGGACGTCCTGGAGGGGGTCTACCCGTTCCAACCCCGACCGACTCGGATCACGAGCGAGAGTGTCAGGGTAGGTGTCTCGGTGTTTCCGTTGGTGCAACCACGGTGGAAAGTCCAGACAGTACCTCCACCGTGCGCATTCCCCCCGAATACCTCGATTTGGCGCACGCGTTTTCCAAAACGCAGGCGACCAAGTTACCACCTCATCAGGCGGGGGATTGCGTGATAAACCTCCGGGTAGACGCTGTGCCTCCCAGGAGTCATGTGTATCCCCTGTCACAGGCTGAAACGGATGCTATGGAAACATACGTCACTGAGTCCCTGTGTCAGGAGTTTATACGTCCCTCCACTTCACCCGCCTCCTCGAGTTTATTTTTTGTGAAGAAGAAAGACGGCAGTCTGCGCCCTTGCATTGATTATTGATCACTGAACAAGGAGACGATGTGATTTAGTTATCCTCTCCCCCTCATTCATTCAGTGATCGAGACAGTGCATTGGGCACGCTTCTTCACCAAATTAGATCTCCGGAGTGCATACAACCTGGGGCGTGTCCGAGAGGGGGATGAGTGGAAGACAGCATTCAGCATAACCACGGGGCATTATGAATACCTGGTGATACCCTACGGTTTGATAACTGCTCCATCCGTCTTCCAGTCCTTTGTGAACGAGGTGTTTCGGGACATGCTTGGTCGCGGTGTAGTGGTCTACATCGATGACATTCTGGTGTATTCCACTACGTGCGCCGAGCATGTGTCCCTGAATCGCAAAGTGCTGGCCCGACTGTTGGAAAATGACCTTCATGCCAAGGCAGAAAAGTGTCTGTTTTTCCAGCAGTCCGTCTCCTTCCTCGGATACCGCATTACCACCTCAGGTGTGGAGATGGAGGGAGATCGCATTTCAGCCGTGCGTAATTGGCCGACTCCAACCATGGTTAAGGAGGTGCAGCGCTTTCTTGGCTTCGCCAACTACTGTCGGAGGTTTATCCGGGGCTTTGGCAAGGTCGCAGCTCCCATCACATCTCTGTTGAAGGGTGGGCCGTCCCAGCTCCGCTGGTCTGCTGAGGCTGACAGGGCCTTCAGTAACCTGAGGGGTCTGTTCACCTTAGCCCCGGTACTGGCCCACCTCGACCCTTCACTACCGTTCGTAGTGGAGGTGGATGCGTCCGAGGTAGGGACAGGCGCTGTCCTATCTCAACGCTCGGGCACGCCACCTTCTTCTCTAAGAAGCTCAGCCCGGCGGAGCAGAACTACGACGTTGGTGATCGTGTGCTGTTGGCTGTTGTCCGAGCCCTGACCGTGTGGAGGCATTGGCTTGAAGGGGCGAAACACCCTTTCCTCGTCTGGACGTACCACTGTAACCTGGAGTACATCCGGGCAGCGAGGAGGCTGAATCCTCGCCAGGCCAGGTGGGCCCTATTCTTCACCCGGTTTGATTTCACACTATCATACATCCCGGGTATGAAAAACGTGAAGGCAGACGCATTGTCACGGCTGTATGACACAGAGGAGAGGCCCATAGACAACACCCCCATACTCCTGGCCTCCTGCATTGTGGCGCCGGTAGTATGGGCGATCGACGCGGATATAGAGCAAGCGTTACGCACAGAGCCATCTCCACCTCAGTATCAAGCTGGGCTGCAATACGTGCCTGCTCTTATCCGTGACCGTCTGATCTACTGGGCACACACGTCACCCTCCTCTGGTCACCCAGGTATCGGTCGTGCAGTGCACTGATTACCGTATTAACCCCTCATTTCATTTGTCTCTCCTCAGGCTGGTGGTGGCTGGTCCGCTCCAGGAGTCTGAGGTGCGGGAGGTCGCTCCGCCTCCTCTGGACATCGAGGGGGCCCCGGCGTACTCAGTCCGTTCCATCCTGGATTCGAGGCGTCAGGTGGGGGGCCTTCAGTACCTCGTGGAGTGGGAGGGGTACGGTCCGGAGGAACGGTGCTGGGTCCCGGTGAGGGATATCCTCGATCCCTCCCTGTTGCGGGATATCCACCGTCGCCATCCGGCTTGCCCTGCTCCGCGTCCTCCTGGCCGTCCCCGAGGCCGGGGTCAGCGCGCTGCTGGAGTTGCGCGTTAGGGGGGGTCCTGTCACGACTTCCTCCGAAGCTGCTTCCCCTCCTTGTTCGGGCAGGCTTCGGCGTTCGTTGTCACCGACCTTCTAGCCACTGCCGCTCCATATCTCATCATTCCATTTGTCTTGTCTTGTCAATTACACACACCTGGTTCATATTCCCTTCATTAGTACATGTTTAAGTGTTCCCTCTGCCCCCTTGTCCTTGTGGGTGATTGTTCATTGTGAGGATTAGTAGCTCGGTTGAGCTCAGTATTTTGTATTGCTGGGGTATTTTCCCCGTGTGTATGTTTGTTCCAGTGCGCCTGTTTTGCGCACTGGACTGGTTACGCTGGATTACGGAATAAACTCTGTATACTGTGATTTACCCTCCTGCGCCTGACTCCTTCAAATCACGCATCACACTGGGAGACAAATCCACCTTACAGCAGGACAATAACCTAAAACGCAAGGCCAAATATACACTGGAGTTACTTACCAAGACGACATTCCTGAGTGGCCGTGTTACAGTTTTGACTTAAATCGGCTTGAAAATCTATGGCCAATTTGACAGAGTTTAAATTATTTTTTAAAGAATAATGGGCAAATATTGTATAATCGAGGTTTGCAAAGCTCTTAGAGACTTACTCAAAAAGACTCACAGCTGTCCATTAATAAAATAAAAAGTAAGATTATTTTTCCACTTTGACATTACAGAATATTTTGTGTAGATCATTGACAAAAAAAGTAAAATTAAATCAATTTTAATCCCACTTTGTAACACCATTTTTTGGGGGGGAAAGTCAAGGGGTGTGAATACTTTTTGTAGCTAATCAAGATGAATCTGAAAGATTTCCCCTTTTTACCTCTGTACTGTAGCAGTTTGCTCTCATCTCGTCTGGGCACTGCAACAGCCAGATTGAAGCAGCTGCATATCTAATCTTCTTTCCCATCCCGTTTTATCTTGATTCTACAGGGAGCTAGCCTGTTATCCTCAAAATATTACTAGGAAGCTAGGTAGCCAACTTAAGCAGAGATCTCAGCTTGCCAAACAACTACACACCAAATACACACAAAGCAAATCATTATTTTCTAAATTAATGTAAGAAAAATATGGTTGGAGGCCCCCAACATTGTGAGAAAAACATTTTAGTGGCCCCCCTCTTGACAGAAGAGAGTTTTTTATTTAATTTCCTGCAATTCTACACATTTTGCCATAGGGTGGAGAGAAGATTTTGTGACGAGGTGTGAATGAAGGAGTCAGGAGCAGGAGGTAAAATACCGAAGTCCAGAGTTTATTCCGTTTACATAAATCAAACACCCCAAGCGTCAAATGAAACTATACAAGGGAAAACATCCACCTTGGCATAAACACAGTGAATAGTAGCTCAACCGAGCTACACACTCTCACAACAAACAATCACTTACAAACACAAGGGGAACAGAGGGAACACCTATACACATACTAATTAGGGGAATGAGCACCAGGTGTGTGTGATTGACAAGACATGACAAGTGGAGTGATGAGGATGGGATCGGCAGTAACAAGTACTCCGGTGACGACGAACGCCGAAGCCTGCCCGAACCAGGAGGGGGGGGCAGCCTCGGCGGAAGTCGTAACAGTACCCCCGATGCGCGGCTCCAGCAGTGCGCCGACCCCGGCCTCGGGGACGGCCAGGAGGACGCGGTGCAGGGCGAGTCAGATGGTGACGGTGGAAATCCCTCAACAGGGAGGGATCCGAGGATGTCCCGCCTTGGGACCCAGCACCGTTCCTCCGGACCGTACCCCTCCCACTCCACGAGATACTGAAGGCCCCCCACCCGACGCCTCGAATCCAGGATGGAACGGACCGAGTACGCCGGGGCCCCCTCAATGTCCAGAGGAGGTGGAGGAACCTCCCGTACCTCAGACTCCTGGAGCGGACCAGCTACCACCGGCGTGAGGAGAGACACATGAAACGAGGGGTTAATACGGTAATCAGGGGGGAGTAACAACCTGTATGTCACCTCGTTTATTCTCCTCAGGACTTTAAACGGCCACACAAACCACAGGCTCAGCTTCCGGCAGGGCAGGCAGAGGAGCAAATTCCGGGTCGAGAGCCAGACCCGATCCCCCGGTACGAACACCGGGCCCTCCCTGCGGTGGCGGTCAGCGTTGGCCTTCTAACGATGCACGGCGCGCTGGAGGCGAACATGGGCAGCGTCCCAAGTCTCCTCCGTGCGCCAAAACCAGTCATCCACCGCAGGAGCCTCGGTCTGGCTCTGGTGCCACGGTGCCAGGACCGGTTGGTAACCCAAAACACATTGGAAGGGTGTTAGGTTAGTGGAGGAGTGGCAGAGAGAGTTCTGAGCATATTCTGCCCATGGCAGGAACACCGACCATTCCCCCGGCCGGTCCTGACAGTAGGTCCGCAGGAACCTACCCACATCTTGATTCACCCTTTTCACCTGCCCATTACTCTCTGGGTGAAATCCAGAGGTCAGGCTGACCGAGACCCCCAGACGTTCCATGAACGCCTTCCAGACACTAGACGTGAACTGGGGACCTCGGTCGGACACGATATACTCTGGTACCCCGTAGTGCCGGAAGACGTGAGTAAACAGAGCCTCCGCAGTTTGTAGGGCCGTGGGGATACCGGGCAGAGGAAGGAGGCAGCAGGACTTTGAAAAACGGTCCACAACGACCAGGATAGTGGTGTTACCTTGGGAGGGCGGGGAAGATCAGTGAGAAAATCAATACTCAGGTGAGACCATGGTCGTTGTGGAACTGGTAAAGGTTGTAGCTTACCCGCTGGGAGGTGCCTAGGTGCCTTACTCTGGGTGCACACTGAGCATGAGGAAACATACACCCTCACGTCCTTAGCCAAGGTAGGCCACCAGTACTTCTCGGTCAGGCAGCGCATTGTACAATCGATACCTGGATGACCAGAGGAGGGTGACGTGTGTGCCCAGTAGATCAGACGGTCACAGATAAGCGCAGGCACATACTGCAGCCCAGCTGGACACTGCGGTGGAGATGAATCTGTGAGTAATGCCTGCGCTATATCTGCGGCCATTGCCCATACTACCGCCGCCAAAATGCATGAGGCCGGGAGTATGGGGGTGTTGTCTCTGGGCCTCTCCTCTGTGTCATACAGCCGAGACAGTGCGTCTGCCTTCACATTCTTCTTCCAGGAATGTATGAGAGTGTGAAATCAAACCGGGTGAAGAAGAGGGCCCACCTGGCCTGGTGAGGATTCAGCCTCCTCGCTGCCCGAATGTACTCCAGGTTACGGTGGTCTGTCCAGATGAGGAAAGGGTGTTTCGCCGCTTCGAGCCAATGTCTCCTCACGTCAAAGGTCGGACAACAGCCAGCAGCTCCCGATCACCAACGCCGTAGTTCTGCTCCGCCGGGCTGTGCTTCTTAGAAAAGAAGGCACAGGGCCGGAGCTTGGGTGGCGTGCCCGAGCGTTGGGATAAGACAGCTCCTATCCCTACCTCGGACACATCCACCTCCACTACGAACGGTAGTGATGGATCGGGGTGAGCCAGTACTGGGGCTGAGGTGGTCCTTCGTAGCTCAGCTGGTAGAGCACGGCGCTTGTAACGCCAGGTTAGTAGGTTCGATCCCCGGGACCACCCATACACAAAAATGTGTATGGGCGCATGACTGTAAGTCACTTTGGATAAAAGCGTCTGCTAAATGGCATATTATTATTATTATTATATTATAACAGACCCCGCAATCTACTGAAGGCCAAATCAGCCTCAGCAGACCAGCGGAGCCGGGACGGCCCACCTTTCAACAAGGAGGTAATGGGAGCTGCGACCTTGCCAAAGCCGCGAATAAACCTTTGATAGTAGTTGGCAAAGCCAAGGAAGCGCTGCACCTCCTTAACCGTGGTTGGAGTCGGCCAATTATGCACGGCTGCAATGCGGTCTCCCTTCATCTCCACAGCTGAGGTGGTAATGCGATATCCGAGGAAGGAGATTGACTGCTGGAAAACCTCACACATCTCTGCCTTGGCATAAAGATCATTTTCCAGCAGTCGGACCAGTACCTTGCGAACCAGGGACACATGCTCGGCACGCGTAGCGGAATACACCAGGATGTCATCGATGTAGACCACCACACCGCGACCAAGCATGTCCCAAAACACCTCGTTCACAAAGGACTGGAAAATGGATGGAGCATTCATCAAACCGTACGGCATCACCAGGTATTCATAATGCCCCGAGGTTGTGCTGAATGCTGTTTTCCACTCATCCCCTTCCCGAATACACACCAGGTTGTAGGCACTCCTGAGGTCTAATTTGGTGAAAAAATTGGCCCCATGCATTGACTCAATCCCTGAAGGAATGAGGGGAAGAGGATAACTAAATCGTCACATTATTCAGTGGTCGATAATCAATGCACGGGTGTAAACCGCCATCTTTCTTCTTCACAAAGAAGAAACTCGAGGAGGCAGGTGAAGTGGAGGGACATATATACCCCTGGCGCAGGGACTCGGTGACGTATATTTCCATAGCCTCCAATTCAGCCTGCGACAGGGGATACACATGACTCCTGGGAGGTACAGCGTCTATCCGAAGGTTTATCGCTTAATCCCCCTCCCGATGAGGTGGTAATTTAGTCGCTTGCATCTTGGAAAATGCGAGTGCCAGATCATGGTATTCGGGGGGAATGCGCACGGAAACACCTAGACACCTACCCGGACACTCACGCGACCACCCCGTAAGAACCCTCTGCGGCCATGAGAAATTGGGGTTGTGAAGGGCTAACCACGGGATACCGAAGACTACAGGGTAAGCAGGAGACTCAATAATCATAAAGGTGATCTGCTCAACATGCGTCTCCTGCGTAATCATGGTGACTGGTACCGTAACTTCCTTAACCAACCCGGACCCTAATGGTCGACTATCAAGTGCTCTGATGGGGAGTGGAATGGTTAGGGGAACCAATGAAATGCCTTGACGGCGTGCAAATGCCCTGTCCATAAAATTACCAGCTGCGCCTGAATCGACTAGCGCCTTACACTGGGAACCTACCAAGTGATCGGGAAAGGTGATTGATAAAGTACAGTGCCCCGCAAAGGGCTCTGAACACGTTTGGGTGTTCGTTACCTGGGGTGATGCGTGAGTACCCTGCCTACCGCCTCCAGACCCAAAAGAACGTTGACTGCGACGTGAGGTGGATTGTCCCTTCGTGCCACCAGAGTGGCACTGTCGCTGTCCTCCTGCGCTCTCTCGACCGGCGGCTCCCCCCAGCTCCATCTGCTCGGGGTCAGAGTCGTCCGTAGTGGGAATGGGCAGACCCCTACCAGGACGTCCTCTGGCTGCTAGCAGATTGTCCAGCCAGATGGCCATGTCCACCAGTTGGGAACGATAGCATGGCATCCCGGCAGGCTAGCTCCCATCGGACATCCTCCCTTAGGTGGCACCGGAAATGGTCGATCATGGCCCGCTCGTTCCACCTGGACCCTGCTGCCAGCGTCCGGAACTCCAGCGCGTAGTCCTGAGCGGTCCTCGTCCCCTGCCTCAGATGAACCAGTCGTTTGCCCGCCTCAAGAGGCGAGCAAACTCCCCGTAGTTCTCCAACGCGGTACCTCCCTCATTCCACACCGCGTTGGCCCACTCCAGGGCTCTCCCACAAAGGCAGGACACGAGGATGGATACCTTCTCCCGCTCCCGGGGCTCCGGCCTGATGCTGGAGAAATACAACTCCAGTTGGAGTAGGAATCCCTTACATCGCGCTGCCGTCCCATCAAACGCCGGTGGCCGGGATATCTGTATCCCTCCAGGGGCTGGGGTGTAGGTGGCTGGATCCGGTTGACCAGCTGGTCTCGATAGATCGGATCCTCTCCTCTCCAGGCGTTCTACCACCTGAAGAACCCGATCCATCGCTTCCCCCAAGCTGGCCAACATCGAGGAATGCTCCTGGACCCTTGCCACAACTCCAGGCATGCGGTCTTCTCCTGCTGACTCCATATCAGATCAGGTGAGTGATTCTGTGACGAGGTGTGAATGAAGGAGTCAGGCGCAGGAGGTAAAATACTGAAGTCCAGAGTTTATTCCGTTTACATAAATCAAACACCCCAAGCGTCAAATTAAACTATACAAGGGAAAACATCCACCTTGGCATAAACACAGTGAATAGTAGCTCAACCGAGCTACACGCTCTCACAACAAACAATCTCTCACAAAGACAAGGGGAACAGAGGGAACACTTATACACATACTAATTAGGGGAATGAGCACCAGGTGTGTGTGATTGACAAGACATGACAAGTGGAGTGATGAGAATGGGATCGGCAGTAGCTAGTACTCCGGTGACGACGAACACCGAAGCCTGCCCAGACCAGGAGGGGAGGCAGCCTCGACGGAAGTCGTGACAGATTTAGTAATTTTTTAACTAATTTCATGCAATTCTACTAATTTTGCCATGGGGCAGAGAGAAATATTGGCAGTTTACAGCTAATTTCCTGCAATTCTACACAGTTTACCATAGGGTGGAGAGACATTTCTGCCGTTTTAAAGCTAATTTCCTGCAATTCTACACATTTCGCCATGATTTCGACAGAAATATGGCTGAGACGCAAAGAAAATTCAAGGAGAGGGGGTAAAAAAAATTGTCCGATTAATACTGCCATTGAGAAAATTCAAAAACAAATCGAGACCTGATCTCTTTCAAGGACAGTCTCGCAAAAATAATCATTATTGCGTTCTAACTACACGCTATTCAAAGTGCTCTGAACAAAAAGGGAATCGTTCACAAACATTGGCACATTCTAAGATCCGATGACAGTATCGGTAATGTGTTTTCGGACCCTACCTTGGTCGTATTCTTACGGGGCAGAAATCTTAGAGATCAATTGGTAAACTCTGATTTACCACCCCTAAATATCCCTGCACAACGTCTATTTGCGCCTCTACCGGATGGAAACTACAAGTGTAATGGCTGCGCTCAATGCAATGGCACTTACAAATGTAGATCCTTCAAACACCCCCAAACAGGGAAACAGATCCCAATCAAAGGTGTTATTACATGCTCCACTAACATTACATTTACTTTTTAGTCATTTAGCAGACGCTCTTATCCAGAGCGACTTACAGTTAGTGAATGCATACATGTTTTTTTAGTTTTTTTTCATACTGGCACCCCGTGGGAAACAAACCCACATCCCTGCCGGCCAAACCCTCCCCTACCTTGGACGACGCTGTACCAATTGTGCGCCGCCCATGGGTCTCCCGGTCGCAGCCGGCTGCGACAGAGCCTGGGCTCGAACCAGGATCTCTAGTGGCACAGCTAGCACTGCGATTCAGTGCTTTAGACCACTGCGCCACTCGGGAGTCACACTAAGGCAGTTATTTATCTTATAACTTGTCCTTGTGGTAAAAATTATGTGGGTAAAACAAAGAGCGACTTAAAAGTACGAATCTCGGAGCATCGTAGCACCATTAGGTGCATAAACTTGACATACCCAGTCGCGGCCCACCTTTTGGAAGCGAAGCACTCGATTTCGTCCCTCTCGATTTAATAATAAATAATAATAATAATATGCCATTTAGCAGACGCTTTTATCCAAAGCGACTTACAGTCATGCGTGCATACATTTTTTGTGTATGGGTGGTCCCGGGGATCGAACCCACTACCTTGGCGTTACAAGCGCCGTGCTCTACCAGCTGAGCTACAGAGGACCACAGGATTTCGTCCCGAGAGGGGGTGACCTCAAAAACTTATTGTTAAAACGAGAGGCTGCCTGGATCTTTAATTTAAAGACCCTTGCTCCCTTCGGTCTCAACGTAGACTTTGATCTGAAGCCATTCTTGTGATTATTGTGAATTTGCTATTCATTGTAAATGTTTGTGGGCCTATGTAGCCAAGTTGTATCTATGATCGTATGCTATCTATTCATGTTTTTTGTATGTTCTGTTTATCTGTGAATTAACCAATGATATCAGGCCACACCCGGCCATGATTACAGACACCTGTGTGTGTCCTTTGACACTATATAAACTAGTGACCCGCAGTGTTTGTCATTATACCCTGATGAAGACAGCTTGTCTGTTGAAACGTTGGTTATTAGGTTATTAAATTATTGTATCTGAGCTCCTAGAGTGTGCGGCTCTCCTTTTCTTTTACAAGTGTTCTACTCCGCTAGCCAGCACCTCGCCTAAATAGGTGTGCGTTTCTTTTGACTTGTCACGTTCGTCGAACACAGTGGACCAATGCGCAGCGTGATGAGTGAACATACTTTTAATTTGATTCACCACACGAAACAAAACAACAAAACGATACGTGAAGTCCTAGGTAACAGACACAAACCATACACGGAACAATTACACACAACACACGACAAACCAAACGAGAAACTTATAGGGGACATAATGAACACTAAAAGGAAACAGGTGTACAAGGAAGACAAAACCAAACAAACATCGATAACATACAACGGTGGCAGCTAGTACTCCGGGGACGACGACCGCCGAAGCCTGCCCGAGCAAGGAGGAGGAGCAGCCTCGGCCGAAACCGTGACAGTACCCCCCCCTTGACGCGCGGCTCCAGCCGTGCGCCGACCCCGGCCTCGGGGACGACCAGGAGGACGCGGAGCAGGGCGCGTGGGATGACCACGGTGGAACTCAGTCAGGAGAGATGGGTCTAAGATGTCCCTCCTCGGCACCCAGCACCGTTCCTCCGGGCCGTACCCCTCCCACTCCACGAGATACTGGAGACCCCCCATCCGACGTCTCGAATCCAAGATGGACCGAACTGTGTACGCCGGAGCCCCCTCGATGTCCAATGGGGGCGGAGGAGTCTCACTTATCTCACAGTCCTGGAGTGGACCAGCTACCACTGGCCTGAGAAGAGACACATGGAACGAGGGGTTAATGTGATAATCAATAGGCAGTTGTAACCTGTAACATACCTCGTTCAATCTCCTCAGGACTTTAAATGGCCCCACAAACTGCCGACCCAGCTTCCGGAAGGGCAGGCGGAGGGGCAGGTTTCGAGTCGAGAGCCAGACTTGATCTCCAGGTGCGTACACCGGACCCTCACTGCGGTGGAGATCGGCGCTCGCCTTTTGTCGACGGATGGCCCGCTGCAGATGGACGTGTGCAGCGTTCCACGTCTCCTCCGAGCGCCGCACCCACTCATCCACCGCAGGAGCCTCGATCTGGCTCTGATGCCATGGTGCCAGAACCGGCTGATACCCTAACACACATTGGAAAGGGGTTAGGTTGGTGGAGGAGTGGCGGAGAGAGTTCTGTGCCATCTCTGCCCAGGGGATATACCTCGCCCACTCCTCCGGCCGGCCCTGGCAATACGATCTCAGAAACCTACCCACATCCTGGTTCACTCTTTCTACCTGCCCATTGCTCTCTGGGTGGTACCCCGAGGTAAGGCTCACCGAGACCCCCAAGCGCTCCATGAACGCCCTCCAGACTCTGGAGGTGAACTGGGGACCTCAATCAGACACTATATCCTCGGGCACCCCGTAGTGCCGAAAGACGTGGGTGAACAGTGCCTCAGCGGTCTGTAGGGCAGTAGGGAGACCCGGCATTGGGAGGAGACGACAGGCCTTCGAGAACCGATCCACAACGACCAGTATAGTGTTATTCCCCTGAGAGGGGGGAAGGTCTGTAACGAAATCCACCGAGAGGTGAGACCAGGGTCGTTGTGGAACGGGCAGGGGTTGTAACTTTCCCCTGGGCAGGTGTCTAGGCGCCTTACACTGGGCGCACACCGAGCAGGAGGAGACATAAACCCTCACATCCCTGGCTAACGTTGGCCACCAGTACTTAGCACTAAGGCAGTGCACTGTCCGGCCAATACCTGGATGTCCAGAGGAGGGGGACGTATGAGCCCAATAAATCAGACGATCCCGAACCTCGAGCGGAACGTACGTCCGACCCACAGGACACTTTGGGGGACTAGGGTCGGTACGCAACGCCCGCTCGATTTCCGCATCGACCTCCCACACTACCGGTGCCACCAGACAAGACTCCGGCAGGATGGGAGTGGGCTCAATGGACCTCTCCTCTGTGTCATACCGCCGGGACAGGGCGTCTGCCTTACCGTTCTGGGACCCAGGGATGTACGTTATTTTAAACACGAACCGGGTTAGAAACATGTTCCACCGAGCCTGACGAGGGTTCAATCTCCTAGCTGCCCGGATGTACTCCAGGTTACGGTGGTCAATCAAAATGAGAAAAGGGTGTTGAGCCCCCTCAAGCCAATGCCTCCACACCTTTAGGGCCTGTACCACGGCTAACAGCTCCCTGTCCCCTACGTCATAATTTCGCTCCGCTGGCCTGAGCTTCTTGGAATAAAAAGCACAGAGGCGGAGTTTAGGTGGCGTGCCGGACCGTTGCGATAGTACGGCCCCAATACCGGCCTCTGACGCGTCCACCTCTACTTGGAATGGTAAAGCGGGGTCCGGATGCGCCAGCACCGGAGCCGAAGTGAACAGGTCCTTCAGTCTCCCAAATGCCCTGTCCGCCTCAGCTGACCACTGCAAACGCACCGGGCCCCCCTTCAGCAGGGACGTTATGGGAGCTGCCACCTGTCCAAAACCCCGGATAAACCTCCGGTAGTAATTTGCAAAACCCAAGAACTGCTGCACCTCTTTAACCGTGGTTGGGGATTGCTAATTACGCACGGCTGACACACGGTCAACCTCCATCCTCACCCCTGACGCGGACAACCGATAACCCAAAAAGGAGACTGACTCCTGGAAAAACAGACATTTCTCTGCCTTGACATACAAGTCGTGCTCCAACAGCCTCCCCAACACTCGGCGCACCAGGGCTACATGCTCGGCTCTGGTAGAAGAGTACACTAGAATGTCGTCAATGTACACGACCACACCTTGCCCCTGCATGTCCCAGAAGATCTCGTCCACAAAGGATTGGAAGACTGAAGGAGCATTCATCAACCCGTACGGCATGACGAGATACTCGTAATGACCCGAGGTGGTACTAAATGCTGTCTTCCATTCATCGCCCTCCCTAATGCGCACCAAGTTGTAGGCGCTCCTGAGATCTAGTTTTGTGAAGAAACGCGCTCCGTGTAATGATTCCGTCATAGTCGCAATCAGAGGGAGTGGATAACTGTATTTCACAGTGATCTGATTGAGACTACGGTAATCAATACACGGGCGCAACCCTCCATCCTTCTTCTTCACAAAAAAGAAGCTAGAGGACGCAGGGGAGGTGGAGGGCCGTATGTATCCCTGTCTCAGAGACTCGGCTATGTAAGTCTCCATAGCCCCCTTCTCCTCTTGAGACAGAGGATACACATGGCTCCGCGGAAGCGCTGCTCCTGCCTGGAGGTCTATCGCACAATCCCCCTGTCTATGAGAGGCAACCGCGTCGCCCTTGTCTTGCTAAACACGAGTGCTACATCCTCATACTCAGGGGGAATGTGCATTGCGGGCACTTGGTTCGGACTCTCCACCGAGGTCGCCCCCACGGAAACACCTAGACATCGCCCTACACACTGGGCAGACCACTCCTTGAGAGCCCTCTGTTGCCACGAAATGGAGGGATTATGGGTAATCAACCAGGGAAGCCCCAGCACCACTGGATACGCAGGAGAGTCGATCAGATATAACTGAATAGTTTCCTCATGACCCCCCTCCGTACTCATCCTAAGTGGTGCTGTGACCTCTCTAATTAACCCCGATCCCAACAGGCGGCTATCTAGTGCATGGACAGGGAAGGGAGCATCAACAGGAAGGAGGGGAATCCCTAACTTTACACAAAAATTCCGATCAACAAAATTCCCAGCTGCGCCTGAATCTACTTGCGCCTTATGCTGGGAATGAGGTGCAACCTGTGGAAATCTTACAGGTATACATAAGTGAACAACAGAGAGCTCTGGGTAAGTGGGGCGCCTACTCACCTGGAAGGACTCCCCAGTGCGTGGCCTGTTGTCCCGTCCCCCTGGAGACCCTCCCCAGCACCTAGCCGCAGTGTGCCCTCCACGGCCACAGTTGGTGCAGGGGACGGCCCCCCTCGGGCTCCTTCTCCTCCTCTCTCTAGCGCCAGCACCCCCGAGCTCCATAGGGCTCGGCTCGGAGGTGCTGGAGGATGGAATGGACGGCCCCCACTCGGGATGTCCGCGGGTGGCCAGCAGGGTGTCGAGACGGATGGACATGTCCACCAACTGGTCGAACGATAGGTTGGTGTCCCTGCAGGCCAGCTCTCTCCGAACGTCCTCCCGTAGACTGCATCGATAGTGGTCGATGAGGGCCCGCTCATTCCACCTCGCATCCGCCGCTAGAGTCCAGAATTCCAGGGCGAACTCCTGTGCGCTCCTCTTCCCCTGTCGGAGGTGGAATAGACGCTCCCCCGCCGCTTTCCCCTCAGGTGGATGGTCGAACACTGCCCTGAAGCGGCGGGAGAACTCCGCGTAGGTGATGGTGGCGGCGTCTATTCCCCTCCATTCAGCGTTGGCCCACTCCAACGCCTTGCCGGAGAGATAGGAGATGAGGGCGGAAACGCTCTCGTATCCCGAGGGCGCCGGGTGTATGGTGGCCAGGTAGAGTTCCACCTGGAGGAGGAAACCCTGACACCCGGCTGTGGCGCCATCATACGCCCTCGGGAGCGAGAGCCGAATCCCACTGGATTCTGGAGCTTGGATGGGAGGACTGACCGATGGTGGTGGTAAGGTCGGAGGAGGTGTGGGCACTCCTCTGGTCTCCCATCGGTGCAGAGTGTTGATCACGTCCTGCAGGGCGGACCCGAGTTGAAGGATCCGGTCGTCTTGCCCGCTGACGCGCTCCTCCAGCGACTCGGGTGCTGCTGCTGCTCCTGCTGACTCCATGAAGGTGGGATCTTCTGTCACGTTCGTCGAACACAGTGGACCAATGCGCAGCGTGATGAGTGAACATACTTTTAATTTGATTCACCACACGAAACAAAACAACAAAACGATACGTGAAGTCCTAGGTAACAGACACAAACCATACACGGAACAATTACACACAACACACGACAAACCAAACGAGAAACTTATAGGGGACATAATGAACACTAAAAGGAAACAGGTGTACAAGGAAGACAAAACCAAACAAACATCGATAACATACAACGGTGGCAGCTAGTACTCCGGGGACGACGACCGCCGAAGCCTGCCCGAGCAAGGAGGAGGAGCAGCCTCGGCCGAAACCGTGACATGACTCAATATTCACCTGCCCTTGGTGCCTGGTCGATAATTCGACCATAATTACTACACGTTTATATAGCTGGCTAGACTAACTTCTAAAAAATGGATATATTTTTTTTAGATGACATTGGCTAATTAAGTGACTGTCAGTGACTGACATAACAAGATGCACAACCAAATTTCGAAATTGTACCTTGTGTATTCTACTATTCTAACTCTCAACAGTTAGTTGAGACCCCAACTGAGTTTCCAAAATAATATGTTTTTTTATTTAACCATTTTTTGGGTCGGCGGCCCTAAGCGACCATTTATATTGCTTATGCCCAGGACCTATTGCTCTGTTACACAATGTAACAACCATTAGATACAGGCTAGCGAGAAGGCTCTAATGCTAGCTAGCTAACCAGCCATGTTATTTAATGAAAAGGCGGCTAGCTAGCTAGCGTCAGCTTTGTATCTGTTATGCTATGTGGAAACACTCGTTTAGATTTTTTCCTCAATTTCTCACCAACGCCTTGCAGTAACTTTCAAATTCTGTGAATGTCATTTAGTAATTTGAACAATTTTGATCCATATTTAGCGACATCTCCTCCCTCCCTGGGATAATGAAGCATGGCGATGGGCCAGAAGTCAAACGGAAGTCAAACCGCACATATACAGAAATACTTTAAGAAATGTTTCTTAAAGTATTCTGACATGTCAAGTGGAAACGGATTTGGGAGGGGCTAAAATTCTGTAGAACGCATAGGCACATTCTCAGGCTCACAGGTTAACATGTGCATTACTTCATATAGTGACAGCACAGCATTGCCAGCCGTTTATTATGTTAAAAATTAAATTAATGAAACTAAATTGGTTTGAATTATCATGTAAAAACCTAATCATGAGTCATGTCAGAGCCAAATTGAACATTTCTTACCCTCGAATAGGTAGGAACTTCTAGGAATAGACAGCCGGTACCTAGTGATTGGCATTTGCACAGCCTATAGTATTGCACAGATGGCCAGACATTTACATTTTATAAGGGATTATGTCAGCAGACAAAGGATAATGCAGCTGTAACATCACACTAAGGCCACGGCACAGATTGATCCTAACAAATACCTAGATTAACTCACCTGTGAGGTTGGATAAACCTGCAGACGGGTTTAATCTCTTTATTGTATATCTCGAACTGTCCACCCGTTCAGTGATTAGTTATTTTACATACAGTACCAGTCAAATGTTTGGACACACCTACTCATTCAAGGGTTTTTCTTTATTTTTACTATTTCTACATTGTAGAATAATAGTGAAGACATCAAAACTATTAAATAACACATATGGAATCATGTAGTAACCAAAAAAGTCTTAAACAAATCAAAATATATTTTATATTTGAGATCTTCAAAGTAGCCACCCTTTTCCTTGATGACAGCTTTGCACACTCTTGGCATTCTCTCATCCAGCTTCATGAGGTAGTCACCTGGAATGCATTTTAATTAACAGGTGTGCCTTGTTTAAAGTTAATTTGTGGAATTTCTTTCCTTCTTAATGCGTTTGAGCCAATCAGTTGTGTTGTGACAAGGTATGGGTGATATACAGAAGATAGCCCTATTTGGTAAAAGACCAAGTCCATATTATAGCAAGAACAGCACAAATAAGCAAAGAGAAACGACAGTCCATCATTACTTTAAGACATGAAGGTCAGTCAATCTGGAACATTTCAAAAACTTTGAACGTTTCTTCAAGTGCAGTCACAAAAACCATCAAGCACTATGATGAAACTAGCTCTCATGAGGACCGCCACGGGAAAGGAAGACCCAGAGTTACCGCTGCTGCAGAGGATAAGTTCATTAGAGTTAACTGCACCTCAGATTGCAGCCCAAATAAATGCTTTACAGTGTTCAAGTAACAGACATATCTCAACATCAACTGTTCAGAGGAGACTGCATGAATCAGGCCTTCATGGTCGAATTGCTGCAAATAAACCAGTACTATAGGACACCAATAATAAGAAGAGAATTGCTTGGGCCAAGAAACACGATGGACATTAGACCGGTAGAAATCTGTCCTTTGGTCTGATGAGTCCTAATTAGAGATTTTTGGTTCCAACCGCTGTGTCTTTGTGAGACGCAGAGTAGGTGAACGGCTGATCTCCATATGTGTGGTTCCCACCGTGAAGCATGGAGGACGAGGTGTGATGGTGTGGGGGTGCTTTGCTGGTGACACTGTCTGTGATTTGTTTAGAATTCAAGGCACACTTAACCAGCATGGCTACCACAGCATTCTGCAGCGATACACCATCCCATCTGGTTTGCGCTTAGTGGGACTATCATTTGTTTTTCAACAGGTCAATGACCCAAAACACACCTCCAGGCTGTGTAAGGGCAATTTGACCAAGGAGAGTGATGGAGTGCTGCATCAGATGACCAAATCACCCGACTTCAACCCAATTGAGATGGTTTGGGATGAGTTGGACTGCAGAGTGAAGGAAAAACAGCCAACAAATGCTCAGCATACGTTGGAACTCCTTCAGGACTGTTGGAAAAGCATTCCTCATGAAGCTGGTTGAGAGAATGTCAAGAGTGTGCAAAGCTGTCATCAAGGCAAAGAGTGGCTATTTATAGAATCTCAAATATAAAATATATTTGGATTTGTTTAACACTTTTTTGGTTACTACATGATTCCATATGTATTATTTCATAGTTTTGATGTCTTCACTATTATTCTTCAACTTAGAAAATATTCAAAATCACAAATGGAACCATTCTTTTTGTGACTCTCATTCAAAAACAAATGATCAAAAAGAAAGTTTAAACCACTCAAGAGTTTTTCATGAGTTTATCTGGGTCAGCACTTCAAAACAGAAAAGCCATAAACAGGATTAAAGGAGCAATCCGGGATTTAAAAAAATCTAAAGTAAACAGCTGTTTTCATAGACAGAGATATAGATGTAAGGAGCTACAGTATTCATGCAAGGACTGACCATCCATGAGATAAGAAACATGTTTTCAAGCTACACAGTGTTTAGATGGAGCTTATATTTTGGGTCCTGATGGGGTAAGACAGTTGAAATTAGCTCATAAGGCATTTATAAGTTATATTCCTCAATAATCAATGGTATCATTAATTTAAAAGTCCAAAAATGGATGTACCAATCCCGGATTGGCCCTTTAAACAAGTGAAAACGAGGACAACTCTTTGACTGTGTCCTTCATCTTTTCGTGTCCCTCTCTCAGGGTCTGACTTAGTGGGATTCAACCCGTGGGTGGAGAACTCGGGGCCAGTGGGAGAAGGACAATCAAAGTGGGGCACAGAGAAACTGATTAAAGACGCTGGTCGCTGAGCCACTCTCCCCATGATTAAAGACTGAGAGGCCAGAGGCACCATAGCAGATAAGGATCGACACAAACAAGCCACCTTCCCCACCGGGTCGGGATGAAAGACCACTGTGGATCAACAAACCTCATAACACCCCCTCCCACATGGAAAGAGAGTCTTACAGACAAGCAGATGCACACACACACACACACACATCATATGTACACATCAACAATGACAGACAAATTTAGGAAAAAAATTCCAGAAAATCACATTGTAGGATTTTTAATGAATTTATTTGCAAATTATGGTGGAAAATAAGTATTTGGTCACCTACAAACAAGCAAGATTTCTGGCTCTCATAGACCTGTAACTTCTTCTTTAAGAGGCTCCTCTGTCCTCCACTCGTTACCTGTATTAATGGCACCTGTTTGAACTTGTTATCAGTATAAAAGACACCTGTCCACAACCTCAAACAGTCACACTACAAACTCCACTATGGCCAAGACCAAAGAGCTGTCAAAGGACACCAGAAACAAAATTGTAGACCTGCACCAGGCTGGGAAGACTGAATCTGCAATAGGTAAGCAGCTTGGTTTGAAGAAATCAACTGTGGGAGCAATTATTAGGAAATGGAAGACATACAAGACCACTGATAATCTCCCCTCGATCTGGGGCTCCATACAAGATCTCACCCCGTGGGGTCAAAATGATCACAAGAACGGTGAGCAAAAATCCCAGAAACACACGGGGGGACCTAGTGAATGACCTGCAGAGAGCTGGGACCAAAGTAACAAAGCCTACCATCAGTAACACACTACGCCGCCAGGGACTCAAATCATGCAGTGCCAGACGTCCAGACGTGTCCCCCTGCTTAAGCCAGTACATGTCCAGGCCCGTCTGAAGTTTGCTAGAGTGCATTTGGATGATCCAGAAGAGGATTGGGAGAATGTGATATGGTCAGATGACTTTTTGGTAAAAACTCAACTCGTCGTGTTTGGAGGACAAAGAATGCTGAGTTGCATCCAAAGAACACCATACCTACTGTGAAGCATGGGGGTGGAAACATCATGCTTTGGGGCTGTTTTTCTGCAAAGGGACCAGGACAACTGATCCGTGTAAAGAAAAGAATGAATGGGGCCATGTATCGTGAGATTTTGAGTGAAAACCTCCTTCCATCAGCAAGGGCATTGAAGATGAAACGTGGCTGGGTCTTTCAGCATGACAATGATCCCAAATACACCGCCCGGGCAACGAAGGAGTGGCTTCGTAAGAAGCATTTCAAGGTCCTGGAGTGGCCTAGCCAGTCTCCACATCTCAACCCCATAGAAAATCTTTGGAGGGAGTTGAAAGTCTGTGTTGCCCAGCGACAGCCCCAAAACATCACTGCTCTAGAGGAGATCTGCATGGAGGAATGGGCCAAAATACCAGCAACAGTGTGTGAAAACCTTGTGAAGACTTACAGAAAACGTTTGACCTGTGTCATTGCCAACAAAGGGTATATAACAAAGTATTGAGAAACTTTTGTTATTGACCAAATACTTATTTTCCACCATAATTTGCAAATAAATTCATTAAAAATCCTACAATGTGATTTTCTGGAATTTTTTTCCTCATTTTGTCTGTCATAGTTGACGTGTACCTATGATGAAAATTACAGGCCTCTCTCATCTTTTTAAGTGGGAGAACTTGCACAATTGGTGGCTGACTAAATACTTTTTTCCCCCACTGTATATGCCTGCACACTCATACACACAACGTCCAGACACCTGTCATTTATGTCAACCTTGGTTAAATGAACACAATTGTTATGAAGGTTGGTATAGTGTCTTTGTCATTTGTGCTGACTCACTAGCTATTCGTCAACTAGACACAATACATTTGAAACAGAATAGCACCTCCACTTCTCCAGCCTATCCCCAAACCCTGTGATGTTGAGTGTCAGACTAGCCAGACTGTCAGAATTTCATATGAAATGTTAGATCAAATTGGGGACCAAGAAGCACTGGAGCGAGAACACTTTTATTCACTCACTCGCTGATGGTGTACTTTTTGGGTTCTGCGGTTCTATTGACAAGCCAATGAGGCGGGGGTGGACTAGGAGTGTCACACTCACAGACAAGTAAACAAACTCCGGCTGCGGGGATGTCATGGTTTGATAGAGCATTGAGCAAGAGCATTGATTTGTGTATTTTGTCAGTGGAAGGTTATCGTACCTCTGCAATACCTTTGACCTAGTTCACTTTGTCTCATTCTCTCTGTGTAAATCCCTGTCGTTTCAGACATCAAACCCACTGGAAACATGCCACTGGGATATTTAGATTGTGTCAGCTTTTCAGGCACCATAGAACTTGTACTTTTTCTCTTGAACCACTTTTGAAATATTAAATCCTTAAGAGTCTATTGACGCACCAATGCGTCAATCTAAGTAACATAACAATAAAAATCCCCATAAAAATCTGTCAGTTTAAGCTAGGTTTTTTGCATGGGCTGCGTCTCAATCCACCGTATCTGCGGTGTTTGTCAGACCATGGGACATCCCGAAAACGTCTTACAAACGTTTGGTCTACAAACTATTATGACCACTCTCACAAACACGATGGTGTTCTCCGTTTTGCTCTACGACCCCCACAAGTGTCATGGGACTCGTCTGAAGGTAACCCATAGAAACTAATGGAGGTATGGAGGCAGTTTTGTGCCAACAATATGTATCCCAAAAAACTAAAACAAATCCTGAGCTTTCTTATATCTCCTAGATATAGGACAGACACTTCAAAACCTTATGATTAATTTTTTACTGTCTTTTTTTGCCATTTATGAATGTGTTATTCAATGCGTTTTTATTGGCTAAAGTAGTAAAGGCCAAATTCTATATTTGATCAAATTATACCTAAATCAAATAGCTAAATGATCCATGGTATGACCATCTTAAACAACCCCCCCCCCCTTTTAGAGGTTAAAGGAATGACCTACTGAATTTAATGAAACTACTCAGACATGCAGACAGCACTTAAACATTCTAAAGTTTATTTGAGACGGTTTTATTAATGTGTAGCAAGATTGTCAATAAAGTTATTGTTTCGTAGTATACATGCAAAATTATCCTCAAAATTATTTGTAAAGCTCAAAGTTGTACACACCATCACAGTTATGAAAAACAATAATTACTGACTGTCTCAAAATACACAAATCTACACTGTCAATGTTAAAACAGTCGTGGAGGGGCAAGAGATGCTCAATTCATCTTAAAAAGCAATTTTACAGAAATCCAGATCAAGTCAGAAAACATCCTTAAAACAATACAAAACAGTATAACAAACAAGAAAAAAGCATATACCGGTACCTAAAATATAAGAGGCAAAAGCAGGAATAACGTATTTCTTATTACCCTAACTCGCAGTGTAAACAAGAGCCTTAGGTATGTGCTACTCTATGTTTCACCATATGAATTGTGTGGAGATGGGAGCAGAGCAGAGGAATCCTGCAGGGAATACTCTATCCAATCACATATCATCAGCATGTGGGCGTATTGTGGCTCTGCGGTGTGGATTCAAGGTCACTGTAGCTATATGGCCGGTAATGGGGTCCCCGTGGAAATGGGCTTCCTCATCCAGGCTATTGTTGTGAGACATGGGGTCGAAATTGGACAGCCCCTGGCTGCCGTGACTGGTGCCCAGCTTACCCAGCAGAGAGGTCATCTCATTTACCCCCTGGTCTCCTGTGAAATGGTGGTGCGAAGACTTGGGCTCGTCGTCTGCAGTGTGGTACGGCTGGTCAATGACATGCAGCACTCTGGAGGACTGGAGGTTGTGCAGGGACCGTGACTGCACTGCAGGAGCGAGAGGGACAGAGGTTACAGGTGAGTAAACAGCGCAACACATATTGATCCAGTCATTAAATGGTGAACTAATGTCACACATACATCCCCAGTCCAACTTTAAGTTGTTAGACTGTAAGCCGCCTTTAAAAAAACTTGTACCTTGGCTCTTGGTTGTACAATTAACCACTCACAGAGCTGACGAACCGTCAGTTAAGATGAGTAATTACATTGAAGTAATTCACAATCTTAAAACATGATGAGGCCATTAGATATCGTTGAAGTCCCTTTCATATTGTATCCAACAGTTCCTATACTCTTAGAAAAAACGTATGCTTTCCCCATAGCAGAACCCTTTTTGGTTGCAGGTAGAATCCTTTTTGCTTCCATGTAGAACCCTTTCTACAGAGGGTTCTACATGGAAGCAGAAAGGATTCTATCTGCAACCAAAAAGGGTTCTCCTATGGGGACAGCCAAAGAACCCCTTAAGGTTCTAGATTGCACCTTTATTTATTTTGTACTTTTTACCCCTTTTTCTCCCCAATTTCATGATATCAATTGGTAGTTACAGTCTTGTCCCATCGCTGAAACTCCCGTACGGACTCAGGAGAGGCGAAGGTCTGCTTCTTGACACACTGCTTGCTTCACCCGGAAACCAGCCACACCAATGTGTCGGAGGAAACACCGTACAGCTGGCGACCGCAGTCAGCTTGCAGGTGCCCGGCCCGCCACAAGGAGTCGCTAGAGCGTGATGGGACAAGGAAATCCCAGCTGGCCAAACCCTCCCCTAACCCGGACGACGCTGGGACAATTGTACGCTGCCTCATTGGTCTCCCGGTCACAGCCGGCTGTGACACAGCCTGGGATCGAACCCGGGGCTGTAGTGACGCCTCAAGCACTGCGATGCAGTGCCTTAGACCACTGCGCCACTCAGGAGGCCAGCACCTCTTTTTCTAAGAGTGTACAACTGTTGAAAGGAGATTGTTAGTCAGACAAGCTGATGAGAATAGGGCTTAATAATACATGTTCTCTGTGCTGAAGGTTGGCAGCTGTCTTTGATCTGAAATGTGGGGTCCTGGTGGGCTGTCGTGCTCTTTAGGTGAGTTGTTTTAGCAGCGGAGCCGTAGCAGCGTCTGGCACTATGAGTGAGAGGAGCTCTAGTCTAATCAGCTCTTAAGCTGTGATGTGAAGCAGGAGGTAGATTTGTCTGGGCGGTGCGGGAGGCTGACTCACCCCTCACTGGGCTGAAGTCCCCTCCTTGGCTGACCTTGGGCTCGGAGAAGGGTTTCAGGTTAGGGAAGAGGATGAGGGAGAAGGACAGGAGCAGCACCTGGGGAAAGGTGAAAATCTCATCATTTGTACTTTGCCACAGTCAACAAGGTTTAGCAGTTTGGGGGAGCTTCCAATCCTCAGTTGAGCTCCAGAGTTGAAGACACACTCTTCAGTAACTGTTGTTCAAAGCTGTTCAGCTAATCCCAGTACAGTGCATCAAAGTCACCAGGTGTGAACACACAATCCATATTATTTACATTTCTGCATTTTCCTAAAGTACAAGGCATTAGAAGAGATACAACTTCATTCATATTCATATTTGGATTTACAAAGTCTAATTTCCACTGGCACTGATGTGGTTTTAGTTGATCTGTCCAATTATATTATAGACAGGTGAATCAATTGTGCGTCTCTCTGGAGTGTATCTCTCTGTGTCTATATTTCAGTCTATATGTCTGGCAGGGGGGGTTACAAGTACAAAACAATCAAATAAATGCATACAAAGGTAACCCCAACCCATTCCCCCCCTCAGTCCCCATCCACCCGCCCACATCCTCCCTCCCCATCCGGACACCATGTATCCCACCACCCTGCCTTATCAGTTCCCCTCCCACCCATCCATCCCCTGTCTCCCCTTATACTCCTCCCATACCACCCCTTCCCTGTGGGCCTGAAAGCAAAGAAAGTAACAATAGTCTAAATATATATATATATATATATATATATATATATATATATATATATATATATATATATATATATATATATAAACACACATATACATACACACACACAGCTCTGGAAAAAATTAAGAGACCACTGCAAATGTTTCTTAAATCAGCATCTCTACATGTATGACAGCCATTCCATTCCAGTGTCTGTTGAATTCCAACACAGGCACACCTCATCCTACTGAATTAGGTACTGATTAGGTGATCACCTGAATCAAATCTTATTTAACGAGGAAAAGTATAAAAACCACTGCTGTGGTCATCACTATCCTCTTGCAATAGGACCAGCTGGATGGCAAAAACAGTGCTAATAGTACCTCAAAAGTAATATTAATCAAAAAATAACTATTGACCATGCCAAAGGAGTTGAAAAGGAAAGTTTTGAGTGAGGAAAAGAAGGGTTCCATTCTGGCTATACTGGCAGAGGGATACAGTGAGTGTCAGGTTGCTTCCATCCTTAAAATGTCAATTACGGCGGTTCATAAGAACAAGTTCAAGCAGCAGACATTGGGGACAACAAAGCTACAGACCGGCAGAGTGCGAAAACGACTCTCTACTGACCGGGATGACCGCCAACTCATTCGAATGTCACTCAACAACCGTAGGATGACATCAAGTAACCTACAAAAAGAATGGCAAACGGCAGCTGGGGTGAAGTGCACGGCGAGGACGGTTCGAAACAGGCTCCTAGGGGCAGGGCTGAAGTCGTGCAAAGCTAGAAAAAAGCCCTTCATCAATGAGAAGCAAAGAAGAGCCAGGCTGAGGTTTGCAAAAGACCATAAGGATTGGACCGTAGAGGACTGGAGTAAGGTCATCTTCTCTGATTAGTCTAATTTTCAGCTTTGCCCAACACCTGGTCGTCTAATGGTTAGACGGAGACCTGGAGAGGCCTACAAGCCACAGTGTCTCGCACCCACTGTGAAATTTGGTGGAGGATCGGTGATGATCTGGGGGTGCTTCAGCAAGGCTGGAATCAGGCAGATTTGTCTTTGTGAAGGACGCATGAATCAAGCCATGTACAAGGTTGTCCTGGAAGAAAACCTGCTTCCTTTTGCTCTGACATTGTTCCCCAACTCTGAGGATTGTTTTTTCCAGCAGGACAATGCACCATGCCACACAGCCAGGTCAATCAAGGTGTTGATGGAGGACCACCAGATCAAGACCCTGTCATGGCCAGCCCAATATCCAGACCTGAACCCCATTGAAAACTTCTGGAATGTGATCAAGAGGAAGATGTATGGTCACAAGCCATCAAACAAAGCCGAGCTACTTGAATTTTTGCGCCAGGAGTGGCATAAAGTCACCCAACATCAATGTGAAAGACTGGTGGAGAGCATGCCAAGACGCATGAAAGCTGTGATTGAAAATTAGTGTTATTCCACCAAATATTGATTTCTGAACTCTTCCTAAGTTAAAACATTAGTATTGTGTTGTTTAAAAATGAACATGAACTTATTTTCTTTGCATTATTCGAGGTCTGACAACACTGCATCTTTTTTGTTATTTTGACCAGTTGTCATTTTCTGCAAATAAATGCTCTAAATGACAATATTTTTATTTGGAAGAAATGTTGTCAGTAGTTTATAGAATAAAACAAAAATGTTATTTTTACCCAAACACATACCTATAAATAGTAAAACCAGAGAAACTGATAATTTTGCAGTGGTCTCTTAATTTCTTCCAGAGCTGTATATATATTGGTTTGTATGTGTGGGGCTTTAGCTGAGATTGTTCGTAACAGAGTCAGGTATATTTGTCCAGCCCTCAATTGTTCCTTGACTAGCACCATTCATTCTCGCTGTCGATAATTCTAATGTTATAACTTCTAATAGTAACTGTATCCCCTGGTTAAATGGGAAAGAGTGAGGTGGTTGCATCTTTCCACCTCTCCACCTGTCTGTTTCTCTCTAATCTCATATGGTGTATGAGCTGTTCTAGTAAAACTGTTTCTAAAAGTGACACTTCTGCTTACCAGGACACAGGTCCCAGTCTGGGCGGCCTTTTTGGAGCCGTTCATTACCAGAGTCTGCAGCCTACGCAGCTGCTCCATCAGAGACCTGGGAGACACAGAGGCTCAATTAGCAAATGTTGCCACCGGGTGTACAGAGGCAGAAACAGAGCAGGGAGAGCAGATTAGTGTGGAGGTCCCTCACGTGTTGCATTTCTCCAGCTGGAACACCTTCCTCTGCAGCTCCTGGTTGTGTGTGTTGCAGGCAGTCATCCTGGAAGAGGAACAACAAGGGAATTTCCTAGATGAGACTGACAAGCTGCTGCTGCTCGATCAGTCCAAGAAAAACACCAGCCTGCTACAGTATCACTCACCAGCATGCTGAGAAACACTTTGGTATAATCAAATCGTACTGTGACACTCAAGGACACTGAATTACACAATGGGCCCTATGCAGTTTCTCTGCACCACAACACTCACACACTGTTTCTTAAACTTTCTGTGCTCAGCACGTTGTGACCAATGTTACCTCTAATTTTTTTCAGCACTGAGCAAATTTCAGGTCTGCTGAGGGCAAACTTGAAAGTTGTGAAAATTCGGTGCAACTTCCAACGTTTGTTTACTGTGAACAATGAGGCTGTACCCGCTTTAAGTTACAGTTTTAACAGTGGCCAAGTAGGCTACTGTGGTTATTTGATCATAATGTAGGCCTAACAGAGTGACCTACCACCAAAAACAATGGAGAGAATGCATCCCATAACATTTTTACATGGACATAGCTGTTCTATCATTCAGCCTACAGTAGCAGCCAATGTGTGGTGTTCATTGTAGGCCTACATTCCATGAGACTTTTGAAAAAATCATGCAGGGCCTGACATTAACCTGTTTATCTACTTGTCCTTCAGACAAGGAGGTGACTGAAAATGTTGTTGTGTTGTTTAATGCAAGAAACCACTTTACAAAATAAAATGCATTATTAGTCCCATACCATTATTACAGAGAATCAAACTAATTATGCTACCCTCTGTTTATTGGCTACTTAGCTTATTCAAGCCTATCTCAAAATACAACACTGCCCCTTTAAGACAAAAAAAAGCTATTTTCATGACTTGCTTTTCAAAGACGTCTAGAAATGTACACGTTTTGTGCTCTTGTAGGAAGCAATCACTCCCCCATTGCTGACTACAAATGATCTACAACTGGGCTAATAACTCACTAACTGGCAAAGGATATGAACACGTGCACAGGTGGCTACATGCAGCTCTCGCTTTGATCTCAAAACAAGCTTATCTACTCACGACCGCTCATGGTGTAAACACAGTCCAGTTCAAAGTGAATGGCACAGATCCATATATGGCAACGGTCTATTTGCATATAGGCCTACTGCAGCTCTGATTGGTTATGCCGCACAGGTCTGGGTAGAATCCTACTCCGATGCGTTCTGGCTACAACAACTCTTGCATATTTAGTTTTGCATACTAAGTCTTGCATACTTCGTTTTGTTTCGGTATGTTGCATTGGTAGTGGCTAATATTGCATTGATTCAATCACAATTCCCACAGTAAAGGGAAACGCTGATAGTGTTAACTAACAGGGAAAATTCTAGAAAGTTGAGTGAAGTTCAATCTCGTGCTTCTCTGCGCGGGCTGATATTTTTCTGCGTGGCCTGCACACGAGCGCAGCTTATAGGGAACATTGCCTGTGACGTGTTCCAAATATCTTGTTAGTTTGTAGAAGTGCTTTATAAATTTTTGTCAGTTGTAGTCAGAGTTGGACACTTCTACTTTGACTTTAGGCCTGTGAGTCCCTACCTTTTCCATTTATTTAGTGCCTATTGTCAGTACCTGCTCTCGAGACCATCAATATATTCCTTTTTCTTCTTCCTGCTCTCTTGGGCCGACTGCTTGTTCCGGATCTTTCTGCGAATTTTCTTCAGAATCCTCTCCTCATACTAATGGAAACAGACAAAGGAAGTAAATATTTAGTGTATTTACGCGCTTTTGATATCCTCAAGAGCCATAAGTTGTTCTGTGAAGCTGCAAAAGTCTGCAAAAAAGTTTTACCTTGGTGAGGGGTAGTTGGCTAGGCAGAGTCATCCCCTCCTTGGCCAGCAGTTTCTTCTCATCCTCATTGAGAATCAACTCTCGGAAGGACTGCTGGGACTGCTGTGTGGGCTGGAAGTGAGACAGGAATGTTAATACAGTACGTAATATGTGAAGCATTACAACCAGTGGCCTGAGCAGCAATGGGTTTTTCAGAGTGAGTGGAAGGAGTGCAGAGAGGCAAGGCAGGCAGCACAGCCCATCCCTCTCATTTCATGCTTTCCTCACACCAATTACATTACCGTCCTGAACCCATGCCCTGCTGCGACTGTCTCTTTTAAGTTAACCTGTTTCTTCATGTGCTCCGCTGAATATTTTAGAATGAATTCATCCCTTTTACCTGTTCCTCTCCACTCCAACACACTCACCCATATACAAACAAGCCCAAGCACGCACACATACATACTTGTACGCTAGCACGCACGCACACACGCACACACACACATACCCTTCATCATCACTCACCGGCTCAGATGTGCCAGAGAGCAGTAGGTCCTTGACAGTGAGGGGAAAGTTACAGGTCAGCTGGGTTTTGTGTACATCAGAGGAACACTTTGTCCCCCCAGTCCTTCCTGGGTAGAAGCCTGAGTCCCAGCCATCTGTAACCACACAGAGAGACGGGATGTGACCAGACGTAAGGCCATCATGTGTCTGTGTTTGTGTTGATACTGAGACAAAGCCAGGATTAGCCCAATGAATACAAACGAAAAACGTGTTGCTTTTGTTTGGAGCTTCTGTTCTAATGTTGACATAAACAATACTAATCACACATCTAACATGAAGTAACGTAGCAAATTTTGTCTGTGTCACTTCTATATAATAAATAACATTAAATGCTCTATATATTTGTATACTTTCTGTGCTAATGTGTGCCATAAATGTCTTACTGATATCAATGGAGAAGTCGGTGTCCAGGGCGGCCCTGGTGTGTGGCTGAGGGGGGAGGAAATGGGGCTCTGTCGGAGGGCTCTCAGGGCGCTGGGGGCTGTCCATCTGATCGGAGTGGGGGTCCTCACTGATTCCACTGTCACTGGGAGAGGGAGACCACAGGGGCGACCCCGACACCGAGGCACTGACACTCAGGAGGCCGATCAGGAAGTCCTCGCCCTGTAGCTTTGTTGGACGCAGCATCTGCCAAATAACACACCAAATGTGATAATTACTGTACAGACATAATGGAGAGAGTGGTTGAGAAAGGCAGGCTAGACATGGGAATCCCGTAGTAGACACCGCCAAGGTGAAAATGTAAAAACACGGCAGGGTAACATCAAAGAGTGAATGCTTTCACTCCACTCACGTTTGGCTTGTGAATAGGCCAGGAATGGTTCCCATGGTGTCCCATCTCCTCGTGACGGAGGATGCCATCGTTCTGATCAAACAGCAAATCAAGCAGCTCAATCCCATCGCAACCCTGGAAACAGAACAGGCCACTCAATGACATCATGTTAATCTGTTTACAAATGAGAGATAACATACAGCGATCCTTATAGGAAGGCTATAAAAGCAATAATACCCAGGACTAGTAATGCTTTTTATTGCCATTATCTCATGACACTCCTATCTGACTTTTTAATCAGTTTTACTATGCCATTCAATACAGTAAACTTGAGTTCAATTCAATTTCATTTATCTAGATTTGACAAATTTGACATTGGAAGATTGTAAGACTATGTAGGCCACACAAAAGTAAACACCCACACCTACACACTCACTCAATCACTGGCAGGTAGATCTATTGCCTCTTCAGAACTTTGTTCGATGGTACATATAACGTTGGCTGCCCTAATAACATTAACTGCTAAACTACTTATCCAGGAGATACTAAAACACAGAAACGAACATATAGGCAGTGTTACCTGGTCTGAATAGTGGTCCATAATTTCAGTACTAGGATGGCACAGGAAAAAACTCCCCAAAATAAGACAAATCCAGTAAAATGGTCCGTTTCCTTTGTTGTGAAGGAGCTCTGTTCCAGATGACCGTGTGTCTCTACTGTATCTCGCTGCTCTTGTTCTGAGTTCAAAGGTTTAAACTCCAACCCAGCACAACCAATCATCAACCCCATGGCCGTCAGCCCATTGGCCAGTATGTAAAAAGGAGATTTGATTGGCAACGAAAGACTGACAACTGAGGCAAGTTTGACTGTAGAAAATAAATAACATTCTTCATGGATGGATGGATGGAAAGTTGATACTTTCCTTCCTCTTGTTGTGTTTGATAGCAGATTGACAGGGGGAATGAGGGTAACCTTTGACACGGTTTCTGTGTTGTTTGTTAATTTATAAAAGTAATCAACACACTATGATACCATTTATCCATTTCAAACAGTCCCCATGAAAATGAAAGAAGGCTTTTATAATTGAATCTTTATTTTTTAATAGAAATAACTTTTAATCAATCAATTCCTTCAAATCTGAACAGAAAAAACATGCCCTTATATCCTCTCGCAATTCATCAAATATTTTGATGTAGATCTCCTGGAAGTTTCTGCATTAATTTCCAGATATATTTGGAAGGCACCACCTGTTATTATTCCTGTGATTCAGCTGGGCTTATGACTAATGCCTAGAATTGCAGCACAGGCATAAATAAAACAAAAACAAAACATGGGTACATTTTTCTTTCTTCTTTTCTAAAATATGCTCAAACTTGTTCCCATTTTAGCTGCAATTATGACACATGCAAAGACCCCAGTCTGAAATAGTGGCTCTACAGGGAAGAAAAAAACAATCCACAAAAACGAATTGCAGTCATGAACTGCCAGTCTCTGTGTTTGAATGCGCAAGACAAATCTATTTAAATCTCACTTTGTCAAATGCTGATACTTATTGTTCTGTTTCGGTTCTCAAAATGTAAATCAGAAAGCCTTCGGAATGGTATTAGAAAGTTGATGGCAGATGCTTTTGGCAAGGCTATTAGTCTATACATCTCAATAGTGACAGAGCTATTTCTCTCACATCTACTGTGTCTTCAGAAAGTATTCACACCCCTTGACTTTTGCCACATTTTGTTGTGTTACAGCCTGAATTTGAAATGGATTCAATTCAGATTTGTTGTCACTGGTCTACCCCATAATGTCAAAGTGGAATAACGTTTTTCGAAATGTTTACAAATTAATAAACAATTAAATGGCTTGAGTCAATAAGTATTCAACCCCTTTGTTATGGCAAGCCTAAATAAGTTCAGGAGTAAAAATGCGCTTAACAAGTAATATAATAAGTTGCATGGACTCATTGTGTGCAATAATAGTGTTTAACATGATTGTTTAATGACTACCTCATCTCTGTACCCCACACATATACTTATCTGTAAGGTCCCTCAGTCGAACAGTGAATTTCAAACACAGATTCAACCACAAAGACCAGGGAGGTTTTCCAATACCTCACAAAGAAGGGCACCTATTGGTAGATGGGTAAAAAAAAAAGCAGACATTTAATATCCCTTTGAGCATGGTGAAGTTATTAATTACACTTTGGATGGTGTATCAATACACCCAGTCACTCCAAAGATACAGGCATCCTTCCTAACTCAGTTGCAGGAGAGGAAGGAAACTGCTCAGAGATTTCACCATGAGGCCAATTGTAACATTAAAAAAGTTATCGAGTTGAATGGCTGTGATAGGAGAAAACTGAAGATGGATCAACAGCATTGTAGTTACTCCACAATACTAACCTAATTGACAGAGTGAAAAGAAGGAAGCCTGTACAGAATAAAAATATTCCAAAACATGCATCCTGTTTGCAGCAAGGCAAAGTAATACTGCAAAGAATGTAGCAAAGCAATTCACTTTTTGTCCTGAATACAAAGTGTTATGTTTGGGGCAAATCCAATCCAACACATTAATGAGTACCACTCTTCATACTTTCATATGTTATGGGTATGCTTGTAATCATTAAGAACTGGGGAGTTTTTCAGGATACAAAAGAAACGGAATGGAGTTAAGCACAGGCAAAATCCTAGATGAAAACCTGGTTCAGTCTGCTTTCCACCAGACACTGGGAGATTAATTCACCTTTCAGCAGGACAATAACCTAAAACACAAGGCCAAATCTACATTGAATGTTCCTTAGTGGCCTAGTTATAGATTTGATTTAAATCTGCTTGAAAATCTATGGCAAGACCTGAAAAATTGTCACCGAGTGGCACAGTGGTCTAAGGCACTGCATTGCAGTGCTAGCTGTGCCACTAGAGATCCTGGTTCGAATCCAGGCTCTGTCGTAGCCGGCCGCGACCGGGAGACCCATGGGGCGGTGCACAATTGGCCCAGCGTCGTCCAGGGTAGGGGAGGGAATGGCCGGCAGGGATGTAGCTCAGTTGGTAGAGCATGGCGTTTGCAACGCCAGGGTTGTGGGTTCGATGCCCACGGGGGACCAGTATGAAAAAATTATAAAAAATAATAATGTATGCACTCACTAACTGTAAGTCGCTCTGGATAAGAGCGTCTGCTAAATGACTAAAATGTAAAATGGTTGTCTAGCAATTATCAACAACCAATTTGACAGAGCTTGAATCATTTTGAAAATAATAAATGGGCAAATGTTGCACAATCCAGGTGTGGAAAGCTCTTAGAGACTTACCCAGAAAGACTCACAGCTGTAATCGCTGCCAAAGGTGATTCTAACATGTATTGACTCAGGGGGTTGAATACTTATCTAATCAAGATATATTAGTGTTTTATTTTTCATAAAGTTTTTACAAATGTTAGAATTTCTCTTCCACTGACATTACAGAGTATTTTGTGTAGATCGTTGACAAAAATATTACAATTTGTATCCCACTTTGTAACACAACAAAATGTGGAAAAAGTTAAGGGGTGTGAATACTTCTGAAGGTCCTGTATATGCTCATAAAGCACACACAGCAGTGAAGCTATGCACCATTTATTCATTTTTCTCATAGACAGTTTACATGAAATGGTGAACTTCTCATGTGAGTTGTCAACTTCTAAATGTTCTCTTATGTCCAAAAAGCCTGACCCTTTCTCTCTCCCTATCTCCTAGCTCACTGTATCACTTAAAATATGTCACACTTTCCTTTCATCTGCTCTGTCCTGCTAGCTGTGTCTTCAGTTCAGTTTGCAATAGGATCACTGCCAATAAACATGATGGTCTTTATATTGTGGCAGGATTACGTTATCCTTATTGCTCCTCTATCTGATGGGAAATGGGTCCAAAGGGTAAAACCCTGTTCTTAGCCTGCAAGTTGCGCTTGTACATTGTTACAACATCTGAAAAAAACAATATATCACTACTCTCAGGCTCTGTGGCTTCGGGATTACCCTCACGGATATAGCCTGACGTAACCGGCCATTGCTCCTACAAGCAAACGTTCACGTTGTTTGTTTAAAGCATACATCCAATTGGTACAATATAGTCAGTGCAAATAGTATTTAAAAAAATAAAAAGTAACTATGAGTCAAAATAAACTGAGTGTGAGTCAAAAGCAAGTGGGTGTTAAATTGGCTGAATGTGAAGGACTGAATGACCATGTGAATGGAGCCTAAATAGAGATCATGAAAAATAACCTTGAGCATGTGTTTGGTCCGATTAATACTTGAATGAAAATAGAGCACTTAGCAGACTGAGTAAGAGTAGATTTCTGGTTGTAATCTTGGTCTTAATGGTTTTGAATGGTCTTGGTCTTGCACAATCATAATCAGTCTGCGTTCAACTCCTCGCCCAGTCAGCAGGAGTCCAATACACAATGTAAGATTTCAATCACATTCAAAGTTTTGAATAGCAGCATAAAGCACGTCCCATCATATTGACCAGTGAAAGTAAATCTAAAAGTATTTGAAAGTATGTCTGGCTTTAGGCCTATGGGTTAAAATCTTGAAGTCTAAGGACTCGCAAAAAATGATTTAAAACTATGTCATGCTGCTAAAAACAGCTCTAACAATATGAAATATGACCTTTTGCCATGTAATGGCCTTTTGGGTATGGAACAGGACATTCTGTTATATAAGCCTATGTCTTACTGTACTATCATAAGATAATACCTTAGGTAACAGCACAGACTGGTAGGCAGTGTTGTATGGCACTTCAGGGAGAGAGAGTTTGAATGCGGTGGAAACTCACTAGTGATGCAGAAGGAGGTCTGAACTCAGTGCAGAGGCACCACCTGCTGGATGACTTGACCAAGTGACATGGCATGGCAGATGTTCACTGTCAGAGTGCAATAATAAACAATCCATTGTTTATCTCACTTTACATGGGATAAATCACCAAATTCAAATTGTGTACTCTAATCTATCGCTTCCCTTTTATCACTGCATTAGAGCTACCCTAATATACTACTCACTCTGCCCCTACACAGATGGTAATGCGCCGCCGCAACCTTCGCTCTCTCTCTCCCACTACTCTCTCCTCTTCCATCCTATCATCTCTTCCCTCTGCTCAATCCTTCTCCCTCCAATCTCCTGATTCTGCCTCCTCAACCCTCCTCTCCTCCCTTTCTGCATCCTTTGACTCTCTGTGTCCCCTATCCTCCCGGCCGGCTCGGTCCTGCCCTCCAGCTCCGTGGCTTGATGACTCATTGCGAGCTCACAGAACAGAGCTCCGGGCAGCGGAGCGGAAATGGAAGAAAACTAAACTCCCTGCCGACCTGGCATCTTTTCACTTCCTCCTCTCTACATTTTCTTCATCTGTTTCTGCTGCTAAGGCCACCTTCTACCACTCTAAATTCCAAGCATCTGCCTCTAACCCTAGGAAGCTCTTTGCCACATTTTCCTCCCTCCTGAATCCTCCCCCCCCTCCTCTCTCTCGTGGATGACTTCGTCAACCACTTTGAAAAGAAGGTTGACGACATCCGATCCTCGTTTGTTAAGTCTAATGACACTGCTGGTCCTGCTCACACTGCCCTACCCTATGCTTTGACTTCTTTCTCCCTCTCTCTCCAGATAAAATCCTGCGACTTGTGACTGCAGGCCGCCCAACAACCTGCCCGCTTGACCCCATCCCCTCCTCCCTTCTCCAGACCATCTCCGGTGACCTTCTCCCCTACCTCACCTCGCTGATCAACTCATCCTTGACCGCTGGCCATGTCCCTTCCGTCTTCAAGAGAGCGAGAGTTGCTCCCCTTCTCAAAAAACCAACACTCGACCCCACTGATGTCAACAACTACAGACCAGTATCCCTTCTTTCTTTTCTTTCCAAAACTATTGAGCGTGCCGTCTTTAGCCAACTCTCTTGCTATCTCTCTCAGAATGACCTTCTTGATCCAAACCAATCAGGTTTCAGGACTGGTCATTCAACTGAGACTGCTCTTCTCTGTGTCACGGAGACTCTCCGCACTGCTAAAGCTAACTCTCTCTCCTCTGCTCTTGTCCTTCTAGACCTGTCTGCTGCCTTTGATACTGTGAACCATCAGATCCTCCTCTCCACCCTCTCCGAGCTGGGCATCTCCGGCGCGGCTCACTCCTGGATTGCGTCCCTACCTGACCGGTCACTCCTACCAAGTGGCGTGGCGGGAAGCTGTCTCCGCACCACGTGCTCTCACCACTGGTGTCCCCCAGGGCTCGGTTCTAGGCCCTCTCCTTTTCTCCCCTATACACCAAGTCACTTGGCTCTGTCATATCCTCACATGGCCTTTCCTATCATTGCTACGCTGACGATACACAACTAATCTTCTCCTTTCCCCCTTCTGATAACCAGGTGGCGAATCGCATCTCTGCATGTCTGGCAGACATATCAGTATGGATGACGGATCACCACCTCAAGCTGAACCCTGGCAAGACGGAGCTGCTCTTCCTCCCGGGGAAGGACTGCCCGTTCCATGATCTCGCCATCACGGTTGACAACTCCGCTGTGTCCTCCTCCCAGAGTGCGAAGAGCCTAGGCGTGACCCTGGACAACACCCTGTCGTTCTCCGCCAACATCAAGGCGGTGACCCGCTCCTGCAGGTTCATGCTCTACAACATTCGGAGAGTGCGACCCTGCCTTACACAGGAAGCGGCGCAGGTCCTGGTCCAGGCACTTGTCATCTCCCCGTCTGGACTACTGCAACTCGCTGTTGGCTGGCCTCCCCTGCCTGTGCCATTAAACCCCTACAACTCATCCAGAATGCCGCAGCCCGTCTGGTGTTCAACCTTCCCAAGTTCTCTCACGTCACCCCCCTCCTCCGCACACTCCACTGGCTTCCAGTTGAAGCTCGCATCCGCTACAAGACCATGGTGCTTGCCTATGGAGCAGTGAGGGGAACGGCACCTCTGTACCTTCAGGCTCTGATCAGTCCCTACACCCAAACGAGGGCATTGCGTTCATCCACCTCTGGCCTGCTGGCTCCCTTCCTCTGCGGAAGCATAGCTCCCGCTCAGCCCAGTCAAAACTGTTCGCTGCTCTGGCACCCCAATGGTGGAACAAGCTCCCTCACGACGCCAGGACAGCGGAGTCACTCACCACCTTCCGGAGACATTTGAAACCCCACCTCTTTAAGGAATACCTGGGATAGGATAAAGTATTCCTTCTAACCCCCCCCAAATTGTAAAGTGGTTATCCCACTGGCTATAGGGTGAACGCACCAATTTGTGAGTCGCTCTGGCTAAGAGCGTCTGCTAAATGACGTTAATGTGCCCTTGAGCAAGGCACTTAACCCTAATTGCTCCTGTAAGTCGCTCTGGATAAGAGCGTCTGCTAAATGACTAAAATGTAAATGTAAATGTAATGTTGGTCTCAATCCAAAATGAATGGGAAAGATATGCACAATTGTATTTTTATTTTATGTGATTGAGGCCAAATGGGTTGAAAGAAATCAGGAATCAGTTTTATTTTAGATGGTTTTTGAGGAATGGCAAAAATGCTGTCCAACTTTTACTTGGGGTGTCTAAAATAGGTGGAATTTACACAGGCAGCACAATTCTGATCTTTTGTGAAAAGAAAGATCAGAATGGGGCTGCCTGTGTAAACGCACCTGTAAAGGTGCATTTTCTATGGGTATTATTTATACTTCTAAAAGGCACACTCAAAATAAATTGTATTTGTCACATGCGCCGAATACAACTGGTGTAGACTTAACAGTGAAATGCTTGTTTACAAGCCCTTCCCAACGATGCAGAGTAAATAATATAGTAACACAAGAGGAATAAAATACACAGGAATTAAGATATATACAGGGATAACAGTACCAGAGCAATGTGCAGGGGTATGAGCTATCTGAGGTAGTTATGTACATGAAGGCAGGGTAAAGAGTCTAGGCATCAGGATAGATTACAACCTGTAATTTAAATGGATTTTTATTTGGATTTCATGTAATGGACATACACAAAATAGTCCAAATTGGTGAAGTGAAATTTAAAAAATAACTTGTTTCAAAAAATTATAAAAAATAAATAACGGAAAAGTGGTGCGTGCATATGTATTCATCCCCTTTGCTATGAAGCCCCTAAATAAGATCTGGCGCAACCAATTACCTTCAGAAGTCACATAATTAGTTAAATAAAGTCCACCTGTGTGCAATCTAAGTGTCACATGAGCTCAGTATATATACACCTGTTCTGAAAGGCCCCAGAGTCTGCAACACCACTAAGCAAGGGGCACGACCAAGCAAGCGGCACCATGAAGACCAAGGAGCTCTCCAAACAGGTCAGGGACAAAGTTGTGGAGAAGTACAGATCAGGGTTGGGTTATAAAAAAATATCCGAAACTTTTAACATTACATTTTCATTTACATTTTCGTCATTTAGCAGACGCTCTTATCCAGAGTGACTTACAAATTGGTGCATTCACCTTATGATAGCCAGTGGGACAACCACTTTACAATCTTTTTTTTTCTTTCTTTGGGGGTAGAAGGATTACTTTATCCTATCCCAGGTATTCCTTAAAGAGGTGGGGTTTCAAGTGTCTCCGGAAGGTGGTGAGTGACTCTGCTGTCCTGGCGTCGTGAGGGAGCTTGTTCCACCATTGGGGTGCCAGAGCAGCGAACAGTTTTGACTGGCCTGAGCGGGAACTGTGCTTCCGCAGAGGTAGGGGGGCCAGCAGGCCAGAGGTGGATGAACGCAATGCCCTCGTTTGGGTGTAGGGACTGATCAGAGCCTGAAGGTACGGAGGTGCCGTTCCCCTCACAGCTCTGTAGGCAAGCACCATGGTCTTGTAGCAGGAAGCCAGTGGAGTGTGCGGAGTGTGCGGAGGAGCGGGGTGACCTGAGAGAACTTGGGAAGGTTGAACACCAGACAGGCTGCGGCATTCTGGATGAGTTGTAGGGGTTTAATGGCACAGGCAGGGAGCCCAGCCAACAGCGAGTTGCAGTAATCCAGACGGGAGATGACAAGTGCCTGGATTAGGACCTGTGCCGCTTCCTGTGTAAGGCAGGGTCGTACTCTGCGAATGTTGTAGAGCATGAACCTACAGGATCGGGTCACCGCCTTGATGTTAGCGGAGAACGACAGGGTGTTGTCCAGGGTCACGCCAAGGCTCTTTGCACTCTGGGAGGAGGACACAACGGAGTTGTCAACCGTGATGGCGAGACCCTGGACAACACCCTGTCGGAGCACCATTAAATCCATTATAAAAAAGTTCTGTTTTTTTTCTCTTATTTCTTGTTTGTTTCACAATAAAAAAATATTTTGCATCTTCAAAGTGGTAGGCATGTTGTGTAAATCAAATGAAACAAACCATTTTAAGGGGGGTGAATACTTTCGCAAGCCACTGTAAGAGTAAAGTAGTAAACAGAGTAGCAGCAGCATATAATGAGTGGGTTGTTCCATGTCATTTCAGCAAGCCATGACACCCACCAACTCAGATTGTCTGAAATCGTTTCTGTAGTTAGAAACAGATAAGATAAGCATTAAGATAATATAATTTGATCTCTGAGAAATTAAGCTAATTGATTGCACTCAACTAGGATAATATTCAATAATTATAGTACCTAACATCTGATTTGGACCAAACTTTTTTCTAACAATGAGTGAGACATGAGGAATCCAAAGAAATTGTCAAAAGCCACCCACAGACTCCCCACACCCATCCCACCCCAACAACGAGTATATAGTATCAGTTCTCTATGTCTGACAAGTAGTATGGAACTGCGGCTCAGAGTATGGTTTCTTCATCCTACACTGAGTATACCAAACATTAGGAACAGCTTCCTAATATTGAGTTGCACCCCTCCTTTTGCCCTCAGAACAGCCTCAGTTCGTCAGGGCATGGACTACAATGTGTCGATAGCGTACCACAGGGATGCTGGCCCATGTTGACTCCAATGCTTCCCACAGTTGTGTCAAGTTGGCTGGATGTCCTTTGTGTGGTGGACCATTCTTGATACACACAGGAAACTGTTGAGTGTGAAAAACCCAGCAGCGTTACAGTTCAAACTGGTGCACCTGGCACCTACTACCATACCCGGTTCAAAGGCACTTGAATCTATTGTCTTGCCCATTCACCCTCTGTACGGCACACATACACAATCCATGTCTCAATTGTCTCAAGGATTAAAAATCTCCTCCGCTTCATCTACACTGACTGAAGTGGATTTAACAAGTGACATCAATAAGGGATCATAGCTTTCACCTGGATTCACTGGCAAACTTAAATCCATTTTACCTCATTTCTACCAACATGTCACATGTGCAACCAGAGGGGAAAAAAACTCTAGACCACCTTTACTCCACACACAGAGACGCATACAAATCTCTCCCTCGCCCTCCAATTGGCAAATCTGACCATAATTATATCCTCCTGATTCCTGCTTACAAGCCAAAACTAAAGCAGGAAGTACCAGTGACTCACTCAATATGGAAGTGGTCAGATGAAGCGGATGCTACGCTACAGGACTGTTTTGCTAGCACAGACTGGAATATGTTCCAGGATTCATCCAATGGCATTGAGGAGTATACCACATCAGTCAGGCTTCATCAATAACTGCATCGACGACGTCGTCCCCACAGTGACCGTACGTACACATCCTAACCAGAAGCCATGGATTACAGGCAACATCAGCACCGAGCTAAAGGCTAGTAGAGCTGCCGCTTTCAAGGAGCGGGACACTAATCCAGACACTTATAAGAAATCCCGCTATGCACTCAGACGAACCATCAAACAGGCAAAGCGTCAATACAGGACTAAGATTGAATCCTACTACACCGACTCTGACGCACGTCGGATGTGACAGGGCTTGCAAACTATTACGGTCTACAAAGGGAAACCCAGCCACGAGCTGCCCAGTGACGCAAGCCTACCAGATGAGCTAAATCCCTTTTATGCTCCCTTCGAGGCAAGCAACACTGAAGCATGCATGAGAGCACCAGCTGATACGGACGACTGTGTGATCACGCTCTCCGTAGCCGATTTGAGCAAGACCTTTAAACAGGTCAACATTCACAAGGCCATGGGGCCAGACGGATTACCAGGACGTGTACGCAGAGCATGAGCGGACCAACTGTCTTCACTGACATTTTCAAACTCTTACTGACCGAGTCTGTAATACCTACAGTACCAGTCAAAAGTTTGGACACACCTACTCATTCAAGGGTTTTTCTTTATTTTTACTATTTTCTACATTGTAGAATAATAGTGAAGACATCAAAACTATGAAATAACACATATGGAATCATGTAGTAACCAAAAAAGTGTTAAACAAATCAAAATATATTTTATATTTCAGATTCTTCAAATAGCCACTCTTTGCCTTGATGACAGCTTTGCACACTCTTGGCATTCTCTCAACCAGCTTCACGTGGAATGCTTTTCCAACAGTCTTGAAGGAGTTCCAACATATGCTGAGCACTTGTTGGCTGCTTTTCCTTCACTCTGCCATCCGACTGATCTCAAACCATCTCAATTGGGTTGACGTCGGGGGATTGTGGAGGCCAGGTCATCTGATGCAGCACTCCATCACTCTCCTTCTTGGTAAAATAGCCCTTACACAGCCTGTAGGTGTGTTGGGTCATTGTCCTGTTGAAAAACAAATGATAGTCCCATTAAGCCCAAACCAGATGGGATGGCGTATCGCTGCAGAATGCTGTGGTAGCCATGCCGGTTAAGTGTGCCTTGAATTCTAAATAAATCACAGACAGTGTCATCAGCAAAGCACCCCAACACCATAACACCTCCTCCTCCATGCTTTACGGTGGGAACTACACATGCGGAGATCACCCGTTCACCCAAACTGCGTCTCACAAAGACACAGCGGTTGGAACCAAAAATCTCCAATTTGGACTCCAGACCAAAGGACATATTTCCACCGGTCTAATGTCCATTGCTCGTGTTTCTTGGCCCAAGCAGGTCTCTTCTTATTGGTGTCCTTTAGTAGTGGTTTCTTTGCAGCAATTCGACCATGAAGGCCTGATTCACACAGTCCCCTCTGAACAGTTGATGTTGAGATATGTCTGTGACTTGAACTCTGTGAAGCATTTATTTGGGCTGCAATTTCTGAGGCTGGTAACTCTCTAATGAACTTATCCTCTGCAGCAGAGGTAACTCTGGGTCTTCCACTACTGTGGCGGTCCTCATGAGAGCCAGTTTCATCATAGCGCTTGATGATTATTGCGACTGCACTTGAAGAAACTTTCAAAGTTCTTGAGATTTTACAGATTGACTGACCTTCATGTCTTAAAGTAATGATGGACTGTCATTTCTCTTTGCTTATTTGAGATGTTCATGCCATAATATGGACTTGGTCTTTTCCCAAATAGGGCTATCTTCTCTATACCCACCTACCTTGTCACAACACAACTGATTGTGATCCAAGATGGCGTAGCAGTGCGGTTGTGGTCTTTGTTGTGTGTCTGTGTAAATAGCCAGTTTTTTGTATTTTTTTGTATTTTTCGTACATACAGTGAGGGAAAAAAGTATTTGATCCCCTGCTGATTTTGTACGTTTGCCCACTGACAAAGACATGATCAGTCTATAATTTTAATGGTAGGTTTATTTGAACAGTGAAAGACAGAATAACAACAAAAAAATCCAGAAAAACGCATGTCAAAAATGTTATAAATTGATTTGCATTTTAATGAAGGAAATAAGTATTTGACCCCTCTGCAAAACATGACTTAGTACTTGGTGGCAAAACCCTTGTTGGCAATCACAGAGGTTAGACATTTCTTGTAGTTGGCCACCAGGTTTGCACACATCTCAGGAGGGATTTTGTCCCACTCCTCTTTGCAGATCTTCTCCAAGTCATTAAGGTTTCGAGGCTGACGTTTGGCAACTCAAACCTTCAGCTCCCTCCACAGATTTTCTATGGGATTAAGGTCTGGAGACTGGCTAGGCCACTCCAGGACCTTAATGTGCTTCTTCTTGAGCCACTCCTTTGTTGCCTTGGCCGTGTGTTTTGGGTCATTGTCATGCTGGAATACCCATCCACGACCCATTTTCAATGCCCTGGCTGAGGGAAGGAGGTTCTCACCCAGGATTTGATGGTACATGGCCCCGTCCATCGTCCCTTTGATGCGGTGAAGTTGTCCTGTCCCCTTAGCAGAAAAACACCCCCAAAGCATAACGTTTCCACCTCCATGTTTGACGGTGGGGATGGTGTTCTTGGGGTCATAGGCAGCATTCCTCCTCCTCCAAACACGGCGAGTTGAGTTGATGCCAAAGAGCTCCATTTTGGTCTCATCTGACCACAACACTTTCATCCAGTTCTCCTCTGAATCATTCAGATGTTCATTGGCAAACTTCAGACGGGCATGTACAGTGGGGAAAAAATATATTTAGTCAGCCACCAATTGTGCAAGTTCTCCCACTTAAAAAGATGAGAGAGGCCTGTAATTTTCATCGTAGGTACACATCAACTATGACAGACAAATTGAGGAAAAAAAATCCAGAAAATCACATTGTAGGATTTTTAATGAATTTATTTGCAAATGATGGTGGAAAATAAGTATTTGGTCACCTACAAACAAGCAAGATTTCTGGCTCTCACAGACCTGTAACTTCTTCTTTAAGAGGCTCCTCTGTCCTCCACTCGTTACCTGTATTAATGGCACTTGTTTGAACTTGTTATCAGTATAAAAGACACCTGTCCACAACCTCAAACAGTCACACTCCAAACTCCACTATGGCCAAGACCAAAGAGCTGTCAAAGGACACCAGAAACAAAATTGTAGACCTGCACCAGGCTGGGAAGACTGAGTCTGCAATAGGTAAGCAGCTTGGTTTGAATAAATCAACTGTGGGAGCAATTATTAGGAAATGGAAGACATACAAGACCACTGATAATCTCCCTTGATCTGGGGCTCCACGCAAGATCTCACCCCGTGGGGTCAAAATGATCACAAGAACGGTGAGCAAAAATCCCAGAACCACACGGGGGGACCTAGTGAATGACCTGCAGAGAGCTGGGACCAAAGTAACAAAGCCTACCATCAGTAACACACTACGCCGCCAGGGACTCAAATCATGCAGTGCAAGATGTGTCCCCCTGCTTAAGCCAGTACATGTCCAGGCCCGTCTGAAGTTTGCTAGAGTGCATTTGGATGATCCAGAAGAGGATTGGGAGAATGTCATATGGTCAGATGAAACCAAAATATAACTTTTTGGTAAAAACTCAACTCGTTGTGTTTGGAGGACAAAGAATGCTCAGTTGCATCCAAAGAACACCATACCTACTGTGAAGCATGGGGGTGGAAACATCATGCTTTGGGGCTGTTTTTCTGCAAAGGGACCAGGACGACTGATCCGTGTAAAGGAAAGAATGAATGGGGCCATGTATCATGAGATTTTGAGTGAAAACCTCCTTCCATCAGCAAGGGCATTGAAGATGAAACGTGGCTGGGTCTTTCAGCATGACAATGATCCCAAACACACCGCCCGGGCAACGAAGGAGTGGCTTCGTAAGAAGCATTTCAAGGTCCTGGAGTGGCCTAGCCAGTCTCCACATCTCAACCCCATAGAAAATCTTTGGAGGGAGTTGAAAGCCTGTGTTGCCCAGCGACAGCCCCAAAACATCACTGCTCTAGAGGAGATCTGCATGGAGGAAGGGGCCAAAATAGCAGCAACAGTGTGTGAAAACCTTGTGAACACTTACAGAAAATGTTTGACCTGTGTCATTGCCAACAAAGGGTATATAACAAAGTATTGAGAAACTTTTGTTATTGACCAAATACTTATTTTCTACCATAATTTGCAAATAAATTCATTAAAAATCCTACAATGTGATTTTCTGGAGAAAAAAAATCTGATTTTGTCTGTCATAGTTGACGTGTACCTATGATGAAAATTACAGGCCTCTCATCTTTTTAGGTGGGAGAACTTGCACAATTGGTGGCTGACTAAATACTTTTTTCCCCCACTGTACTTTTTTCCCCCCATATGTGCTTTCTTGAGCAGGGGGACCTTGCGGGCGCTGCAGGATTTCAGTCCTTCATGTAGTCCTTCAGCTCTTTGGTCTTGGCCATGGTGGAGAGTTTGGAATCTGATTGATTGATTGCTTCTGTGGACAGGTGTCTTTTATACAGGTAACAAACTGAGATTAGGAGCACTCCCTTTAAGAGTGTGCTCCTAACCTCAGCTCGTTACCTGTATAAAAGACACCTGGGAGCCAGAAATCTTTCTGATTGAGAGGGGGTCAAATACTTATATCCCTCATTAAAATGCAAATCAATTTATTACATTTTTGACATGCGTTTTTCTGGATTTTTTTGTTGTTATTCTGTCTCTCACTGTTCAAATAAACCTACCATTAAAATTATAGACTGATCATTTCTTTGTCAGTGGGCAAATTTACAAAATCAGCAGGGGATCAAATACTTTTTTCCCTCACTGTATGTGAGAATGCTGTTCATTGACTACAGCTCAGCGTTCAACACCATAGTGCCCACAAAGCTCATCACTAAGCTTAGGACCCTGGGACTAAACACCTCCCTCTGCAACTAGATCCTGGACTTCCTGACGGGCCGCCCCCAGGTGGTAAAGGTAGGCAACAACACATCTGCCACGCTGATCCTCAACACGGGGGCCCCTCAGGGGTGCGTGCTTAGTCCCCTCCTGTACTCCCTGTTCACCCACGACTGTGTGGCCAATCACGACTCCAACACTATCATTAAGTTTGCTGACGACACAACAGTGGTAGGCCTGATCACCGACAACGGTGAGACAGCCTATAGGGAGGAGGTCAGAGACCTGGCAGTGTGGTGCCAGGACAACAACCTCTCCCTCAACGTGAGCAAGACAAAGGAGCTGATCGTAGACTACAGAAAAAGGAAGGCCAAACACGCCCCCATTCTCAACGACGGGGCTGTAGTGGAGTGGGTCGAGCGTTTCAAGTTCCTTGGTGTCCACATCACCAACAAACAATTATGGTCCAAACACACCAAGACAGTCGTGAAGAGGGCACGACAACACCTTTTCCCCCTCAGGAGACTGAAAAGATTTGGCATGGGTCCCCAGATCCTCAAAAAGTTCAACAGCTGCACCATCGAGAGCATCCTGACCGGTTGCATCACCGCCTGCTATGGCAACTGCTCGGCATCCGACCGTAAGGCGCTACAGAGGTTAGTGCGTACGGCCCAGTACATCACTGGGGCCAAGCTTCCTGCCATCCAGGACCTATATACTAGGCGGTGTCAGAAGAAGGCCCAAAAAATTGTCAAAGACTCCAGTCACCCAAGTCATAGACTGTTCTCTCTGCTTCCGCATGGCAAGCGGTACCGGAGCGCCAAGTCTAGGTCCAAAAGGCTCCTTAACAGCTTCTACCCCCAAGCCATAAGACTGCGGAAGAATTAATCAAATGGCCACCCGGACTATTTACATTGCTGCTACTTGCTGTTTATTATCCATGCATAGTCACTTTACCCCTACCTACATGTACAAATTAGCTTGACTATCCTGTACCCATGCACATTGACTCGGTACCGGTACCCCCTGAATATAGCCTCGTTATTGTTATTTTATTGTGTTACTTTTTATTTTATTTTATTTAGTAAATATTTCCTAAACTCTATTTCTTGAACTGTATTGTTGGTTAAGGGCTTGTAAGTAAGCATTTCACGGTAATACCTGTTGTATTCGGCGCATGTGACAAATAAAATAAAATAAATAAATACAAAAAAATTGATTTTATTCACCTGGTCAGTCTGTCATGTTCTTAATATTTTTTATTCCCTGTGTATGTAATGTATTCTCAGTGAATTTTGTGATGTTTTTTTCCCCCTGTTCAGAGAAATTAGTCATTTTATGTCCCATCCTACATCCTGATATTACCAGGTTATGACCACTAGATGGTGCTGTTCCTGCTATTAGGTGAGAATAAGATTAGGCCATTTTAATTTATAGGACTCCCATTCAATAAATATAGTACCCCCACCCCCCGATTTTAGAACAATCTGAAATGGTGGGTGTCGAAATGCTCTTTCTGTGGAACGACCCGAGTGTAAAGTGTGTGTGTGTGCATTTGTTTTGTCGGTATGCAACAGGTGTAAACCTTACAGTGAAATGCTTACAAGCCCTTAACCAACAATGCAGTTTTAAGAAAAATAAGTGTTAAGTAAAAAATTGAAAAAATAAAAAATAATTAAAGAGCAGCAGTAAAATAACAGTAGCGAGGCTATATACAGGGGGTACCGGTACAGAGTCAATGTGCGGGGGAACAGTTTAGTCGAGGTAATTGGGGTAATATGTACATGTGGGTAGAGGTAAATTGACTATGCATAGATAATAAACAGAGAGTAGCAGCAGCATAAAAAGAGGGGGTGGGCGGGGGACAATGCAAATAGTCTGGGTAGCCATTTCATTAGCTGTTCAGGAGTCTTATGGCTTGGGGGTAGAAGCTGTTAAGAAGCCTTTTGGACCTAGACTTGGCGCTCCGTTACCGCTTGTGAAAAATCTGTCGATGTGCCCTTAAGCAAGGCACTTAACTCTAATTGCTCATGTAAGTCGCTCTGGATAAGAGCGTCTGCTAATGACTAAAATGTCAAAAAATGTTGGTGATGTGGACACCAAGGAACTTGAAGCTCTCAACCTGCTCCACTACAGCCCCGTTGATGAGAATGGGGGCGTGCTCAATCCTCCTTTTCCTGTAGTCCACAATCATCTCCTTTGTCTTTGTCAACAGTATATAATTGCACCTAGATGTGGCGCACAAGCGATTACTCTCTGTTTGATGTTGATTCGGCCTAATTTCGTAGCAGTATAAATATTTCGGCAAAACTTGTAATGTTAGGCCCACCACGGTAAAATGCAACCTACAAATGTGAAGCAGAGAAGTTTTCTCAGAAAGCCAAAGTACCTCGCTCTGGGAAGAGTTTGGAAGATGTGGGAAGAGTTTGGAAGATGGCGGCGAGTGCAGATAGGATTTTATGTTGCTCCGAGTAACCTTAACTTTTATTCCTCTCAAACTTACTTAAATGTAACAAAAGTAAACACCGCTCAGTAGACCACTAATTTGATCTGAAACTTGGCAAAATGGAAGAAAATAATGTGCGAAAGAGCAAAGGGAGGAGAAGGCAGTTGCTAGCTGACCACTCATTTACCTGAGAGAAACTGCCACCTGACTCCTCAGAAGAAATCGAGGATTCTGAACATTCGGTTGATTCAGAAACTCCAGCCATAGTCCTGCACCCAAAAAGACACAGAAAGAATTGTCTTTGCGCGAACTCCAGGTCAACATAATCGATGCTGTCACTGCAAAGATAAACCAAAGAGCCGATGGTCTGGAGAAAATGATACACGAAAACACACAAAAAATCGTTGACCTCGAGGCCTCTCTGAATAATGCATACGAGAGTATAGAAGAGCTTAAACGTGCAAACACTGCACAGGAGAAGACCATCGCCGACATGCAAGAGCGCTTGTCGGAAGCAGAGCGATACCGGAGAAGGTGGGGGCTACGGCTTTATGGTGTCCCCGATGACCAGGGTGAGAATGTGAAGCGCATAGTAAGTGACATCTGTAACCGTGTGGCTCCGGACTTCCCCGAAGGATATATGGCTGTGGATGTCGCTCATCATATTGGGAAGAAGCAAGTTGCCATCAGCAGCCGCTCGATCATCATCATCCAGTTCGCTTTCCGCACAGCGAGAGATGCAGTTTGGAATAAAGCAAAGGAAAGCGCCTTTCTGAAAGGGAGAGAAATTAGATTCGGAGAGGACCTGACTGCAGCAGACAAGGCAGCAAATGCAAAGTTGTGGCCTCTCGTCCAACAGGCCCGAAATCAAGGAAGGGGTGCATACTACAGGGGAACCAGAGCCTTTTTCGCCAACGGAAAATAAATTCGACCAGGGTGAGCGTTCTAGTTTTGAATTCTGGTGTTATGGTTTACAAGTTAAGACTTATGTTAATACATATATGAAGCACCTTTTATAGAGAGGGTAGAGTTGAGATTGCATAGGATTTTCCTTTCTATTTTGTATATATGGATTTGAAGTTTGTCAATCAATGCCAGGGGAAACGAAACATTTACATTTTAGTAATTTAGCAGACGCTCTTATCCAGAGCGATTTACATGAGCAATTAGGGTTAAGTGCCTTGCATAAAGGCACATCGACAGATTTTTCATCTAGTCGGCTCGGGGATTAGAACCAGCGACCTTTCGGTTACTGGCACAACGCTCTTACCCACTAAGCTACCTGTTGAAGAGGAAAGCTTTTGTTTTGTTTAGTTTTGTAAGGACTGCAACGCAGATCTTGTATTCGTTCAAGAAACACATTCATGCAAAGAGGATTATAATTTTTGGAAAAATCTGTGGGGCAGTGACCTTTTCTTGGCCCACGGGACTAATCATTCAGCTGGGGTTGCAAGTTTAGCACACAATTTCAAAGGGACATTTTTGTTTACTCAAATGGACACCAATGGACATTGGGTAGTAGCGGTCATCAACCACATGGACAGATTATTTGTGTTGTGTAATGTATATGGATACTGTTCTAGTTATCCAAATAACTTACTTCTAGAGGAAATTGAGGAAATTCTTAAAAGTTTTCTGAGAAAATATCCATCCACTCAGATTATAGTTGGTGGGGATTTTAATATGGTTTATTATAATGAGACTGATAGATTGCCCCATAGGCCTAACATTGGTGTGAACAAATTGGTGAATTTCTGCCAAAACCTGGACTTAATTGACATATGAAGAGTAAAAAACCCTGGAGAGAAACAGTACACATAGAGTAATAGAGATCGTTCACTACAATCAAGAATTGACATGTGGGTGATAACCTCTAGTCTTGAGCCCAACACTAGAGGTACTGCCTGCAGTCCTGACGGATCATGAAGTCATATGGCTGACTGTGAGAATGTGCAGTAATGATGATAAGAAATACTCTGGTGGTTATTGGAAATTGAATAACTCATTGTTATTGCATGATGATTTTTAAAATGTGATTAAGAATCTAATTTCTGTTTACTGGAATTTAGCTACCTCTAATGCAGAATATGGGAAATATTGGGAACTGCTGAAATTTAAAATCCGCTCAGCCTGTATTACTTACGGGAAATGGCTTGCTTTAAGAAGGAGATGTAAAGTAGCTGAGCTCTCTCAGGAAATTGCTGATATTACAGAGATTGAGCATCTTGATCTTAATGAAAAAGCTAAATTGAATGATTTACAGAATCAACTAGATATATTTTATGAGGAAAAGGTTTGCAGAGCCTTCATAAGATCCAGAAAACAATGGCTTGAAAAAGGCGAACAGAACAGTAGATACTTTTTTAATTTGGAAAAGAGGAGGGGGAACTCGACACACTTCGGAAATTTAAGATTAATGGGGTAACCTCTGAGGATAGAGCGTTGTTATCAGACTCTACCACTACATTTTATGATAATCTTTACTCATTAGATAACAGTTTGAGTGACTCTAAGGATCTCCTTGGTTCTATAGAGAATGTTAACTCTGTTAGTGAAGAATTAAATCGGTCTTGTTGTGAAGATTTATCCATTATGGACATCCAATATGGGGTTGCTCAATTAAAAAATAACAAGTCTCCAGGTTGTGATAGATTAACCTCTGAATTTTACAAAACCTCCTGAAGAAATAGCACAATTCTTACTTGAAACCTTTAAAGAGAAGGGAGAACTGCCTCTCTGAAACAAGGGGTTATTACTCTTATACCTAAACCACAAAAGGATCTCTTAATTATTGATAATTGGCTTCCAATCACACTCCTAAATAACAACTACAAAATGATAGCCTCAATCTTTGCGAAAAGGTTAAAGTCGTGCTTGAATGATCTGATTAATGAATGTCAATCAGGGTTTATGAAAGGGCGCCATATATCTAATAATCTGAGGCTGGTGTTAGATTTGGTTGAGTATTGTGATGACTCCCCTGTTATCTTATTTTTGGATTTTCAGAAAGCATTTGATACCATAAGTCACAATTTTATCTTTGATTGTATGAAGCATTTGAAGTTTGGTAATTTTTGTTGTTGATGCTATTAGAACTCTGTATAATGGTAGCAATATCTGTATCAAACTCTGTCATGGAACATCCTCAAGGTTTAACATTTACAAAGGAATACGACAAGGTTGTCCAATCTCACCTTTTTTATTTATTTTTGTTTCTCAAACCTTATGCTCCTTAGTTTATCAAAGTCCATTTGAAGGCATTACATTCCAGGCCAGAGAGATCAAGATATCCCAACTGGCGGATGACACTTTTTTTGAAAAATGTGTCACAAGCTAGATTAGCATTGGATATTGTGAAGCAGTTCTCCAAAATCTCAGGTTTGGTATTAAATCTTTCCAAATGTGATATGTTGGTTCTGAAATGAGCTGTCAATCCAGCAGATTGTAACATCTCTGAAAAAGATACTGTAACCTACCTCGGTGTAAAGATCACCAAAAATCTTAAGGCTGTGAATGATCTTAATTTGAATCCTGTAACTGAATCTATCAATAATAAATGTTCCTCATGGTCTTCAAGTGAGGGTGCTTTTATCCAAAGCTGAGGGGCTATCTTGTGCATCCTATCTTTCCCAAATCCACTTGCTGTACCTTAGATAGGCTATTGTACAACTTCATATGGAAAAACAAGCCACATAAGATAAAAAGAGATGTTATTACCAACAGGGTTTGTGATGGTGGTCTAAATGTTAGACTTCACTCTCTTTAATCAGATATTGAAAGTCAACTAGGTTAAAAGGTACTTTAAAAATCCTCATAGTTTCTGGAATATTATACCTCATTTTGTTTTTCAGAAGCTCGGAGGGCTTAATTTTTAACTACAATATCCCTATATTGTTTGTAAACTTCCTGTGAAATTGGCGGCTTTTCACAAGCAGGCTTTAATGTGCAGGGCTTTGCTATATAAACACAACTTTTCACCTCATAAATGTTTCATATGGAATAGTGGGTCGATATTACATAGAAACAAGATTTTACTGTAACTGGTTCTCGAAAAACATTGTCCTTGTCAGCCAATTAGTTAGTATTAGTGGGAATCTATTTACACTGAGATAATTTATGGAAAGATACAACTGAGGTGTCAAGCAAGGAATATGACACTGTTATAAAAGCTATACCTAGTGGGATAAAATCTTTACTTCAGAATAATGCATATTTTGGAACATCTCCTATTGTAAGCGATATCCAAGCGAATGGCATAGGTTTACTAGATAAGAAATTCAATAATTGTTTTTTAAGGGATGTTTTCTACAGGAATTCTATTCCTTCTGCTATATTTTATTGGGCTTCATCTTTTGATGTAAACTGGCGCCATGCTTGGCTCACTCCACACAAATGTATGGTGACCAATAAAGTAAAGGAGATCACCTTTAAGATTATCCATAGATTCTACCGGTGTAATAGCCTGATTTCTAAATATATACTGATGTTACTAGTGAATGCAGTTTTTGTGAACTAGAAACGGAATCTATTGAACACTTATTTTGTAATTGTTTACATAGTGAGGTGTTCTTGACTGATGTACAACTATATCTTGGCAACAAAATGCATACAACCATTGAAATATCTAAGTTTGACATATTATTGTACTACACTGATTCCACAATTGAACGTCAGTATGTCATAAATCTCTTTATTTTATTAGGAAAATGTTTCATACACGAATCAAAATGTATGAAGAAAAGGCCCCTTTAATTTGATCAGATTTGGAAAACTATTTTGCATCATTAAAACGTATACAAAACAAAATGTCAAAAAAATGTATTCGTTACATGTCTGTATTTGATTTGATATAATGTGGATTTGTATTATTATAATTTTTTTCTCTCTTCCTTATTTCTTTGCGTAATCCCTCTGCCTGTTCTGTTTTTTGTAAATAAATAAAACCTCGCTCTGTTGAGAGCGTGTCACCGTACGTCATTACGAAGCACGCCAGCAGTATAAATTCGTTCCTGTTGACGTAACCAGTCTCTTCCCTGCCTATGCCCTTGTGAGGTGGGCAGTGTAATATCGCGTGTCGTCTTTTCCACGAAGCGAATCCACAACCATCCGTCAAAATGGTGAGTAAGCTAGTTAGTTTATTTCGGGGAATAGTGTGTTCATGGTGTCTGCTACTTCAATATGTAACTTTTAAGTATATAAATGTCTGTTGAAACTAAGATGATAGTTTGCGGTAACTTGGGCTTGGAACAAAATGGCACCCATTTTTTGTGAACAGACCTCTTCTTGCCGCAGAGCAGTGCCGAAACCCAAATGGACCAGACTACGCCCGTTTTCACCCGGTTTTATAATGCCCCATGTCAAAGAGACCACCTTTTGCATGTCATGTCCTTCCAATTAGGTACTAGCGTGACACTAAATGTCGATGTGCCGGTCAGTCTCGTCTTGTTCTCTTGCTGGCGGTCTATTGTCAGCCAAGTCTTATATTGCAATATTGGCCGCGTCGAATTGTCTTAACTAGCTTCTAGTTATGTTAACGTTATTTGTCCCATATCCAGCAACGCTAACGCTGTCTGTGCTAACTAGCTAGTTAAGTTTGCTTGCTAGCTGACGTTAGTTAACCGGCTAACGGTATGTTGAACGTCGGACGTAACTAGCTGTACACGTGGCCTATTCAGGCTGCGCTGTCTGAAAGCGCTTGTCTCTTCTTGACCATAATGGTTGTGCTCGAATTGAAATCTGCTCAGTTTGTAATTCAGGAACAGCTGTTTGTTATAACGTTGTCTAGCTACGTTAGCGCACTACCTACTTTGTGCGATTAAATTGCAGGTGTAGTTAACGTTAGCTAGCTGACGTGTATCTTTTTCTGGCAACTCTGCTTCGCGGCCTAACGAAACCTAGCTAGCTAGCTGCTTTTGTCAGGTTGCATGGCGGTTGCTAGCCAAATGTCCCATCGTGGACTCATTGCCATCCAAGACGCACCATGATTTACCTCACTGTTGCAGTTTTTGCCTGGCGTTGAAAAATTAAAGCATGACGCCAGTTAAAGTCCTGTCGGCTAACCCGCGAGCATGCTCATGATTGTTTGCGTGCCACGGTCCGCATTGGCAATTCAATTGCATCAGCTTTCAGTGCGTCACATCTGCCATAATGGTACTGCATTGTGCATTCCACAGTTTTATAGCAAGAATCAGCAATTATCATACCTTTGTTATACCTCCTAGCTACATTGTTACAGTATAATACCTTAAATTCCCCATTCTAGAAGAGCTTGATGATGACAGTGTGGCCATGTAAATAACTACTAGGGTGACACTGCCTAAGCTGGTTATACTACTCAATATTTGGGACTTAGAACTTTATTAACAATGTGGAAGGACAAGGGAGAATAAACTACTTTTTTCCGCCCATAGGTGAACTTTACCGTAGACCAAATCCGTGCCATCATGGACAAGAAGTCCAACATCCGTAACATGTCTGTGATTGCGCACGTCGACCATGGTAAGTCCACCTTGACAGACTCGCTGGTGTCGAAGGCTGGTATCATCGCAGGTTCCCGTGCCGGAGAGACCCGCTTCACCGACACACGAAAGGACGAGCAGGAGCGCTGCATTACCATCAAGTCAACGTGAGTGTCCCCTGGCGTACTTGTGCACATTTTTCCTGACTGGCCAGAATTAGGAGTGAGGCTTCTGGTGGCCTGAATGTATTGTAGACTAAGAACACTATTTCCTTCCCTGCAGCGCCATCTCCATGTACTACGAGCTCTCAGAGAACGACATGGCCTTCATCAAGCAGTGCAAAGATGGCGTTGGGTTTCTCATCAACCTGATTGACTCTCCAGGCCACGTTGACTTCTCCTCTGAGGTCACAGCCGCTCTCCGTGTCACTGATGGGGCCCTGGTCGTTGTGGACTGTGTGTCAGGTAAGAAGGCGGACTAGCGCCCTAGTTATGTCTGACACGATCATGCTTTTAATTTCTGTAAAAAATATTGGCGTGTTCTATAATTTGTGAACAAGTATTTCTTTATTTTCAGACATCTGTCATACAGGATGTCATATTGATGCTAGGTTCGGTGATTGAGGTATATTACAAAAAGGAGTAGGAGCCAGTCAACAACCAAACAAACCAATCCATTAGTTTTAAACATTTTCCTAGCTCACTGTCTGCTCTTGTCCTTCCCTACCCAGGTGTGTGTGTGCAGACCGAGACCGTGCTCAGGCAGGCCATTGCTGAGCGTATCAAGCCTGTGCTGATGATGAACAAGATGGACCGTGCCCTGCTGGAGCTGCAGTTGGAGCCTGAGGATCTGTTCCAGACCTTCCAGCGCATTGTGGAGAATGTCAACGTCATCATCGCCACCTACGGAGAGGACGAGGGCGGTCCCATGGGCGCCATCATGGTAAGCAACTTATTTTGGCTGTATAGTGCAATGTCAGAAATGGTTGAATATCAGCTGTGAAATTGTGGCATTGCTCCAGTTCTGTTTTGCACCCAATGGCAAAACTGCAGTTTACATGAATATTGAAAGCATTTCTCTGTAAATGGAATACTAGCTGCTTTGTCTCAACCCCACCCCAAGTAGTGAACACAAGTGCTGTCAAACTAACGACTATTGTGTCACAGATTGACCCAGTCATTGGAACTGTTGGCTTTGGGTCTGGACTTCATGGCTGGGCCTTCACCCTGAAGCAGTTTGCTGAGATGTACGTGATGAAGTTTGCTGCCAAGGGTGATGCACAACTAGGACCAGCAGAGCGCTGCAAGAAGGTGGAGGACATGATGAAGAAGCTGTGGGGTGAAAGGTGAGGACAACTCACTGTCGACCTTGTAATCATCCAGAACTGGCTACTGATTTAAGATTGCCTGGTACATGTCAAGTTTGCAGTGTAGGTAAATGGTGATATTTTCTTCCCCTTCAGGTTTTTCGACCCAGCCACTGGCAAGTTCAGCAAGTCTGCCACCGGACCTGATGGAAAGAAGCTCCCACGTACCTTCTCTCAGCTCGTGCTGGACCCCATCTTCAAGGTGAGTGGGGACATGACTTTCCCAGTGTTTGCAGTTTGGTCGGGTGAAAGGGATACCAGCCATATACCTATCTGACCAGGAAAGCACATTTCTTATTGTGCCATTTAGCGCTTTATGCCTATGAGTGATGACTTTAACATTCTTCACTTTGACCTGATTGTCCAGTGATGATAACCTTCAGTCTGACATGCATGGCGAAGGCAATGCTATAGTTAACTCTCCCCATATGATCGCATCTGTGTATTATTGTTGTCCACCCATGTTTTACTTCTGTTTCTGTTATAGGTGTTCGATGCCATCATGAACTTCAAGAAGGAGGAGACCGCCAAGCTGATTGAGAAGCTAGACATCAAGCTGGACAATGAGGATAAGGAGAAGGAGGGCAAGCCCCTGCTGAAGGCTGTGATGCGTCGCTGGCTGCCAGCCGGAGAGGCCCTGCTTCAGATGATCACCATCCACCTGCCCTCTCCTGTCACTGCCCAGAAGTACCGTTGTGAGCTGCTTTATGAAGGACCTGGTGACGATGAAGCTGCCATGGGTAAGACTACTGCCTCTGTCTCCTTTCCTTCATCTGCACTCATCTGGAAACATGGATGGTACTGTATACCGGTCTATGTTAACCCAACTGTTTCATCTTAGGAATCAAGAACTGTGACCCCAAGGCTCCCTTGATGATGTACATCTCCAAGATGGTGCCCACCACCGACAAGGGTCGCTTCTACGCCTTTGGCCGTGTCTTCTCTGGCTGCGTGTCCTCTGGCCAGAAGGTGCGCATTATGGGACCAAACTTCACCCCTGGAAAGAAGGAGGACCTCTACCTCAAACCAATTCAGAGGTTGGTACACTCGAAAGCTACACTTCAAATTACCATACTTTGTAATTTGTCTTGTGCAGTCTATGAAGGACATGTAAATCATTTGTGACGATGCAGTGAGCCCAAAGTGCATTCAAGAGTAACACTGTACATGCTGTATAAGCTCTTGCACTGTATTTATCTGTTTACTGACTTGCCCCTGTTCCTCGTTAGGACCATTCTGATGATGGGACGTTACATTGAGCCTATCGAGGACGTGCCATGCGGGAACATTGTTGGTCTGGTTGGAGTGGACCAGTACCTGGTGAAGACCGGTACCATCACTACCTTTGAGCAGGCCCACAACATGAGGGTGATGAAGTTCAGCGTCAGCCCTGTGGTGAGAGTGGCAGTGGAAGCCAAGAACCCTGCTGACCTGCCCAAGCTGGTGGAGGGCCTGAAGCGTCTGGCCAAGTCTGACCCCATGGTGCAGTGTATCATCGAGGAGTCTGGAGAGCACATCATCGCTGGAGCCGGAGAGCTGCATCTGGAGATCTGCCTCAAGGATCTGGAGGAGGACCATGCCTGCATTCCACTGAAGGTACACTAGTCCTCCATGCTTTTTTACATGTGGCTTCACATGATCCCTTCTACAATGGTGTCACGGTACAAGCAGTATTATGCTACTGATGTATTTAATAAACACCCCTCCCTCCCACAGAAATCAGACCCAGTGGTTTCCTACAGGGAGACCGTGTCCGAGGAGTCTGATCAGATGTGCCTGTCCAAGTCCCCAAACAAACACAACCGTCTGTACATGAAGGCCCGGCCCTTCCCTGACGGCCTGGCTGAGGACATCGAGAAGGGCGACGTCAGCGCCAGACAGGAGCTGAAGATCCGTGCCCGTTTCCTGGCCGACAAGTACGAGTGGGATGTGTCTGAGGCCCGTAAGATCTGGTGCTTCGGCCCCGACGGTACCGGCCCCAACCTACTGATGGACGTGACCAAGGGAGTCCAGTACCTGAACGAGATCAAGGACAGCGTGGTGGCCGGCTTCCAGTGGGCCGTCAAGGAGGTGTGCAAGATTTATGGATGTAGTTTTTCCTGCTCTTAGGCAAAAGTTGTTAGTGACTTTAAAACCAGCTTACCAACTTTCAAAGATGCAGAATTGCATTCCATTTAGGGGAATACACCAAGGGTAGTTTTCAAAGTGAGGATGTTGATTTGTCAAGCAACCCAAAGTACTTGGTTCAATACCTTAAACATGACACTTGTTTTCAGGGTGCCCTGTGTGAAGAGAACATGCGTGCTGTCCGCTTTGATGTCCATGATGTGACCCTCCACACAGACGCTATCCACCGTGGTGGTGGTCAGATCATTCCCACAGCCCGCCGAGTGCTGTACGCCTGCCAGCTTACAGCACAGCCAAGACTCATGGAGCCTGTCTACCTGGTGGAGATTCAGGTATGCTTACAATTCACGTTCACAATGTTTGCTTTCAACAAGGACTAGGTCTATGATGAGAAATCATGCACCACGCTGAACAAGTGATGGATAAACCCATAAACCACAATATCTGAGACCTGGATGTACAAATGAGCTCTCAACTAGAGGCTAATGGAAGTTGACTAGAAAATGCTACAATTCTAGAATCGCACAGCTTTTGCATACCTGTTGGCGTTAACCATAGAATTCAATGTTAACCTTGTTTCCCCCTCTCCCTGCAGTGTCCTGAGCAGGTGGTGGGAGGCATCTACGGTGTGCTGAACAGGAAGCGTGGTCACGTGTTCGAGGAGTCCCAGGTCATGGGAACCCCCATGTTCATCGTGAAGGCCTACCTGCCTGTCAACGAGTCCTTCGGTGAGTGACTCGCCAACTGCAGTCCACTTTACCCTTGTCATATGCACTTATCAGGGCTATATGATTCCCTGTTGTAGTAAAAGTCTGCGGCCCTTCTGTATAATGTGTAGAACCTCATGTATGCTAATACCTGTGTTTTCTCAAGGTTTCACAGCTGACCTGCGTTCCAACACTGGTGGCCAGGCTTTCCCCCAGTGTGTATTTGACCACTGGCAGATCCTCCAGGGAGATCCCCAGGACTCTACCACCAAAATTGCTCAGATTGTGGCTGACACCCGTAAACGTAAGGGGCTCAAGGAGGGCATTCCTGCATTGGACAACTACCTGGACAAATTGTAAAAGGCTACCCTCTCATTCCCCAGCCCCATTTTCCCCCTCCAATACTGAGGGACAGAACTGTACAGATCAACATGAGCACTAACATTTGCCACAAAAAAAAGTCAAGACCGTATCAAAGAAATTTGGAAGAATTGTAAACTAAATAAAAATGGAAAATAAAAACTATTGTTGGGCCTTCATTGGGAAAGGGTTGGGGAAGTTAGCCCTGATCGGTAACAATCACCAGTAAAACAGGTGGATCAATATTTACATTTCATGTACCAGTTTGCTTATTTTATTGGGCTTTGTGTTCATACAGCATGCCATGTCCCTCATTTCAAATTGCGGTGGTTGTTGACAATACTTAACACTGCTTTGTCCATCTTTAACTCTTGTTAGTGGACCTGACATTCTTAACTCTCATGCTTTGGCAAACCCATTGTCACAATATAAACTTGTTTAATCTGAACATTTTATTTACAATGTACATTAGCCAGACTCATGTTTTTAATCTGATTGCATTGTTTGGTACCATTTTATGGGCACCTCAGACAATTGCCTCCTGCCGCGCAGGCGGTATACCTCGACAAGAAAAGTTAACCAACTGTGTGTTGCATTTGGCAAGCATGCAATTGTGAGTAAATGTACAAATCTCTCGAACTTGCATGAAAAAGCCAACATGCCTTACTGGCACCTGTTCAGAATGGCATCCAAACAAGACACTTGCATCTTTAATATTTACAGGCCTAAAGCATAAACTGTAAAGCTGTGGTAAACTCAAACATCAATTTCATTCGCCATACATTAAATCGGCATCAGACAATTGTTCATTCAATATCATGATTTTCATCTATTCAAATTGATTCACTACACTGGTATGAACACGTTTGATTAGTTGATTCACCAGGTAGGCCAACAATTCCTAAAATGTATTGAATCAACAACTTTCATGGATTACTTAGCTTCCCAAAAAATGTATTTAACTTGCAGGCAGGGTTTAATTGCCCATTTCCTGTCTGAAAGTGCATCAGTGCAACTACATAATCATTTTATCAATTGTCAAAGTGAGGCAGAGGTAAGGATTTCAATTTCTGCATGTCGTTATTCACAATTCTACACAGCCAGCCATTGGAAGAGGACAAGTTTAAACCTAGCAACCAATTGGGGACTTATCTTTCATTGAGGTAAAGGTAGACTTTTTTGCAGATATTTCACATCTGTTAAATCATTATCTGACAAATACATTACAGGTAATGCTTATTTCCATCAGAAAAAACCTGCTTCTGGGAGGTCCTTCAGCTCAGTCGACTGGAAAGCTGGATAATTGATTGTATCAACTAAAGCAGTTTCCCAACTCCAGTCCTCGAGTACCCCTAACACTTTGTTGTAGCCCTGGACAAACACCGGATTAAACTCATCGAGGGCTTGATTAGTTGACAAGTTGAATCCAGTGTGCTTGTCTGGGGCTACAACAAAAAAAATGTGTGCTTATTGTGGATACTCGAGGACTGGAGTTGTCCACTTACAAAACAATTTCCCATTCAATACTGTATGCACAAAGATCCAACATGAATATTAGAAGTTTATAACAATCAGGTCCTGATTAGATTTACCATGTCAGCTTACCATTCATAGGCTGTGTTTACACAGGCAGACCAATTCTAATACTTTCCACTAATTGGTCTTTTGAACAATCACATCAGATATTTTCACATCAATCTTTTTCAAAGATGATCTGATTGGTCAAAAGACCAATTAGTGGGAAAATTACTGAATTGGTCTGCCTGTGTAAACAGCCTTCGAGCACTACCCTGTGGTGAAGTGTAGTAGTAGTAAAGACTCATGAGGAATAATAGAGGAGCTGTACTATTAGGCTATGCTCAAATGCCTTATTGCCTAAAGTATTACTTTGCACTATATGGGCAATAGGGTGTCATTTGGGAACCACCTATAGCCAGTCCTTAGTTCAGAGTTCCCTGGGAGGTCAGAGATTGATTATGTGTAGAAGATGACCTCAGGGATCTGTCCGTCCTCTACTGAAGTGCCATTGTTGTTTCCTGCAGCATAGCAGAAGGTGAAGCAGGTCTTGGTGCCGGTGGCTGGGGCTTCGTGGGTCACTTTACGCATGCCTTTGGTGCCATAGTGAGAGTCTGGTCCCTGAAAGGCATGGATAATTGTGGTGTAGCTGTATCTCAATGGAGGATTTAAAAATGCTTCCTTAGTGTATTCAATATGTACTTGAAGACTGATCGGTTACAATGTACAGCATTTTTTGTTTTAAAAAAGTTATGTAAATGTTGGTGCTGTACCTTGAGGGTGGCACACGCGATGTAGTTGACACTGGGCAGGATCTCCACTGGTTCCTTAAACATGACCCGGAATGTGTTGGAGGAACCGTCGCAGCTGAAGCCTGTGTCGTTCTGACCCAGGACAGTGTTGCTGTCTGTGTGAATGATCTTGGAGAGGGAGACCAACAGCATTGGTCAGTATTTATTTACTTGACCTTTATTTAACCAGGTAAATAATTCGTAACAAATGATATTTCACAGTAACATGAACTACCCGAGTATGTTCTCTACGCAGCACCCACTGTAACTAGTAGATGTTATTCCTCTTTACCTGTATATTGACTTGGTAGTCTGTAGGACCATGTATCGAACCATACAGGCCAAATCCCACCACAAATATCCTCCGATTCACTGAAAACCTAGGAGAGGCAGAAAAGGATATGGAAGGTTAACCTGTACTGAATTGAGATACTATGTATGCAGTGCTTGACTTGGTCTGAAATAGGGGCCGGTACTCAATTTGGGTGCCGGTACTGTTTATATTTAGGTGCAGGAGCTCCACAATACTTTTGAGCTAATGTTCTATAAGAGGAACAGGAGCTCAAGCACTAGAACATTTGAGGTGCCGGTGCTCAGCTCCAGTGAGCTCCTGCCCAAGTCAAGTATGTAGTCATTGGTGTGTGTGTACTAACCGGATGCAGTCACTGGTCCCACTGTAGCCCCAGCGGCTCTCCACCTGTCCGAAGCGTGTGATGCTGCACTCCTTCCCCCGCAGGCAGCAGCGAGGCCGGTCGATGAACTCCACGTGAGGCTTGGGGTTCACCGTGAAGTGAAGGAACAGGCTCACCACCTCCTGGTCACTAAGAATACCAGACTGGGCCGGACCTGTTAAGTAGAAATAGTCATATACGTACATAGACACAAAATACTCAAATCCCAATCTGGAAAAGTGACTAAATTTCACGGTTCGGTTTAGCTTGTGTCCACTGGGTCTGGTTGCCAAGTACAGTGGGGAAAAAAAGTATTTAGTCAGCCACCAATTGTGCAAGTTCTCCCACTTAAAAAGATGAGAGAGGCCTGTAATTTTCATCATAGGTACACGTCAACTATGACAGACAAAATGAGAAAGAAAATTCCAGAAAATCACATTGTAGGATTTTTAATGAATTTATTTGCAGATTATGGTGGAAAATAAGTATTTGGTCAATAACAAAAGTTTCTCAAAACTTTGTTATATACCCTTTGTTGGCAATGACACAGGTCAAATGTTTTCTGTAAGTCTTCACAAGGTTTTCACACACTGTTGCTGGTATTTTGGCCCATTCCTCCATGCAGATCTCCTCTAGAGCAGTGATGTTTTGGGGCTGTCGCTGGGCAACACAGACTTTCAACTCCCTCCAAAGATTTTCTATGGGGTTGAGATCTGGAGACTGGCTAGGCCACTCCAGGACCTTGAAATGCTTCTTACGAAGCCACTCCTTCGTTGCCCGGGCGGTGTGTTTGGGATCATTGTCATGCTGAAAGACCCAGCCACGTTTCATCTTCAATGCCCTTGCTGATGGAAGGAGGTTTTCACTCAAAATCTCACGATACATGGCCCCATTCATTCTTTCCTTTACACGGATCAGTCGTCCTGGTCCCTTTGCAGAAAAACAGCCCCAAAGCATGATGTTTCCACCCCCATGCTTCACAGTAGGTATGGTGTTCTTTGGATGCAACTCAGCATTCTTTGTCCTCCAAACACGACCAGTTGAGTTTTTACCAAAAAGTTATATTTTGGTTTCATCTGACCATATGACATTCTCCCAATCCTCTTCTGGATCATCCAAATGCACTCTAGCGAACTTCAGACGGGCCTGGACATGTACTGGCTTAAGCAGAGGGACACGTCTGGCATTGCAGGATTTAAGTCCCTGGCGGCGTAGTGTGTTACTGATGGTAGGCTTTGTTACTTTGGTCCCAGCTCTCTGCAGGTCATTCACTAGGTCCCCCCGTGTGGTTCTGGGATTTTTGCTCACCGTTCTTGTGATCATTTTGACCCCACAGGGTGAGATCTTGCGTGGAGCCCCAGATCGAGGGAGATTATCAGTGGTCTTGTATGTCTTCCATTTCCTAATAATTGCTCCCACAGTTGATTTCTTCAAACCAAGCTGCTTACCTATTGCAGATTCAGTCTTCCCAGCCTGGTGCAGGTCTACAATTTTGTTTCTGGTGTCCTTTGCAGCTCTTTGGTCTTGGCCATAGTGGAGTTTGGAGTGTGACTGTTTGAGGTTGTGGACAGGTGTCTTTTATACTGATAACAAGTTAAAACAGGTGCCATTAATACAGGTAGCGAGTGGAGGACAGAGGAGCCTCTTAAAGAAGAAGTTACAGGTCTGTGAGAGCCAGAAATCGTGCTTGTTTGTAGGTGACCAAATACTTATTTTCCACCATAATTTGCAAATAAATTCATAAGAAATCCTACAATGTGATTTTCTGGATTTTTTTTTCTCAATTTGTCTGTCATAGTTGACGTGTACATATGATGAAAATTACAGGCCTCTCTCATCTTTTTAAGTGGGAGAACTTGCACAATTGGTGGCTGACTAAATACTTTTTTTCCCCACTGTATGTTGCTACCAAATGTTTAGTTCCTTTCATAGCGTGTAACTTTGCACTCAATAGACAGACGGTGTCAGGACAGAAAACAACCACAGTGGTGTGAGCTACCTGCAGCAAATTCCTCGATGGTCATGAGAGGGAAGCGGATAAGGACCAGGGCTTTGCCCAGCACTTTGCGCTTGTTCTCTGGAGTGGGCTGGTACTGCTGCCTCTGGGTCTCTGCCTCCGCCCAGCGCACCGCTGCCCCAAACAGACGCACCTCCCGCAACCCCAGATTATCCCTCTCCAGCACCGCCACCAGCGTGTCTACAGGAGACAAGATCTCACATCATGCTCAGAACGTGTCCTTTGTCTGAAGACAATCTCCTATGCCCCTTTCCCTCGTGTGTGTGATAGACAGACAGAGGGAGCATAATGAGCTTTACCTAGGTCAATATCAGTGAAGCCCTCGGCAGCGAGTGCATCCACTGTGTTCTTGTCGATGTTCTCCAGACAGAGGCTGGCCAGCTGAGGTTCGTCAAAGAGCCGTGCCTGAAACAAACAACCGGTGTTAGCAAACAGCTTGCAGCAATCATGCTGTTATCAACCGCTTGCTCTATTCTAATATCCATACCTAGTGACTATCTAGAAATACGGGGTTTTCACAGTCTTATCATTTGTAATAACCATGTTATTACATAGTCTGCATTTCCAATGACACCCTTTTCCCTATATCCCATCCTAGCCAATGGGGCGATTCCATGACAGCATGCCTCCATATTTTAGAGCACTAGGAGTATAATGACACCAAGGTGTTGTCTGTATCATGTACGGTTCACTGATCATTGGGTCTTACAGGGGGCATGTATAGGTCGAAAAAGGGCCTAAAATTGCCACTTTCATCATGATTTTCAAAAAAGAAAATGGTTGTGTTACAAATGTAAAAAGCATATCAAACATTCTTCCTCCCAATTAAGTTTCTATGTGAGAACTGCCAGAACAATCTAATATACCAAAAATATTATCGGGCCATGCTGGCATGTATAGGTCTAAATGACAAACTATTTCCCATGTCACTGTATAGGGAATAGAGATATTAATTTGAGATTTGGCCATACATTACAAGCAGCAGTGCAACTGTGAGCTAGCTACCTGAGTGAGCAGCATAAATGCATTGTCAGCACGTAGATTCTTCTTGAGGAACTCCACACAGTGGGCCTCTAGGGCTGGCACTGCATACTTCTTGGCTGTGTACAGTGTGGTCATCACAGTCTCAGGTCCTATCTGCACCTCATCTGAGTACAAGAACCTGGATTCGCAACAGTTTGCACAGTCAGACAACCCATACATACTTCGTAGTGTAGTTACAGTATCAATTTGAAGACATTATTAAAATGTCAATACTATTTTAGGGAATTTGTTAATTTAAAAAAGGCAATTTCACTACATTTAGAATTTAACCTTGAAGACGCAAATGGACCCCCTAAATTGGCTCCTTCTTAAGGACATCAAAATGAGTAAACTGGGTAGTTGCTACTTTACAGTCAAATGGGTGTGCCAGATATGTCTTCTCTATAATCTTACTTGAGCAGGGCAAGGAATGCAGCCGGCTCCACGTCAGGCAGCTCGATCTCAGTCGAGGTGGTGGCCATACCGCCATTGAACATCGCATCGAATACTGCACTTCCTACGGCAAGGGCAAATCTGCCGAGAAAAAGGGGGTCGTGATTAATATGAGGGATATATTAATGTATTGGATAATTTGTGTTTATAACTGTAGTCTTCCTGGTCAGTCATTAGCCCAGGAGTTGCATTAATGTACGTACCCTCTACAATGATTTGCCAACATACAATGGTCATGCGCACATATGGATATATCACTACAAACAGAGGAAGCCTAGCCTACACTCGACCTCACCCACTATGGCACAATTGTCATCATAGGCACTGCAGAACATTTATATTTATATACTGGTGGTGAATCGAATACATAAGCATGAATAGGCAAAGATTTAATGGTTTGTAAACGAGCAAAACTGAAATAAGCATATTTCAACAATCATGCATCTCTTACCTGTGTGCTGGTATCCGCTGCACTCCCATTCCCTTCCCCACCAGAAAATGTACGTCACTCAGCACCTCGTTGTTGAACAGAAACGCAAACCTTTCTTTCACGGTGTTTTTTGTGGCCTGCCAGTTGTACACTGGCTCCCGATAAACCAATACGGCCGCAGATGCGGGGCTACTGGGAAGTGAGGATGGGATGTTCGGGGGCTCCACGGAGGCTGCTGTCGAGGCTGTCATGTTTGTCGCAGCTCCTGACGCTCCCCCTGCGGCTGTCGGTGCCCGGGCAGCCGTGGCACTCTGACCCGCTGACTGTGGCGTAGTGTGTTGCCTATTCGGGGAAGTCTCTACTCTGACATCGGCGCCACTGTCACGGCCTGGTTGAGGGTTTGAGTGTCCCGCTGTCCGTGGTGCTCCTCCAGTTGCACCCGCTGACCCCTCGTTTGTAGCGGGCGAGGAATGGGCGTTGTTGCTCGGCTGAGCATTACCTAGAGGTCCGGGACTGGAGAAATTGAGACATGGAGCTCTGCTATTGCTCTCCTCCTCCGCAGCCATTTTGGATGGAGAACACTGCAGGGTTTGCTGCTGAGATAAACAAGCACAACAGCGCATCCCCAGAAACACAGGCGGAATGAGTGAACCTCGCATGAGGCTGGAGATGGAGGAAGAAGGTGTCCTAAATTGTCTGGACACTGGACAATCAATAGCAGCCTATATTACCAAAGGCTGCATATGTATCATGATGTAATCATATTAATTTGCTATGGTTTATTAGACAAATGAACATCAATGAGTTTATGATGAGCTATTCTATTTCCCAACCATGGAGCTAGTATTTATTAATACAACATAGCAGGCTTACTTATTTGATGCACTGGTATGCAAATATGATATACTGTAGGCATACATACAACATGATTCATGTTACTTAGACCTAGCAGATAAATATGCATTCAGCTCAAATTTAATGAAAATTATTCTCCTCTCCATTGATAAGGCCTAGTCGATATATTTTATTTCTGAATTCATACATTTTAAGATATGTATTAGCCTACCTGTTCTCAACTTCCACAAATACATACCATCAATCTTACATTCTTCCTAGAGACTGTCTATATCTAAGTTTCCAAATGTGCATGTTTGAACTACCGTTCTAGACATCTTATGTCCAATTACTAATAACTGATGATGATTAGTCGAGAAGAAAAACAATCTCCCAGGGATAGGCCTAATAGCATTGTTGTAATATCACTTTATAACCAGGAGTACATTATCACAACACATGCCAAAAATAATAGCAGGAATATGATGCACTTTACTGAAGTGTAACTGTTTTTGTTACAGTAATAATCTACTACTACTGCAGTAACGATCTAAAACCTCATTACAACGTTGGAATTAACTATTTATTGTGTCAACGTTGGAATTAACTATTTATTGTGTCAGCCAATCAGCTATGAGAAGGCGCTCTTCCTGAAGTTAGATTAAGAGGCCCAAGACAGTCATTGGGCCAAAACAAGGGGTAAGCAGAGAGGCAGAGGCAAGCAAGACGGTTTACTCCGCCCAAAATCTGTCCACGTAAATATGACCACGAAGTGAGGAGTTTTTGTATGGAGGTCAATGAGAGTGTCGAATTTGGTCAACAAAAAATGTAATTGCTAATTTGTGACGTGAGGCTTATTTGATCGAATAGAAGTTTAGTAATGGTTAGGTTGTTAAGAATGAACTGATATAAGTGGACGAACGTGGCATTTCGGCAATTTTTTGGGAAAAAAATAATTTTTATCAGAGTTGCGCCAACTGAGGGGGTTGTGCCTGTTGATCACACGCGTATCTGCCCCCTTATTGGCTAGAATGTTCCAACTGATCTCGCCTCCTCCCGCCTGCCTTCCATCTTTGAGGACATGTATTTCCATTGTTAGAGCAGTCACTCGACTGTCTTGTCAATATAATAGAACATCTTTGGGGTAAGTGATAAAATATTAGCTAGGCTAGTTCCAGAATTACATTAAAATGTAGCTATATTGTAGTGAGTATTATTGTCAGATAAATGTTCCTGTTGGCATATATATCTCTGACGCGTTTTTACGTCATGTTCAGTAAGTGTATTACTAGCCCCTACTGTACTGACCGTTTTCCCATTGTCCGGCCCATTCGATGTTCGCTAACCAAAATTAGCTAGCTAACTATTTATTTATCTAGCTAGTTGTATTAGCCAACGTTATCAGATCGAAGACTAACGTTACTTTATCAGAAACGTGTCATGCTCATGCCCCAACAGCTGTAAAGAGGATTGTAGATGACAGTTTTCGCTTTTGCATGCTTTTTGTCCGACAGGAGTACATGCTACTCTGTCTTGTAACGTTAGCTAGCTATCTAGGTTATATTTCTAATGACACACATATGTGATAGTCCCTGTCCCTCACAACCATTTTCATCTGACAAGCTCAATGAGTGAGGATAAAGTACTAGTGTTTTTCTAATCCTATGTATCCCACTTGTATATAATTCACTGGGATAAGGATATCATGGGAGGTGTGAAGCAGGAGCAGAATGATGGACCTCCACCAAGAGGCATGCAGTCCTCTGATGCAGCACACGAAGAGGCAAGAGAAGGGGAAAGGGCCCCATACATACTGACATGAATAGCAGTAAATTCTGTACAAGTACTGGCTGTGTATACACAGACTACCCACTGTATGGTTATCCAATCCTTTCCCACATGTTGCTACCGTTCTATAAACTGATCTAGCTTAAATGGGATAAGAGCATTGTTATGATGATGTTATGCTATGTTTCCTGATTCATGATACACACTTTGACATGGTTATCGTTTTGTCTTTTCATCCTGGATAGCATGTCCGTTCTCTTTCCGTACAGCCTGTGAAGAAGAGGGGATGGCCGAAGGGTAAGAAGAGAAAGAAGGTTTTGCCCAACGGTCCCAAGGCACCAGTGACGGGATATGTGCGCTTTCTGAATGAAAGGCGAGAGCAGATCCGTGCTAAGCACCCTGACCTGCCCTTTCCAGAAATTACCAAGAGGCTGGGCGCAGAGTGGAGCTGCTTAGCACCTCATGACAAACAGGTACCTACAGGCTTGGATAGAGAAATTTAGTTGTAGAATGTAGGAAGAATTACATATAATTTTCCCCCAGGTTTGTATTTATGCATAGTTGTAGTTATATGAATAGCTACAGTGGGGGGGAAAAGTATTTAGTCAGCCACCAATTGTGCAAGTTCTCCCACTTAAAAAGATGAGAGAGGCCTGTAATTTTCATCATATGTACACGTCAACTACGACAGACAAATTGAGAAAAAAAAATCCAGAAAATCACATTGTAGGATTTTTAATGAATTTATTTCCAAATTATGGTGGAAAATAAGTATTTGGTCACCTACAAACAAGCAAGATTTCTGGCTCTCACAGACCTGTAACTTCTTCTTTAAGAGGTATTAATGGCACCTGTTTGAACTTGTTATCAGTATAAAAGACACCTGTCCACAACCTCAAACAGTCACACTCCAAACTCCACTATGGCCAAGACCAAAGAGCTGTCAAAGGACACCAGAAACAAAATGGTAGACCTGCACCAGGCTGGGAAGACTGAATCTGCAATAGGTAAGCAGCTTGGTTTGAAGAAATCAACTGTGGGAGCAATTATTAGGAAATGGAAGACATACAAGACCACTGATAATCTCCCTTGATCTGGGGCTCCATGCAAGATCTCACCCTGTGGGGTCAAAATGATCACAAGAACCGTGAGCAAAAATCCCAGAACCACACAGGGGGACCTAGTGAATGACCTGCAGAGAGCTGGGACCAAAGTAACAAAGCCTACCATCAGTAACACACTACGCCGCCAGGGAATCAAATCCTGCAGTGCCAGATGTGTCCCCCTGCTTAAGCCAGTACATGTCCAGGCCCGTCTGAAGTTTGCTAGAGTGCATTTGGATGATCCAGAAGAGGATTGGGAGAATGTCATATGGTCAGATGAAACCAAAATATAACTTTTTGGTAAAAACTCAACTCGTCGTGTTTGGAGGACAAAGAATGCTGAGTTGCATCCAAAGAACACCATACCTACTGTGAAGCATGGGGGGTGGAAACATCATGCTTTGGGGCTGTTTTTCTGCAAAGGGACCAGGACAACTGATCCGTGTAAAGGAAAGAATGAATGGGGCCATGTATCGTGAGATTTTGAGTGAAAACCTCCTTCCATTAGCAAGGGCATTGAAGATGAAACGTGGCTGGGTCTTTCAGCATGACAATGATCCCAAACACACCGCCCGGGCAATGAAGGAGTGGCTTCGTAAGAAGCATTTCAAGGTCCTGGAGTGGCCTAGCCAGTCTCCAGATCTCAACCCCATAGAAAATCTGTGGAGGGAGTTGAAAGTCCGTGTTGCCCAGCAACAGCCCCAAAACATCACTGCTCTAGAGGAGATCTGCATGGAGGAATGGGCCAAAATACCAGCAACAGTGTGTGAAAACCTTGTGAAGACTTACAGAAAACGTTTGACCTGTGTCATTGCCAACAAAGTATTGAGAAACATTTGTTATTGACCAAATACTTATTTTCCACCATAATTTGCAAATAAATTCATTAAGAATCCTACAATGTGATTTTATGGATTATTTTTTCTTATTTTGTCTGTCATAGTTGACGTGTACCTATGATGAAAATTACAGGCCTCTCTCATCTTTTTAAGTGGGAGAACTTGCACAATTGGTGGCTGACTAAATACTTTTTTCCCCACTGTATAGGCTTGCCAGGATATGGTCTGTTTGATAAGACCAGGTAGACCTCCTTTAAAAACTACAGGCTATCATGTTTCTTGAGGAGAAGCCTGGGATTGGAAGCTACCATCACAGTGTATTGAGATGTCTTCTGTGTGTGTCTGTGTAACAGAGTTAAGAATGTACTGTAACCTCACTCCACAGTTAGTTTGAAATTTTGCCAATAGAGCTATCCAATTGGTACCTTTTGTATAGCTCAAACCGTTGGTACATTGTCAAGGAGGGCAGTCACGTGTGTCTGTAAGCAGAGCATAACTGTTTTGAGCCTGTTATGGGGACAGGGGTAGTGGAGGAACATATATTGTAAGTAGCACACATGACGTCGGTTACATTGATGCTGTTGATCCAGATCACTCAGTTGGGCTCTGTCCAGCTGCTGGGGTTGCTGCGGAGAAGGAGGGAGGTCAAAGGGGGGTGAATGTAACCGATGAGAACTGGCTAGCAAGTTAGCGGTGCATGCTAGTAGCGTTCAATCGATGACGTTGCTCACTCTGAGACCTAGAAGTAATTGTTCCCCTTGTAATGATTCTTCATGGGTGACTGTTGTCGATGTCTGCAGAGGGTGCCTGGTTCAAGTCCAGGTTGGGGCAAGGAGAGGGACAGAAGTAATACTGTTACATCTGGAGTGGACTGAAGTTTGTTTGTGTGCTGACCTGACAGCGCTTCCTGGATGAGGCGGAGCGAGAAAAGCTGCAGTATGCCCGGGAGCTGAGAGAATACCAACAGAGTGAGGCCTATCAGATCACCAGTGCCAAGATCCAGGACAAGAAGGTCAAGAGAGGTGAGAGTTGTAACACATCTACCTTATTCAATGAGGGTTGTGACACGTCTAGCTCCTAGTTCATCCATTTGACAGGGTGGTTAAAAGTGTTGCTTTCGGTTTTTATCTGTCTTTCATTCATTTGTTTTCTTTGAGCATTGTATATAATGTTCTCTTTTTTCAGAGGAGTCCCCATCTGTCATTATCAATGCTAACAGTTCTGGATCAGCTGCTCTGAAGGTACGCCGTTTGCCTTACATTATATGCTTATGTTGTGTTTCTGAATAGGTTTTAAGAAGACTTCTGCTTTTGTTCCATGTGTTAACGAGTTTGTTTTGAACTATGTCCTCTAGGGTTCAGACTATCTGTCCAACAGATTTGATGTTCCAATATTCACAGAGGAGTTCCTGGACCAGAACAAGGGTAAGAGACGGGCAGAGGAGGGTCTCTGGGACAAACACTATTTCAGTGAAGAAAGTACTAACTGTTTCCTTACTAATGCTTGTTTCTCTGCTCCCAGCCCGGGAAGCAGAGCTGCGGCGTCTACGCAAAGCCAACGTGGAGTTTGAGGAGCAGAACGCCGTGCTGCAGAAGCACATAGCAGACATGTACAGCGCCAAAGAGAGGCTGGAAGCTGAACTGGGGCAGGATGAGCTCCGGACTCAGGCCTTGCACAGGCACCTGCTGGCCATCAAACACACCCTCGTCAGCAGTCTGTCCACTGTGGCCCTGCCAGGTCAGCACCCTGTCACTGGGGCCCTCCCATCCATCTCTGGCCCTGATACTCAGTCTAATCTCTTTGTACGACTATGCTGCAATTACTTACAGTGCATTCGAAAAGTATTCAGACGCCTTCCCTTTTTCCAAATTTTGTTACGTTACAGCCTTATTCTAAAATTGATTAAATAAAAAATGTCCCTCACCAATCTACACACAATACCCCAAAATGACAAAACAAAAAAAGGTTTGTAGAAATTTCTGCAAATGTATTACAAATAAAAAAACAGATAACTTATTTTCATAGGTATTCAGACCCTTTGCTATGAGACTCGAAATTGAGCTCAGGTGCATCCTGTTTCCATTGATCATCCTTGAGATGTTTCTATAACTTGCTTGGAGTCTACCTGTGGTAAATTCAATTGATTGGACATGATTTGGAAAGGCACACCTGTCTATATAAGGTCCCACAGTTGACAGTGCATGTCAGAGCAAAAACCAAACCATGACGTCGAAGGAATTGTCTGTAGCGCTCCGAGACAGGATTGTGTCGAGGCACAGATCTGGGGAAGGGTACCAAACATTTATGTAGCATTGAAGGTCCCCAAGAACACAGTGGCCTCCATCATTCTTAAATGGAAGACGTTAGGAACCACCAAGACTCTTCCTAGATGGGAGAACCTTCCTGAAGGGCAACCATCTCTGCAGCACTCCACCAATCAGGCCTTTATGGCGGAGTGGCCAGATGGAAGCCAGTCCTCAGTAAAAGGCACATGACAGGCCGCTTGGAGTTTGCCAAAAGGCACCTAAAGGACTCTCAGACCATGAGAAACAACATTCTGTGGTCTGATGAAACCAAGATTGAACTCTTTGGCCTGAATGCCAAGTGTCACGTTTGGAGGAAACCTGGCACCATCCCTACGGTGAAGCATGGTGGTGGCAGCATCATGCTATGGGGATGTTTTTCAGCGGCAAGGACTGGGAGACTAGTCAGGATCAAGGGAAAGATGAACGGAGAAAAGTACAGAGAGATCCTTGATGAAAACCTGCTCCAGAGTGCTCAGGACCTCATACTGGGGTGAAGGTTCACCTTCCAACAGGACAACAACCCTAAGCACACAGCCAAGACAACGCAGGAGTGGCTTCGGGACAAGTCTCTGAATGTCCTTGAGTGGCCCATCCAGAGCCCGGACTTGAACCCGATCGAACATCTCTGGAGAGACCTGAAAATAGCTGTGCAGCGACACTCTCCATCCAACCTGACAGAGCTTGAGAGGATCTGCAGAGAAGAATGGGAGAAACTCCCCAAATACAGGTGTGCCAAGCTTGTAGCGTCATACCCAGGAAGACTCAAGGCTGTAATCACTGCCAAAGGTGCTTCAACAAAGTACTGAGTAAAGGGTTCCGTTTTTTATTTTCTATAAATTAGCAAGGACAATTTAATCAATTTTAGAATAAGGCTGTAACGTAACAAAATGTAGAAAAAGTCAAGGGGTCTGAATACTTTCCGAATGCACTGTATGTTGAACCTTCCTTACCTTGAAAGTAGTTTAAAACATTAAATGTATGTTTAAAAAAACAATAGGCCTAGTAAAGAGGCCAAAATCAACATTGATGACCTGTCCTGAGCGAGACATTTTGAAACGTACAGATTTGGTTGTAATATTTTCCAATTATTCTAAACTTCAGTATTTCAATCCCTCAACCCATAATGCTATTCAAATTAGAATGAAATACTTAGTTAACTGTATTTTATTTGCAGGCACAGGTGAGACCCCCTCTCTTGGTACCCTGGACTCTTACCTGAGTCGCCTGAGTGGTACTCTGGAGAGCAACCCTCATGAGCACCGTGCCTTGCTGACTCAGCTCCGCGATGTCCTTTCTCACCTGGACAGGTAACACACCTGTGAGATGATCTAATACCTTGAGATGTAGATGTACTGAGTTATGTCAGGGAACATATACTCCCCTACGTATTTATTTGGACAGTGACGCTAAAACAATTGATTTGGCTCTATACTCCAGCATTTTGGATTTAAGATGAAATATTTCATATGAGGCGACAGCCCAGAATGTCACCTTTTATTTGAGGGTATTGTCATACATATCTGTTTTACTGTTTAGAAATGAAAGCACTTGATGTATCTAGTCCCCCAATTTGAAGGTGTCATAAGTATTTGGACAAATTCACTTTTATGTGTATTAAAATAGTCATAAGTTTAGTATTTGGTACCATATTCCTAGCACTCAATGACTACATCAAGCTTGTGACTCCAGTGTTTCTTCTAGGATTTTAATCAGCAGCGGTGGCAATTTTAGAGGCCCTCTTCTTGGCTGCAGACATAAAATGTTTGTTTTAAAGCTAATTTCCTGCAATTCTACACACTTTGCCATGGGATGGAGAGAACATTTTAGTTTTAAAGCTAGTTTCTTAGAATTCTACACATTTTGTCATGATGCTGAGAGAAAAAATTGCATTTTTAAAGCTAATTTCCTGCAATTCTACACATTTTGCCATGGCTTAGCTGTATTCTTATGCTATCTGAGTGACATTATAACAAAATCAATGACATTTTTGGAATTTTAGATTCTCCCTGACTGTCTAGTTTTTATTCTGGTAGTTGTTAGTTCTCAAAGATGATTTTATTTCAACTTTGTTTAATTTTACACTGAAAATGTTTTACCATCCTGAAAATTAGGCCCGCCACTGCTAAATGTATATAGGGGAAACACTAGACTCTACAAACTTGTTGGATGCATATTTGCAGTTTGCTTTGGTTATGTTTCAGATTATGTTGTGCACAATAGAAATTAATCATAAATAATGTATAGTCATTTTGGAGTCACTTTTATTGTAAATAAGAATAGAAACTTCTACATTAATGTGGATGCTACCATGATTACGGATAATCATGAATTAATTGTGAATAATGATAAGTTAGATGCACAAAGATCATACCCCAAGACATGCTAAGCTCTCACCATTACAAATAACAGGAGGTTTGCGTTTTTTTTTGGGGGGGTATGATATTTATGCCTCTGAGTGTACATAACCTATGGTCTTGCGCATTACCATTCATATAACGTTGTCAAATTCAAGCACTTGCTAGATCTGCATGCATACAGTACAACTTACCTTGTTGTTTATGGATGATCACACTTTTCAAACAGTCTTCTCCCTCACCTTATTTTCAGTGAGAAGCTATGATGGGACCTCCACACCCATTCTGACTTGATGTGGATCCTGGACGGTGCCCTTCAATGTAGGATAGGTGGGATGTCTATCTGATGTAACAGACAAATTACAAACAGATAAAACACAAGGCTCTGTCTATATAGCAATACTCTGTGGGATATCTGCATGTGTACAGTCTTGTCCAGTCTTGGTGTGAACAGTCATTATGTCAAACTGCCTTACCTTGTTCCATCTATAGTTCCTATGGTTTCTGGGAAAATAATCATGGGAAAATAATCAGTTTACATGCCCTTTATGGAGATTGCGGAAGTGTACTGGTGTCAAATGAGAGACCAAATGAACTGGGAAAGATCATAGCAACATTTTCAGAATCGTTTTTTGTAATGCTATTGATATTAGTTTTGGGGTGGGAAGTTTTGGATGAAGTTTTTTTTTTTGTAATGGTTTATTTGAACAAATTTGAAATGGAAGTTTTGTCCTTTTGTCATTATTTCAATTTGCAATAAAAGTAAATGTTTGTAATACCAGTAAATGTGTGTCATTTCCCGGATGTCATTAAGGATGAACGTGACGTACATAGAGCTGTGCGTATGGTGACATGGATGATGTCTGAAATGGCATGATGACTCAATAGCTGCTGATGGCACCTGCTGACCCCACTTTACAATGGACAGAAGGATGGAAAAACCGACGTTTCTAGATCCCCCACCAGAGGGTGGTATAGCTCCACTTAGAAACGTTGTCAGTGGTTAGCTTGTTAGGGTTGTCCTCAGTTTCTTTTAAGTTATACTAAATGTAATTAATTTAATAATTGTCCATTCATGGATTGAATTTCAAGCTACTCGGTATTGACAATTGATGTGGTTTAGATCCACTTGATTCACTGGAGGCCTTTCCCAAGGTATTTTTGATATGGTTACACTTGATTAAGCAAAAACCAACATGCCTCCTGAAAGTATGCCTAGTAGTTGGTGTTTCTGAAAGCTTTGGGATCGGAACAAGGAGAGGCAATCTAATTCTAGGCACAGAAGATAACCGTCAGTCAAGGTGCAGTTGCAATGTAGATATTGAATGGGTTTCTTCTATAAGTCTATGGATTGCTAAATTATTCTTCCCTTTTTTTTTATACATTACACTAGCCTACTGCTTGTAGTGCTTGGGCCTACTTGCTTGTAGTCATGCTTGGTAGTGAACTTGAAGACTAGTTTAATGCTCTCTCTTCTTAGGTCCAGTTATCTAATCTGAGGTTAAAAGATGCTGTAGGCTATTTTGGGGATTTTCAGCGGGACCACGAACCGTTCCGGGAGGCCTGATAGTCAGGCGTTCTGCGCATCCTTGGTCCATCCGTCATCACTGCTGTGACGTCAGTCTCGGGAACTGTCCTTACAGTGGTGGTGCTGAACAAGATGGCTGTGCGTCGGGGAGTGGAGAGCTGAGGAGGAAATATAGCCCCCCAAATTGATCCAGACACATCGTGAGAGGGAAAGCGGACGAGAAAAGACTCGAACAGTATGATTTATTTATTTTTTGTCACAAAACAGTGACGTGTAATAGCTTCTAGTAGAAACGGAGCTGACTCCATCCACCTATTTATACAGGCTATAGAGACGGATATCTACTCCGAATTGAAATAACGGTACCGGTGGAAGACATCTGGGAGCGATCATAGCCAGAGCTAAGAGATGTCATTGCTGTGCGTTGGAGGTAAGTGACAAAAACAAACGTATTTAAAGCTGGTGGTAGACTACTGTAGGCTGTCGAGAGAAACGCTTTTGTTTACTCGGGTAACCAGTTGCTCCGCGGGCGGTTTTCTTCAATTCATCTGATTCTGCTATAAAATGTCTCAATTGTTGGCGTATAGGCCTAAACGACTCGCTGAATACTACAATTTATTTAAATTCGCTGTAGTCAAATTCCTTTGACGAGAAAACACTTTGTGTTCTTTAGATGGCCAGACAGCCTGCAGCATTTTTAAAAATGTGTCTAATTCTTCTTGATTTATTATGTGATTGTCTTCTATTGATGTAGAAGCGTAATGAACACTGTCAGTCATCATAAACACTTTGATGTCTTGTTGATAAAATGGTAGCTGAACTGTCATTATTGTAGTCTACTAACCGCACCAAATCACGCTCTAAATATAATATTTGAATATTAGCATAAAGCAGGCTATCACAGAGTAAAATGCGTATCTGGAATATGATTGTCCGAAGCTAAGTCCAGTATTGGATTCTGTCCCCGTGCGTAGTAGCTCACTAAAAAGGCGTGTGCTGTAAATCCACGTTATCTTTGTTTCTATTCTGATTTTTAAATATGTGGGGGTGGTTCGGGCAGCAAATATTGTTCATTTAGTTTGTGTAGTGTCGCTTTTGGTTGTCTATCATGATGATGATAGCATTCCTTATGACTGCTTTTAGGTGTCTTAAGGAATGTCCTGAATGCAGCCTTTCTATGCTGTGACTACAGTAGATTGCCTCTAGCACTAGCCTACTATATGTTGGATCAGTGTTGTTGTTGACCATACCCTTTCTAGAATGATTGTTTGTATGAAATGCATTTTCTCAGAAAAAAAAGAAGATAAAAAAAAGGTGGTTGTCCCACTGGCTATCATAAGTTGAATGCACCAATTTGTAAGTGGCTTGCTAAAAGAGCGTCTGCTAAATGATGTAAATGTAAATGAGAAAAGTGGGTCCAAGAGATTTTACCCTGGGCAATGTGGCATTGGCTCGAGTCCTCGAAGCAATTTACTATCCCAACAAAAACACCTAAAAGCAGTTGTCTTGTAGGCCTAAGATCAAAATAGCAAAATAGTCCCGTTTTTGTTCAGGTTGTTTGAATATCAGCTGTGTTGACCTATTTTTCTCCATCAGTGATTTGTTTTCCAGTTAATTTGTTAGTTGCCTGCCTGTTATAGATTGTTTAGGCATACCGTGGACTGCTTTCTGGTTTTATGTTATTGTCACATCGATTCACACCCACATTCACTTCCCTAAAACGTTGGCATGTCACGATTCTTCTGTGAAAGTGGTAGTGTGAAATGCCAGCAACCCAAACCACCCACCCAAAGGTGTTTGTGGAGACAGGATATGTTCTTGGCACAGTAGTTGGATAAACAAGCTGATTGCACAGATGTCAGGATTGAGACAGATCCACAGATGTACCCTCAATATCCTCAAGCTTGTTGGCATAGCAACCCTCCATTCCCTGGCATTTGAGGCTTTTCCTTTAATTTCCCATTAGTATTGAGTGTACAGCTAAGTTAGTGGTTATTTTTTGGTAAAAAGCCCATAGCCATGGTGAGATTGAGAGACTGGGACTTTTCTTACAAATGGCACTATTTTCACCCACTATCGAGAGACTGGAGGAAGAATGGGAAAAGGAGTACTTTTTGTTAGGCCTTCATGTAGAAATGGCATTGACAACAACCCATTGGAGAAGATGTGTCCCCACTTTTACCTTTTCTTACAAATGCTTGATTCTAACTATAGGTCTATTTCCATATCTTCAGATTAGTAATAAGGAAGAGTGTTGCCCAGTGCTCAGCGAGCGAGCAGATTTCTAGCTTCTAAGAGTCACATTACATTATCAAACAGTACGCACACACACTTCCTTGCTGTAATGACTGGGCTTGTTTTTAGTTGACAAATCCCCAGTCATTTCTTCTTCCCACATGAATGTCCACTGAAGCTCTCAGTGTATTCCCCAGCATGTCATGCGTTCAGTGGCTCAGCTAGCAAGCATAAATAATGTTGTAATCCAATGGAAGTATAATTAGCTTGCGCCAGCCGAGGGCCGTTAAGTTCCATATAATCAGACACTATATAACATTATCTCATGTTCTGTTTAGGTTCAGAATACATGATGCCTGTATCTCGACTCGGAGAAGGCAAGAACCTGCTCCCTGAAAGAGAGCAAGCCCTTGGCTTTCATTTCATTTTTGTGTTTCATATTCTGTGGATTCAATGTTATTTTTTTAATGGAGACAGTTTTGTTCTTCATTAGGGCACATTACAATGGATCCTTTAAATGAAATATCATTGACCTCTCCCTTCCTCACCCCCAACCCCCTATCAGCTACTGTCCCGCTGAAGTAGTTATTTTTAATAGTGGGGGTTCTGCTCTGCCCGCGCTTGGCTGCACAGAGAGATTAATGGAGCACAAGAGAAAGAGATAAAAAGGGAGCACACACGCCACATGGCAGGAGGAGGAGGAGGAGGAGGAGGAGGGAGGGAGGGAGAGATGGTAAGTGAGAGAGACATGGCGGAGGTGCTGAGGAATAGACAGCTGAAGAGGCTGGCTGAATCCTGTTAGCTTCAGCTCAGCAAAGGGAGGCGGTGGTAATGGAGCTCGACATCTGTTTTGTTGTTTGTATTTTGCAGTGTTCCATGGAATCACCCTACAGGGGATAAAGTAGTCCGTTATATTGAGTAATGATGAATCATGAAAGGCTTAGCTCTGAAGTTGGTTAAGTGCATCCTCTAACTCCTCCTCCTCATGCCCTGCACACTAGCAAGATCAGATTGATATTCAGATAAAACAAACATCCTCCTCAGGGTCTTTTGGGATTAGCTATTTTAGGAAAACAAATACATCCACTATTGTCACGCTGCTTCATGATTAACTGACTCTGACATATTATTCTTATCATATCAAGTCAGACAGCAGGAGTCACAATTTCGTCTTCTCCTTTAGCTGAAATATTGAGTGGCTTCATAAAAAAGCCATTCTTGTGATGGTTGTTATGATATGGATTATTCATACAGGTGATAATGCTCCAGCTGGACCCATAATGATAGAGAACGGGTCAGTAGGTCATTAGGACTGGCCATGCGGGCATCTGGGTGGCAGTCCAGTACCACATTCCACTGTGCCCTCCGAGAAAAGCATTTGATGTTCATTTATCCAACTCTGTGATTCCAAATTGACCTTTTTCCCTAAGTCCCTTTTCTAAACTGCATCATTTGGAGATGAAGTGAAGGGAGGCGTTCAGTGTGGATTAGAAGGACGCCTTTGAATATTAAAGCCCTGAAGATGGGGGTGCTTGGCATCGGCAGGGCAGGCGGGCGGGCACGAGATTAATGAATAATGAATGGATCAGTTGATGTCAGAGCGCGTGGAAAAAAGTATTGGTTGCCTAAAGTGATCCCCAATATATAGAAGGTGACAGTGGTACCTTTTATCTTAACAGACCTGCTTTCATTGTGTCAAATTGCCTCATTGTCACCCTTACTGGTTATCATATGTGAGACTACACGTGCACAGACACACACACACACACACACACACACACACACACACACACACACACACACACACACACACACACACACACACACACACACACACACACACACACACACACACACACACACACACACACACACACACACACACACACACACACACTTAATCCTGTGTGCTCCTCTTCTCTCTGAACCACTCTCACCTGAGCGTACCGCTGAGAGCCTTCCACTCAAATAGAGCTCTTGACATCTGTTGGTGAATGCAGGCTTTGATGTTAAGATCCAGGCATTCTGCCATCAGAGGAAGTGTGCCCAGGCTGACTGAATTAGGTCCTTCTTTCTCCTCCTCCTACGAAATGCCAGGGTCTTGTCATCACCCACAATCCCTATATGGGCTGATATGCATATTGGGATATGAAAAGAATATCTAAGATTTCTGATCTAAATTCCAAAATGAACATACGTTTTGATGCTGTCTTATGCAGCAAACATTTTCAGCTCAGAAAGGTGTGGGTTATTAATAGGTTTGTTGTTAGAAACCAGAATCTCTAGATTGATTGACCCATTGAGTTTAACCCATTACATTTACATCATTTAGCAGACGCTCTTATCCAGAGTGACTTACATGAGCAATTAGGGTTAAGTGCCTTGCTTAAGGGCACATCGACAGATTGTTCACCTAGTCAGCTCGGGGATTAGAACCAGCGACCTTTCGGTTACTAGCACAACGCTCTTACCCACTAAGCTACCTGCCACCCTAGTATGGCTCATGTTTTGTTTCTTTTTGTCTGTATTGCAGTGAAGAAAGCCAAACTCGATGGACCCCAAGGTGAGTTGAGACACGTTTGACCATGTTTTACTTAGTCTTAAAAAGTCTTAAACACTGGTTTGTTTGACAGTAACACTGATATTCCTCATTGTTCCACAGATAAATTTAACACCTACGTGACGCTTAAAGTGCAGAATGTCAAGAGCACCACCATTGCGGTGCGGGGAGCCCAGCCATGCTGGGAGCAGGACTTCATGTTGTGAGTCTTGTTCCTCCTCCTCCTCCTCCTCCATCTCTCCCTCTATAGGAAATACTTACTAGTTTCTCTCTCTACACGTTGAGCTGCCCTGGGTCCTAAGTGCTCTGTCAGCGATGAGACTAGAAGGCTCTGGAGGCCTGATCTCAGATACAAGATATGCAACTGTTGAGATTCCCAAGGCAGTGTGAGCTAGGCAGCCAGTCATCCATCCATGCAGCCGGGCAAGCAGTGACACTAATGTGTTAACACCAGAGTGCACACATGTTGTGTAACACGGACTGCAGAGACTCCTGAATAAATGTTTTAATTAGTGACGTTTAAGGTGCCCAACAGAGCCACTCTCACTGGTTGGAGTGCTACAGTCAAGGGACAGGAGTTCAGATGAAGCCTTGGATAGGGCATTTCTTACAGAGTCAAAATTATTTCATAACTGAAAATAGGAACAGGAAGTTGCCCTGAAATAGCAGAAGATTTAATAAAAGGGTTGTTCCACGAAATGAGTCCCCTGTTATTTTAAGGAGAACTTGTGCACAAATATTGAATTTTAAAAGCCTGTTATATTAAATGAAGTGCCCTTTTAATATAGATCACATGGAAAATTCAATAAATCAGATTTTTTTTATATGAATAAAGACTTGCTAAAGTGCCAAACATTTTCTTCATGCACCCTCTGTGACTTCTAGGAAGAGTATAACCCACTTAAACCCAACATTTCTCCAAGTTTTCACCATCATTGTAAAGCCCTAGTTATTTTATGCTTTGACAAAGTCTTTTCTGAAGATTATGATTTATTCCATGTTATTAGTGATTGATTTTAAGGGGGAAAAAACCCTGTCCCTCATTTTAAGGTCAACCCTGTTACATGAACAGAGATCTCATTTTAATATGGTGAAACTATTCCTTTTTAAATATTTTTTTCAAGAGAGACATTGAACATCTCATAGTCAAATCATAGAGTAAAAGCAGGTGAGCTGGTTCTACTCTTTCTGGCAATTTTCTTGTGTTTTGTGGTCAAACTGAGCGGGTCGAGCATAACACGTCAACCCTGTTACACATAGATAGACAGGGTAGAAATGTTTGAACAATTTAAAAACATTTTAAAGCTTGCACACAACAAGCTTCCATTCCCCCTGTCACAAGGTGATTTATGGCTGATTTAAGATTGTCATCAACCGTGTTACGGTCAAGCAAGTTACTTTATTTGGCAATTATTAGGCACTTACTATAGTATATATTTTTTTTTTTACCTCTTGAGATGGGGAAAAAAGTGTTTTTCATTAAGTTGCACATGTGCTCTTTATGACAGAATGTTACAATTTGGTAAAATAATATAATAAAACACTCACCAAGTTACACTACTCAAAAGGTACCTAATTGGTGGAACGACCCAATAGAAGATAATCGCTATCTCTCTCCCCTACATTTATTTGCTTCCTACAGCTGCTAAACCTCACTACACTAGAAAATACAGCTCTGTTCTTCCCCACTCCTTAGATCTCTCTCCACCCCCCATCTTCCTTCTATCTATTCTCCATGTCCATAATGCAGCGCCAACGCCAGCCTTTAGCGAGATTAATCCCTGGGCTCTCAACAGAAAGATCTGTTTTCATATCAAAGCAGGTGCTATTATTAGGATTTGATTAACTTGAGAGGCTGTCCTGTGCATGTGCATCCTAAATGACACCCCTATCCCTATACAGCACTACTTTTGACCAGGGGTCAGGTACCATAGGGGGCTGTTTGGGATGCACCCTGAGTCTAGTTGTATGGATACTCGGGATACTAGAGATGCCCAGAGTGTATATATGTTATTGACCCAGTCAGTCCTGGCCAGTCAGCTCTATACGCTTCCTTCCTGCTAGAATTCACTCCTGTTTTCCCTGATGGAAATAATACTGGTCTCCTTCACTCTGCCTTATTGACCTCACCGCTACCCCTCAGGCAGCTCTCTGTGGCTCGGTGACTCACATCCACCACAGGCTGAATCACATTGGCTCTTTGTTCTATTAGATTAGAGCTGGGGCTCTGATGGCATATATATTTCACTTCTCTATAAGATGGGTTTTATCTCTCCAGGCCCTATTGCTCAATCAGGGTTTCTGTTATTTTGGTCTCCCGGTCTGTTGAGTGTATTTCCTCATCTCATCACTTCTTTCTCTCTGTCTCTCCCGTTCCTTCTTTCACTCTCTCACCCACTCTTTCTCCTCCCTCATCTTCCTGTCTCCCTCTTTTTGTCTACACCTTCTCACCCCCCCCACCCCCCCACCCCCACTCCCTGTGCAGTGAGATCAACAGGCTGGACCTGGGGCTGACGGTGGAGGTGTGGAACAAAGGGTTAATCTGGGACACCATGGTGGGCACCTTGTGGATCCCCCTGCAAAACATCCGCCAGTCCAATGAGGTACGGTACGCCCGCCCTGCCCCCACCACCCTCCACCCTCCTGGGAGCACAAGGCGGTTTACCAGCAGCACATCCGAGGCTCAGACACAAGTACATCACAACACTAGACTGATACGGTTTGTTGTCACGCCACATCAAAGTGTTTAAGGTGGAACACACTTCATATCAGGGATGAAAGGAGTTTAAAGAGAGTGTTCTTGGATGGTAAAGATGGATAACCTACAGGGAGTGAATTCCTCCGCTTTGAAACACTGTAACTAGGACTATTTTTAGCATCCTCCTAAGTGTTTGACTGGAAGAGGGAAAGTGTTACCCTGTACAGTAACAATACATGTTTGTGTGTGTGTGTGTGTGTGTGTGTGCTCATGCTAGGACGGGCCGGGGCAGTGGCTGACACTGGACTCCCAGGTCATCATGGCTGAGAATGAGATCACCGGCACCAAAGACCCCACCTTCCACCGCGTGCTGCTGGACACCCGCTTTGAACTGCCATTAGGTTAGTGTGTGTGTGTGTGTGTGTGTGTGTGTGTGTGTGTGTGTGTGTGTGTGTGTGTGTGTGTGTGTGTGTGTGTGCCTTAGTGACTGACCAGTGAATGGGTCTTTCTGCTTCAGACATTCCAGAGGATGAGGCTCGATACTGGGCCAAGAAACTGGAGCAGCTCAACGCCATGAGGGACCAGGACGTAAGGCATCTCCTCCTCTCCTCCCTTTGTGTTTACATCTTACCTGCCCGCCACAAGGCAGGGCTATCAGTAATTGCAAAAGTCATCACTTACTCTATGCATTAAATATGATGTAGACCCATAACTCTCCTAGATGCGGATTACCTCATGTTGGATTAGCTGCAGTACAATGTACAGTGTCAGTCAGCCGTATTGTAATCAGCTATATCTATTGTGTGTGTGTGTGTCTGTGTGTTGCAGTACACGTACCAGGAGGAGGAGGAGAGACCACTGCAAGCGCCATCAACACAATGCTGTGAGTAGTAGACTCTTGATACTGGCTTCACACCCTCTTTAAATATCCTGCTCCTTTTCACTTTGTTCCTGGCCCCCCTCTTCCTCCTTGTCACTCTCCCCCGTCTCCTCTTCCTCCTTGTCACTCTCCCCCGTCTCCTCTTCCTCCCTCTTTACTATCCTCCCTTTCATCCTCGACATTCACATATTCACTTTACTCCTCCTCTTCTTCCTCTTCCTCCTCCTCTTCACTTTATTCCTCCCTCTCCCCCTCTTCACTCTCCTCCTCCTGAGTCTTTGGGAAGCAGATTAGAGGGGAAGCAGCAGGCGGAGGGAGGGAGGGAGGGAGGGAGGGAGGGAGGGATGGAAGGAGGGAGATTAGCTGACATGACGAATCGAGCCAGCAGGCCTGCCTCATAGTCAGCTCCACACACAGTGTTTTATGGCTGCTAGCTGTGTGATGGATGTGTGCTGGCATACTTTCACTGCCCTGTCAGACACAGCCCTGTCTGTCTGATGACAGCCCATGTGGGTGGGTGGTGACCACTGTGGATGAGTCTGGGCTGTGGTGGATGTTTGTCTGTCAGTGGGTGTGTTTGTGAGAGACCAGCCATAAAGGTTGATCAGTATTAGTGTGTGTGAGTGCTTGTCCGCATGCATGCGTGTCTACGTGCTGTGTTTCAGTGAGTGTTTATGGATGGAGCCTGCGTATGCGCTTTGAGTTATGGGATGCTGGGATGAGAGTTATGTCTGACTACCCACTGCTCTGTGCTAATTACCACACCCTGGGCCCTCCATCCGCCACAAGGTCAGCCATCTTGCCTGCCCTGGCCTGCTCCCTCTCCCGCTCCACTCTGAGATTTACACCCCAAACAGATTAGTTCCCGGGGGCGCACCCTGACTTATCTATTTCCTGGTCATACGGCTGCACATTTTTTAACATTTAAGTTTATGGCTCAGGCCCAAATCACATATTTCTGTGATAACTTATTACCTACTTACCCCCTGTCCTTGTAGGTAACTGGAGTCTGTGGGGAGACCAGCAAAGTAAGTTTTTCTAGCTTTTCTCACACAGTTTAGCAAACAATGTCTGTTGACTCAAATGGTACCTGGTACTGTAGGCCTATATTGCTAGGTTTTTAAAATTAGTCACCACATCCACTTACAGTATAAGTCACCAAGCACATACTAGCATCATGAGTAAAGATGAACCCCACATCATGATAATAATCATAATATTTCAACCATTTCGTGTGTAGATGAGGATCCAGACAGTGCGGTGGACGACAGAGACAGTGACTACCGCAGTGAGACTAGTAACAGCATCCCTCCACCCTTCTACACCACGTCTCAGCCCAACGCCTCCATGCACCAGTACCCCATCCAGAGAGACCAGCGCTACTCCTCGCACACCTCCTACAACGGCTCCATCCAAGAGCTGGACTACGACAACCAGAGACCCATGAGGTAACCTAACCTCTCTCGTCCTGTCCTGTCATCCTTACCTGGTTCATTACCTGGTTCACTACTCAGGGTCTCAATAGGGGGTTCGTCCCAATAAGCTTCCTTTCATTGTCTCCTCTCCTTCATTTTAAACGTACCTTTAAGTTATTTTGTTACAAGCTGCTCTCCTACAGTTGTACTAATCTAAAAACATGAAGGGTAGGTGGAATGTATAAGTCGTACCTTTTCCCTGTTCAGCTCTTTAAGATATGTGTGGGTGAAGGAATGAGACGAGGAAAGGAAACTACGTTAGACTATTGAGACGCACACAGCGTGGATCTCACTCTCACCTCCTCTTCTTAGTCAAGGGATCCATATTGACTTTGTCTCATCTGGAGATCAACACTCTATTCACCACAGAATAAATCAGACTACTACAGAACAGATTTTTGTTCACACTGTTGCTACATGGTAACCTGTTGTCCCACTGTGACTTCACTCTCCAGAGCATACTGCAGTGTGGCCTCACTATACAAGCCTAAAGGAGCAGCCATGCCGACCTTGTATACAGGCCGTGTGGGAAGAGCCTCACTGACACCATCACTGTGTGTGTGTGTGTGTACATGTGTATGAGTGTGCATGCGTGTGTGTGTGGCTGAAATACAGCCCCCTGTGATCACTTAGCAACTTGTTTTCCCCCCCAAAAAAACAAGTGTGTTTTTTTGTCTTTACATCTGTTGTTCAAAGGCACAAATTCACTCAAACTCATGCCTTGCTTGGGGCAGCCACATAATTGCATAAAGGCTTCTCTCAACAGTGATTCTGTTTTTAGCCATATGAACCTGCAAGGTCCACTATAGCTAAAACCAACCACTCACTTCTCTATCTGTCTATCTCTGTCTGGCTCCTTGGTCAGTGCCAGTGGTCTTTATGCAGTAGGTTTGCCAGGCAGTGTGTGGTTCAGTTTGGTGTTGTGGATGTTGCTGTGTGTCTTTGAAAAGCCCCAGGCCAGACTGTACTGATGCTCCTCCTCTCCTGCCTCTCCCCCTTCCTGCCAGACGCTATGATAGTTTAGACTCGGCCACCAACGGGCGCAGCGATCTCGATTCAGCCTCAGGTTCGAGCCGGCGCACCAGCCGCCAGTACTCTCTAGACAGTAGGCACTCGCTCTCCGATAGGTGGGTCTCTGCACCTCCTCTCCACCTCTTCCTCCTCTTCCTCTTCCTCCAGCCTGTGACTCCGTCCGTGGTCTCGCTGTGACGTCAGTGGTGGAATAGTCCTGTCCTCCTCGCTCGCTGTGCTTGCATGCATGTGTTGTTCAACTCCCTCTCTCTACTACGTATCTACGTTCCGATCCTGTATCTACCTGATAATAACTACTGTATACACACCGGAATCACACACACATGATCTACCCTCTCTCTGTCGTACATCTGTCGTGAAATGTGAATGAGTTCCTCTGTTGTGTGTGTTGTTATCTAGGAAGTTGGAGGCATAGGGGAGCAGTTTGGCTAAGTTGATGTGAGTTGCAGTGTTAAAGTGTTTGTGTGTTCTGTGTGGCTCCTCTGCCTCCTCTGTCTCTCAGTGGCAGCATGTTATTACCTCCTCCTCCTACGGTGCCTCAGTGACAAGTCCTCTCTGTGATTAACTACGCAGCTCAGGCTTCCCCCAGCCAGAGCCAGCCGTACTGTTGGCCAAGGACCCCGGCCCCGGCTCTGGGGTGGCAGGAGGCATGCCTGTTCAGAATTAATAGTAGCCTATCAGAGATGGGAAGACACATGTCCTCCTGTATGTGCCACTGTACTTCTCTCCTGCTGTGTTTGGTGTTTGAGAAGGAAAATGCAGGTTTCTGTCGGACAGCTCAGTGAAAGAGCTGTGTGTGTCCTTGTGGGTGTACTAAAGAGAGAGAGAGAGAGAGAGAGTTTGCATGCGTGTGCGCTTCTTGATCAAGTAGCAGGATTCTGTATTACGTTTTGTGCATATGCCATGTGTATTTCTATGTGTGTGTGTTGGTTTCCTCAGGTGTTCTGTTTTCCTATCTGCGTTCAGCCTAGGTTCCTGTCTCCTAGCTCTCACACAGACACATACAGCCCAGGGTTGTTTAACTCTCCCCTCTTTCTTTACTCCCCCTGTACCGCTTCATGCATTATTGAACCTTCACTGCTTTAATCGATAGTGTGTAAAAGAGTGGACTTGTGTGTGTGTGTGTGTGTGTCTCTCTCTCTCTATCTCTCTCTCTCTCTCTCTCTCTCTCTCTCTCTCTCTCTCTCTCTCTCTCTCTCTCTCTCTCTCTCTCTCTCTCTCTCTCTCTCTCTCTCTCTCTCTCTCTCTCTCTCTCTCTCTCTCTCTCTCTCTCTCTCTCTCTCTCTCTCTCTCTCTCTGTCTCTCTGTTTCTCTCTCTGTTTCTCTCTCTCTCTCTCTCTCTCTCTCTCTCTCTCTCTCTCTCTCTCTCTCTCTCTCTCTCTCTCTCTGTCTCTCTCTCTGTCTCTCTCTCTGTTTCTCTCTCTCTCTCTCTCTCTCTCTCTCTCTCTCTCTCTCTCTCTCTCTCTCTCTCTCTCTCTCTCTCTCTCTCTCTCTCTCTCTCTCTCTCTCTCTCTCTCTCTCTCTCTGTCTCTCTCTCTCTCTCTCTCTCTCTCTCTCTCTCTCTCTCTCTCTCTCTCTCTCTCTCTCTCTCTCTCTCTCTCTCTCTCTCTCTCTCTCTCTCTCTCTCTCTCTCTCTCTCTCTCTCTCTCTCTCTCTCTCTCTCTCTGTCTCTCTCTCTCTCTCTCTCTCTCTCTCTCTCTCTCTCTCTCTCTCTCTCTCTCTCTCTGTTTCTCTCTCTATCTCTCTTTCCCTTCTCACTAATAGCCTCATTCATCATAGTTGAATAAAATCCCCCTCTTTTGTCTGCTAAAAAGAGGCTGTTTCAGCCTGCCTCTCTCTCTCTCCACTCATATTTTCTCTCTCTACCCCTCTCCCTCTGCTCTCTTTCACTCTATCTGCTTGCTCTCTCTCTCATCACCTCTCTCATCACCTCACCTGAATGGGTGCCATTACTTGTCAAGGCTGTTTACCTCATGTCTTGTTTCGCTGTTTATTGTGTTGGCTCAGGGTGTTTGTGAATCTCTGCTCTGTTGAATATGCAGATTTGTATGTGGCGTGTGATCAGAGCATCCACCAATAATCTCTCTCTCTACTAAAAATGAAGACTTCCCTGTTACTACACCACATAACCCCCAAACTCATGCATCTGAACACATACTAGCCTATCCCTAGGTCCAGGATGCCTTAGTTTGTTCCTCTCCCCTTTATCCTAGGTTAACTGTGCTCCCTCACTTTAGTCCCCAAAAAGAATGTCCCCTTAACATGCGCTCTGGGCCCATTTGGTTGTTTATTTCTTTAGTGTTTTTCGTCCCCGGTCTGCTCCATGTGTCTGTGTATCTGACTGTGGTCCATCTGTCTATCTGTCTACAGTCCTACAGGCAGCAGTCGCTATGCCTCCTCTGGGGAGCTGAGTCGAGGCAGCTCCCAGCTCAGTGAGGAGTTTGGCCCTGAGAACGAGGGGAGCCTGAGGGGCTCTGTGGAGCTCTACGACGAGAACGACTCTTACCACTCCTGCCACTCCTCTGTCAGCTACGACAAGGAATCGGCTGGCTGGGACCCCGATGAGCCCGAGGTGGTGTACAGCGACGAAGGGGGCTATGTCAAAGATGGCGGGGAGGAGGGGGCTATTTACGATGAGGAGGAGGGCGAGCTCTACGAGCCCGAGGAGGGAGAGGGGGAGTTCAACTATGAGGGAGAGGAGGAGATGATTTACGAAGAAGATGAAGATCTCTACCCTCTGGACGGCGCGCTCAGCGAGGACCAGGAGCCGCCCTACACCCCCACCCCCACAAGCACGGCCCCCACGCTGGCCCCCGAGGCCTCCATCACCAGGCCCCCTCTGGAGAAACAGGCCTCTCTGAGAGAGCAGCAGCCCGAGCCCTCCACCCTGGCCCCCACCACCCAGGCCCAGACCATGCCCCCTGTCCAGCCCCCTGTCACCACAGCCTCCACCAAGCCTCCATTCACCCCTATGATCCATCCATCCCTCATCCAGTCCCCAGTGCCCACAGCCCAGCCCCCTGCTCCAGACACCCAGCCTCCAGTGTCTGATGCCCTGGATGATATCCTCCTAGACCTCCAAGAGGAAGAGCCTCTGTCTTTAGAGCAGGAGGTCCCTGTGGTGGAGAGCCCCCCAGCAGAAGTCCCAGCAGAGAAGAGCGAGACTCCTGTTGTCAGGTGAACCCTCAACCATCCACTTCTGTAGTTATATACAGTGGGGGAAAAAAGTATTTAGTCAGCCACCAATTGTGCAAGTTCTCCCACTTAAAAAGATGAGAGAGGCCTGTAATTTTCATCATAGGTACACGTCAACTATGACAGACAAAATGAGATTTTTTTTCTCCAGAAAATCACATTGTAGGATTTTTAATGAATTTATTTGCAAATTATGGTGGAAAATAAGTATTTGGTCAATAACAAAAGTTTCTCAATACTTTGTTATATACCCTTTGTTGGCAATGACACAGGTCAAACGTTTTCTGTAAGTCTTCACAAGGTTATCACACACTGTTGCTGGTATTTTGGCCCATTCCTCCATGCAGATCTCCTCTAGAGCAGTGATGTTTTGGGGCTGTCGCTGGGCAACACAGACTTTCAACTCCCTCCAAAGATTTTCTATGGGGTTGAGATCTGGAGACTGGCTAGGCCACTCCAGGACCTTGAAATGCTTCTTACGAAGCCACTCCTTCGTTGCCCGGGCGGTGTGTTTGGGATCATTGTCATGCTGAAAGACCCAGCCACGTTTCATCTTCAATGCCCTTGCTGATGGAAGGAGGTTTTCAGTGAAAATCTCACGATACATGGCCCCATTCATTCTTTCCTTTACACGGATCAGTCGTCCTGGTCCCTTTGCAGAAAAACAGCCCCAAAGCATGATGTTTCCACCCCCCATGCTTCACAGTAGGTATGGTGTTCTTTGGATGCAACTCAGCATTCTTTGTCCTCCAAACACGACTGAGTTGAGTTTTTACCAAAAAGTTATATTTTGGTTTCATCTGACCATATGACATTCTCCCAATCCTCTTCTGGATCATCCAAATGCACTCTAGCAAACTTCAGACGGGCCTGGACATGTACTGGCTTAAGCAGGGGGACACGTCTGGCACTGCAAGATTTGAGTCCCTGGCGACGTAGTGTGTTACTGATGGTAGGCTTTGTTACTTTGGTCCCAGCTCTCTGCAGGTCCTTCACTAGGTCCCCCCGTGTGGTTCTGGGATTTTTGCTCACCGTTCTTGTGATCATTTTGACCCCACGGGGTGAGATCTTGCGTGGAGCCCCAGATCGAGGGAGATTATCAGTGGTCTTGTATGTCTTCCATTTCCTAATAATTGCTCCCACAGTTGATTTCTTCAAAACAAGCTGCTTACCTATTGCAGATTCAGTCTTCCCAGCCTGGTGCAGGTCTACAATTTTGTTTCTGGTGTCCTTTGACAGCTCTTTGGTCTTGGCCATAGTGGAGTTTGGAGTGTGACTGTTTGAGGTTGTGGACAGGTGTCTTTTATACTGATAACAAGTTCAAACAGGTGCCATTAATACAGGTAACGAGTGGAGGACAGAGGAGCCTCTTAAAGAAGAAGTTACAGGTCTGTGAGAGCCAGAAATCTTGCTTGTTTGTAGGTGACCAAATACTTATTTTCCACCATAATTTGCAAAAAGAATCATTAAAAATCCTACCTATTTTTTCGCAATTTGTCTGTCATAGTTGACGTGTACCTATGATGAAAATTACAGGCCTCTCTCATCTTTTTAAGTGGGAGAACTTGCACAATTGGTGGCTGACTATATACTTTTTTCCCCCACTGTAGTAATGCTGGCCAGAACACCATTTACTATTTACTACAACTTTTACCTCTACAAAACTATTTATTGCAACTTTTACCTCTACACAACTATTTACTACAAATTTTACCTCTACACAACTATTTACTGCAACTTTTACCTCTACAAAACTATTTACTACAACTTTTACCTCTACACAACTATTTACTACAACTTTTACCTCTACACAACTATTTACTACAACTTTTACCTCTACAAAACTATTTACTACAACTTTTACCTCTACACAACTATTTACTACAACTTTTACCTCTACATAAATATTTACTACAACTTTTACTTCTACACAACTATTTACTACAACTTTTACCTCTACACAAATATTTACTACAACTTTCACCTCTACACAACTATTTACTACAACTTTTGCCTCTACACATCACATTGTACTACAATAGACTTTTATCACTATCCACCACTGCCTTTAAAACAGAGCGAAGTTAGATTATTTTCTACCATCTAAGTATCTTCACAATGAATGAGCACCAGTCTGAATACCCCTGTACATTTCTCTCCCAGCTATCAAAGGCCCATCATGGAGCCTGGTCCAGACAGGGCCAGGGCCAACTGGCAACGGCTCTGCAGCAAGGTCCGACTACAGCTGCAGCAGGTGAGACAGCCTGTGTGTGTGTGTGTGTGTGTGTGTGTGTGTGTGTGTGTGTGTGTGTGTGTGTGTGTGAGTGCGAGTGCGAGCGCGACATGGACTCATGGATAGACGTAAGTAACATAGTAAACGTAAATCCTCCATTTAGTATGATATGTTATGTTTCGTATGATATTAATTTGTGGGTGGCCATCATCCATTTCGTATGATATGTTATGAATTACGATATGTATGACTTGTTACAAATTCCACTTTATGGTGGTTAATATTTGCTAGGAGTTTAAAGTTAGCTAGGCTAGGGGTTAGGGTTAAGGTTAGGGTTAGGGGAAGGGTTAGCTAACATGCTAAGTAGTTACAAAGTACCTAAAAAGTAGTAAGTTCCAAAGGGTTCCATAAAGGTTGCTAATTAGCCAAAATGCTAAAGTTGTCCGTGATTCGAACACCCAACCTTTGGGTTGCTAGACATTCGCGTTATATGCCCACCCATCCTCCCCAACCAACCTCCTTCCTTTTATTTTAACCTTCTTTCTTATGTAACCATACCAAATGTAACATATCATACTAATTTTAGTGTCACAGATTTACATTTACTATGTTACGTCTAGTCTTTGAGACCAGGCTGGTGTACGTGGGTGAGTATGGATGGACTTTCTATGTGGCTGCTCTCTCTGTTTCTCGCCATAATGCTGTCACTCCTTCATATGTCCCTGCCCTGAAATGTATCTTCTGACATCTGTGCCTCTTCAGTTTTGTTTCATTCACTTCTTAATCCTCTGGTGGTCTGTCATTAATTCCAGTTTATATTACCCTTTAAATTGTAATCCAGTGGTTATTTTTGCCTGGCTTTATTTTGTTAAGATAATAGTTTGTTTACCCCTGTTTGTATACCATTTCATTTGTTTTCTTTTCAGTTTTTTTGCCACCCCCATAGCGATTTGCATGTTGTCCGTTCTGATTGGCCAGGGCTGGAGCCGACTGCCAGGTGGGTGTGTCCATGGTTGCTTGTGAGCGCTGCTGGTGACAATAACGTGAATGTCAGTGTTTTTGCGTCGTGCTCTGAACACATAGAGAGATAAAGAGCATGTCTTCCTGTTATAGCACAGATAGAATTACTGGAATGGTACTGCAGATAAGGATCTGTCACAAATCCACTTTCAACCATGGCCTTCAAACACAAAGGCCTCCCGACTGACGTCAATGGACAGTGAAATCACCCGAGGCATCGCTCTCTTGTCTCTCTTCAGTGTTTTATGGCTGACATTATGGACTGTTTTCTGCCCAATTAAACACATCATTTTGATTTTATAGTAATAAACTGTGGGAGACTCCATCTTTGTTATTGTAGCGAGACAGACAGCTAGTGGCAGATATGAGATGTAGTAGACCTAATAAAACCATTTCCAGGCATACTATGTGCCAATCACTCCTCACCCTGTCTCACCCCTCTCTCCCCCTTATCTCCACAGGCAAGAGGGGAGTCGGTTGGGATTTGCTCCCTGTTGCTATCAGCAGGGTAAGTGTCTGTCACTATCACACCCACAAGCATGCTAATAAAGCTTCACAACATGAAATAATAACACAACTGCATGACATTTTGAGCAAATAATTGGAGTGCAGTTGGTCCCAGATCTGTTTGTGTTGCATATGGTCATTGTCATACAAACATGGCTATACAGCATAAATCAATCTGGGATTAGGTTAAAGTATTTGTTGCTCTAATTTACAGTGTGTTTATATGTTAGTGGTGGAAGTGGATGAGGATTTTGTGATAATAGGAGTGCTGTGTTTGTGTGGTTTTTCCCCGTGCAGGGTGGGTGGGGCGCTGTATAGCATTGACAGCATGCCGGACCTCCGCAAGAGGAAAGCCATGCCTCTGGTCAGGGACCTGGTCAGTGTAAGTTCTCTCTATCTCTCTCTCTCTCTCTCTCTCTCTCTCTCTCTCTCTCTCTCTCTCTCTCTCTCTCTCTCTCTCTCTCTCTCTCTCTCTCTCTCTCTCTCTCTCTCTCTCTCTCTCTCTCTCCCCCTTTCTTTCCGGTCCCAGGGACCGTCACTCTGTCCTCTCCTCTCTCTGACTGCTCACCCTGGATGTGTGGTATGTTAACCAATTGAATGCTAGAGGAGAGTGGAGAAAATAATCCTGGATAGCTACATCCTGCTGTACTGTACGTGAACTCTTAGAAAAAGGGTTATTTGGCTGTCCCCATAGGAGAACCCTTTTTGGTTCCAAGTAGAACCCTATTGGGCTCCAGATGGAGTAATGCCACAGGGGCTTACTAGGCTATTAAACTCACACCAAATAGATGGCCTAGTCCTTGTTCTATCCATCCGTGCCAATTGATCTGACTTCAAGGTTTTGCGTTGAATAGCTCTGACAAGCTGGAGGCCTGCCAGACTATACTTCCAGCCCAGCGCTCAGGTGGCTCGGGTCCAACGTGAGCTGTAATGAAGAATTACCATACCGGACAAAATCGCTCAGCACTTTGTCTCTATGAATCCAGCTTACTGTCAAACTGTACACCCCCCCCACACACACACTAACTGCCTGAGTCTGATTCATCCAGACCAGGTAATGTGCTGACTGGAACTGAATCTGAATGTGCAACAAAGCCAGACTAATATTCAGCCAGTGTTCTCAGACACGGAAGTATGGGCAGGACGATGGCTCTCTCCCCTAATGCTGACTACCTGTGTCTCTCAGACAGTGTCCTAACTCTCTGGGTTTTAATGGTGTGTATACTTCAACATTGTTAAGGAAGTACGTTCGTTTTCCACTCTGTCCTTAAGGGCCTTTGTCCTACCCGTGTACAAGACTGTTTACATGCCATGTTTTCGTCTTGTGTGATTAATAGGTCTAGATCTTTCCTCCCACCCAGTATTTCATCAACAAAATCAATAACTCTCCCCGATCTAGTGATATTTCTGTCCCTTGGCACATTTATCACGATCACTCTGTATCTGTTTTGAAATCGCCATTGTGTCTGTAGCTAGAGTTGTTTGACATGCCCCATTTAACACTTGTTTCTCGTTCTGTTTCCTCCTTCCTTCACATGCACTGTTACAGGCTATGGTGAGTAACACTGGGTTCCAAATGAAAAGGGAATGTTGAAGCACTTTCGTTTCAGATACCCATGACCCCTTGTTTCTTATAAACACTTGGGGAGAATACAGCTGGACTGCATTATGACCTACTGGCTTAGATGCTGTACTGAGATGTATTTTGTTCCAAACTATGTTAAAAGATATTAAAGTATGTATCAAGAACAATATACTTTTCTCTTTGAGCAAAATCGAAGTTGTCACTATGTTTTAAAAGTGCTTATTGAATGTATTTCAATCCCAGTATGTACTGAACTACTATATTTTAATCTTATCTCTTCATTCATTGTCATTCACTCCATCCATTATTTTACCCCCCTGCCTGCCCTACCTCAGTCCCTGGCTCAGAACTCCAGGAAGGCAGGGATTACATCAGCCATGGCGTCCAGCACTCTCAATAATGAGGAACTGGTGCGTTTCTGGCTCTTTCTTTTCTCTACTCACAGTATATGCAAATAGTGAACTTTTTTCTCTCTCTCCATGTACTCATAGATTCCACTAAGTCTCTGACTATAACTTCTCTCTCCTCTTCTGTTTCCTTCTCTTGTAGAAGAGCCATGTGTACAAGAAGACCCTGCAGGCTCTGATCTACCCCATCTCCTGCACCACGCCCCATAACTTTGAGGTGTGGACAGCCACCACTCCCACCTACTGCTACGAGTGTGAGGGGCTGCTGTGGGGCATCGCCCGCCAGGGCATGAGATGTACCGAGTGCGGGGTCAAATGTCACGATAAGTGCCAGGACCTACTCAATGCTGACTGCCTGCAAAGTAAGTAGAGCCATGTTGATGTTGCTCAGTGAGTCGTAAAGTTTTGTTCAGTTAGTGCCAAAACATAATATAGTGGTAAAACATGAAAAATAAAGTTGGAAAAAATGTGGTTATAGGTTTGTAGTACGGTAACTAACAACACCAAACGTGTGAGGTTACTTCTGTAATTTACCTTACCGACTGCTGCTTTGGATAAGAGTGTTGTTAACTAAAAGGCCCCTTTGACTGTTATACTTCAAACTCTGTCCTCCTCTCTCCTACATCTCTCATCCCACTCTCCTTGTCCTCCCCCCTCTCATTTTCTCACTCCCACTCTGCTGTCTCAGGCACTTTCTATCTTGTTTGGTTTTTCTGGAAAGGAAATTAAAAGCCATTTTTCTTTCCTTGACATCCTCTCCACCTTTCCAACTCTTCATGGGCGTTTCACAGGTCTGCAGATACTGCCAGAGTACACATCCATAAATCATACTGCGTACTCTGTCTCACAGTGTTCTGATGATAGGGCACATTTGTTCTTATAGATGAAATCTAATCAAGATGTATTTGAAGTGCATTTAAAATTGCAACGTATTTTACAGCAAAACAATAAAAAATGCAGGAGATGAAGTAAAAAAACGACAGAAGGCAATAAAAGAGATGAATAAAAGAACAATAAAACAAAAAGAACAGTAAAAACATAACATGGTTGATGTTATGCATCATTTGTATACATTCATCCTATGTTTATTCCCTTCAACCCAAAGAAAACTGTTCATGTCCTCCACACAGCATAATAAAAACCTTCTAACTTCGAATGTAACTCGATGAATCAAATCTGACCCTCATCGCTCTTGTCTACCTCAGGGGCAGCGGAAAAGAGTTCTAAGCATGGGGCGGAGGACAGAACCCAGAACATCATCATGGTTCTGAAGGACAGGATGAAGATCCGGGAGAGGAACAAGCCAGAGATCTTTGAGCTGATCCAGGAGGTGTTTGCCATGGTCAAAGCCACTCACGTCACCTACATGAAGCAGATCAAACAGAGCGTACTAGACGGCACCTCCAAGTGGTCGGCCAAGATCAGCATCACAGGTGAGAGAGAGAGAGAGGGAAGATACCAGGGCTTCAGAGGGAGTGCTGATCTAGGATCAGGTCCTCCCTGTCCGAATCAGAATCACAAAAATGATCTTATTCATTATGATCTAAAAGGCAAAACTGATCCAAGCAGTCCTATTCTGAGACGCTTTGTGAATAGTATGAGTCCAGAACCATCCATTTGTAAAGCTCTGGCAGATGCCATTGGGAGTCTGACTCCATCACGAGTCACGACACACATCATCCACCTCTCTCCTCTTGATTGTTTGCGTTCCAGTTCTGTTTGTTGTAAAGGTCATACTGTGCTGTAGACCGTTGAGTCACTGTCTGACACGAAGGAGACGGATCAGATAAGTCCCTTGAACGTCTATATGAGGAGGGATGAGTGATATTCGTCTGTAGGTAGGAAGGGCAAAAAATCAGAATAGGTCAATGGGAGTATATGGAAGGGAGAACTCTCTCCACCTAGCCTCATAAACTAGACTGACCGCTGTGTAGTGGTCCGTCTGTTTAAACAAGCTATGCTCCAGCCACACTGACCACCTGATGCTGTCCCCTCCACAGTGCTGTGTGCCCAGGGCCTTCAGGCCAAGGATAAAACCGGCACGAGTGACCCTTACGTCACGGTCCAGGTGGGCAAGACCAAGAAGAGGACCAAGACCATCTACGGCAACCTCAACCCTGTCTGGGAGGAGAACTTCAACTTGTGAGTACTATAAGAGAGAGAAAGTACTGGACTGAAATAACATTGAAGGTTGTGTATTCACAGGTTATGAATGGGTCACAATTAATGCATATGTCCAACTCTGAACCCATATGAATAGATGGGATTGGTGGGTCCTTCAAACAGGAAATGACATAGTGGCGTCTTCCTGTCTCGCTCTCTCTTTCTCTCTGTAGTGAGTGCCACAACTCCTCGGACCGGATCAAGGTGCGGGTGTGGGACGAGGATGATGATATCAAGTCTCGGGTGAAACAGAAGTTCAAGAGGGAGTCAGATGACTTCCTGGGTCAGACCATCATCGAGGTCCGCACGCTGAGCGGAGAGATGGACGTCTGGTACAACCTGGGTCAGTAGGGGAAAGACCTGGGGAAACATTCACTTTGTTGAAGCTCTACTTGTAATTCTAATACTATGTGTCAATTAATCCCATAAGGGATTGGTTGCCAACTGGCGATTTGACATGAAAATAAAATGTCATTCATTCTAAACTAATAAACCAAATCATTGAGTCCATAAAATGACTTTCTAGGTATCCATTAGATGAGGCACACTTGGTGAACTAATTTGGGTGAAAGGTTGAGGTCTTTATTAAAGATAGTTGTTGTTAGGTTGACTGTGGTATGTGTTGACTGAGGGTCTTGTCTTTTGTCCCTCTCTGCAGACAAGCGTACAGACAAGTCAGCCGTGTCTGGTGCCATCAGGATGCACATCAATGTAGAGATCAAAGGAGAGGAAACAGTCGCTCCATATCATGTCCAATACACCTGTCTGCACGAGGTAAGCTGTGTGTGTGTGTGTGTGTGTGTGTGCGTGTGTGTGCACGTGTGTGCGTGATTATGCGCGCGAGCGTGTGTGTGCTCATGCCTTCAGGTGGCAAGTGAGATTAATGAGCCCAGTCATCTTGGTTCATTTAGCTGACTGATGTAGCAGTCTTTCATTGAAGTGGCCGTTTCAGATTAAACAGAAGTTAATATCCCATAAAAGTGTCACTGTCTGCATTGCTCTATCAAGATTAAGACCACATCAGATATAAAATACCACAGCTATTTCTCCCTCCGACCTTCTTCAAATATGGAATTATCTACCATAGTTATGCTAAATGATCATTCCCTATATCAGAGTTCTCCAAGTTTTGTGAGACCAATATTTTATTTTTTTAGTTCATTTTATTTTGTATTTTATTATTGGACATTAAAAGACTGTAAAATAAACCAGCAAATCAGCTCCAAGTGATTTTAATTTAGGAAATCTGTTCCAAAGTATTCCCATGCATAATAGAGAGATATGTGATCATATACAAAGTTTGAAATTATTATGTTTTAGTCAAATATTATATCTGTTTGGGCTTCTTGCGGTCAATTTGCAGTATACAAACTATTTGTAATTATGTTCTGTCCCCCTGACCATACGCTCAAGAAAACCCATGGCTAAATCTAGTGGATGATCACTGTCCTATATCGAGTCATTACTTGGTCCATTACTCAGGACATAGTTTGCAAACAACTGAACTTAAACAGAGCTAAAAGTACTATTGAATTGCACTGTAAATAGATTATCTGTAGCAAATTCTCTTAATCTACACAATGGCTTAACACACATTGTAATGGTGAGTCGTCGCACTGCATGATTCAGATCTTTATGTACTCTCTAAGCAGAAACGGACAAACACGATTTGAGAAAATGAACTGCAATTTTTAATGGCACCAGTTGACTTTTAGCTAGGTCTTTTTAATTTGTCTAAATTTGCACTAAGAATTTGAACATAAAATCAACTGATCCATTTCTAATGAAATTCATGTAATGAATGGCAGCCCTGGCCTGAATTAATAATGAATTGAACAACCCACTGAGCACTGAGCAGTCAGTCAGTCAGTTATAGAGTATGACGTGCTCTGCTCTGCTCTCCTGCTCAGACATATTCACCCTGAGATCATGCCCACCTGTATTCAGCCTTAGCCATTTCAACTCATTGAAATCATAATCTGGATTGATTAACCCCTGCATTTCTCTTCCTCACTCTCTCTCCCTCCCCAGAACCTCTTCCACTTTGTCACAGATGTGCAGAGCTCTGGTGTTGTGAAGATTCCTGATGCTAAAGGGGATGATGCGTGGAAGGTGTACTTTGATGAGACTCCTCAGGAGATAGTGGATGAGTTTGCCATGCGCTACGGAGTGGAGTCCATCTACCAGGCTATGACGTGAGCTCAAATTTACCCACCCTGTCACTGGCACTTAGCAATAGCATACACATTGCCAGATTGTAATGTGTTGAGAGGGCACATAGTTTATAGTTGTGTTTAGGATGATACTGTGGTATAACATCACAAGGGAATGCTTGGGTTTTATATGAGTCAGCTTCATTAATACCAAAGTGATAATGTTTATGCCGTGGGTGTGCTCTCCCTCAGTCACTTTGCCTGCCTGTCGTCTAAGTACATGTGCCCGGGGGTTCCCGCGGTAATGAGTACCCTGCTGGCCAACATCAATGCCTACTACGCCCACACCACCCAGGCCACCAACAACGTGTCGGCCTCTGACCGCTTTGCCGCATCCAACTTCGGGGTGAGTCACCCCAAATTAATGAGGGGTGGATGGAGACAAAAAATATAATGCAATGCCTCAACTCCGTGTTTAAGGTGAGCCAATGGATATGCTAGCTCTTAGGCTAATGTGTTGTGGTGTTTAATTTTTTTTTTTTATTACAGAAAGAACGATTTGTGAAGCTCCTGGATCAACTCCACAACTCTCTGAGGATTGACCTGTCCATGTACCGGGTAGGCTACTCTTGACTTTCACTCTTCTATTTCTCTCTCTGTCTGGTTTTCTATCCGTGTCCTTACCTACCTTTATCTCCCTCTTTCTCATTCAATCTAGCTCTCTGTCTCTACTGTCTCTCTCTTGCTCTCTCTCTCTCTCTCTCTCTCTCTCTCTCTCTCTCTCTCTCTCTCTCTCTCTCTCTCTCTCTCTCTCTCTCTCAAGCAAAAGTCTCATCTTTGTCTGCAGTTAGAACAGTCCCATAAGATAATTAGACATCTCATAGTGGCTGGGTCTCAGTGCAGGGAGACCTCTCTCCTTTCTCTCTCTCACAGAAACACATACACACACTCCCTCTCTCTCGCTCTCTCTCTCTCTCTCTCTCTCTCTGTGATGTGAGAAATGAGGCTGATGTGTTAATTGGGCTGACGACTCCTCATACACACAGGGTCAGTGAGGTGAAGAGCTGAGGGTTTTAATCTGGCCTGGAGTCAATGGAAGAGACTGAGACTGCTGCTTCAGCACTACAGCATTGGCCAGTTTATACAACATTGTCTGCACACACACATACACACACACACCACACACACACACACACACACATACACACACACACACACCACACACACACCTCACGGTGGATCTATTCTCTGTGTGTAACAGAATAACTTCCCAGCCAGCAGTTCTGAGAGGCTGCAGGACCTCAAGTCTACTGTGGACCTGCTCACCAGCATCACCTTCTTCAGGATGAAGGTAACTCTCTTCTCTTCACTCCTTCCTCACCTTGGATCGCCTCTGCTTTGCTCTGGTCAATACATGTTCCTCTACTCACATTCTCTACTCTAATGTTGGTACCACATGTATCTATTCTTGTTTACACTGTACAGTATCGCTACACTACCTGCTCTTTTCAGACATGCATCTTGACTGAGTTCCTTTGACCCTGTGTGGTTGTATGGGGCTTTCCTAGTCTGAGGATCCTCTCTCTGTCTGTGACTGTCTTCAGGTCCAGGAGCTACAGAGTCCCCCCAGAGCCAGTCAAGTGGTGAAGGACTGTGTCAAGGCCTGTCTCAACTCCACCTACGAATACATCTTCAACAACTGCCACGAGCTCTACAGCCGCGAATACCAGACAGATCCGGTAAGCTGGGTGTGTGTGTGCACACGCGTGTGTGTGTTTGTGTGCGCATGTTTGTGTGTGTGTGCCAATGCGTGTGTGTGCGTATGTGCTTTGTGAAAGTGCGCATGTTTGTGTGTGTGTGTGCGCCCATGCGTGTGTGTGCGTATGTGCTTTGTGTGTCTGTGTCTCTGTCCGTGTCATTAGCACCTCAGGTCTCCATCAAGCCTGTACAGGATTTATATAGGGATTTACAAGCCTTGTTTTTGCCTCATTAAAGTGGGGCGATTCATTCAGACTCCCTTCATGAATTTCAAAAGCACATTTTCCTTTGAATAAAACCTTCCATCCTGAGGGGCCCATATTTTGTTGAAATCTTTGCTAGATAATTCTTCAGTTTGAACCCCTGCGGTGGTAGGAATACTTTTTTCTGACTGTCAGCTCTTTCCAAAGGACTAAACCGTGTACATGTGGTTTGAGGGGTTCGTCAGCTCATTAGAGTTGAGCGGTAGCGATGAGAGATATAACAGAAAAACTATGGAGCCAAATATAGGAGAGTCAGAATCGGGCTGAATCCTAACTTGATATCTGCACTCTTAATTAACTTCAAACTCTGAGTTATGTGTGCATATCTTAAGCTACGATAGTAGCCCATGTGATAGTATCCCAGTGACTGAGTGTGTTTTGGTTTTGTCCAGGCCAAGCCAGGAGTGGAACACCCAGAGGAGCAGGGTCCCAGCATCAAGAACCTGGACTTCTGGTCCAAACTCATCACCCTCATCGTGTCCATCATAGAGGAGGACAAGAACTCCTACACACCCTGCCTCAACCAGTGAGTCTGTCACTCTCTCTTGCTCTAGCTATCTATTTCATTGTCTCTCTCTCTCTCTCTCTCTCTCTCTCTCTCTCTCAATCGCTCTCTCGCTCTCTCTTTGCCTCCATCTCTCTCTCTCTCTCTCTCTCTCTCTCTCTCTCTCTCTCTCTCTCTCTCTCTCTCTCTCTCTCTCTCTCTCTCTCTCTCTCTCTCTCTCTCTCTCTCTCTCTCTCTCCCCCCTCCTCCTCTACATCAATACGTAACTCTGTGTTTCTTACCGTCTGCCACACGTAGGTTTCCTCAGGAGCTCAACGTGGGTAAAATCAGTGCTGAGGTGATGTGGAACCTGTTTGCTCAGGATATGAAGTACGCCATGGAGGGTGAGCACTGAATAACGTCGCACTATCCTCACCGGTGGTTTAGCTCTGTCCTAGCAGTCTTAGTCTCTTCTTCTTCTGTTTTTATGGGGCTGATTAGCCTGTTAGCGCTGCATGGTGGAGAATAGATCACCCCTCTGGGCTCATTTGCTCTTTAATTAAGAGCTTTGTCTTTCCTCTCTCTCTCTCTCTCTCTCTCTCTCTCTCTCTCTCTCTCTCTCTCTCTCTATCTCTCTCTCTCTTTCTCTCTTGCTCTCTTTCTCTCTCTCTCTCTCTTTCTCTCTCTTTCTCTTTCTCTTTCTCTTTCTCTTTCTCTTTCTCTTTCTCTTTCTCTTTCTCTCTTGCTCTCTTTCTCTCTCTCTCTCTCTCTCTCTCTCTCTCTCTCTCTCTCTCTCTCTCTCTCTCTCTCTCTCTCTCTCTCTCTCTCTCTCTCTCTCTCTCTCTCTCTCTCTCTCTCTCTCTCTCTCTCTCTCTCTCTCTCTCTCTCTCTCTCAATTCTCAGAGCATGAAAAGAACCGGCTGTGTAAGAGTGCGGATTACATGAACCTGCATTTTAAAGTCAAGTGGCTCTACAACGAGTACTGCAAAGACCTGCCCTTCTTCAAGAGCCGTGTGCCCGAGTACCCGGCGTAAGTTACACCTGTGCCATGATGACACACTCACATTACAGTTTTTCTCAATTGCTAAAACACTAAACCCTATTGTCTGAACCAAATGCTCAGTTGCCTGAACCCATTGATTGAATCAATCACTCTTTTGGCAAAACCATAAGCACTTTTCACCTGTTTAGACACAACTTGCCAACACATTTTCATTGTGATGCACCCGTGCTGCATAATGGTGAGCACAGGTGACAAAAGTCAAACACAATTAGAGCACAGGTATCACCACTTGAACACAACAACTCAAAATTGATCACACTTGTGGCTAATGATGTGAGGGAACATATACAGTAAGCCAGTTCAGAGAGCACTGGTTTGTGAGGCCCTACAATGGATAGAAATCTGAGAGGAAGAGTTCGTGTGAGAGGAGGTCGAGGTGGTCGAGGTGGTCAGCGAAGACAAAGAACAGTAATATCTGATGAAATCAGAGCTACTGTGATTGACCATGTTCTTGTCCATGGTATGAGCATGAGGGAGGCTGGACAAAGGGTACAACCAAACATCAGTAGATTCACTGTGTCCACCATAATCCGAAGATTTAGAGAAGAGAACAGGTAATAACTTTTTTTTGACATTATAGTACAGTATGTAAATGTTGACAGCAATTACTGTATGACATACTATATACTGTACCACAGTATACTGTAAGTGAATATATGTTTCAGTACATCACTGTACCAATGTACTGTAGTATTGTAATGGAGGGTTGGTCTAACTGTTTGTAGGCCTAGTATTCCATGTATATTTTTTGTAACTCCATGTTCTCTTTTTGTATAATTGAAAGACTGCCACATGGGGGTGGGAGGACAGGTATGTTCTCCCCACACCAAGAGACCCTAATTGTTGATATGGTCCGTGAGAACAATGCCATTAAACTGAGCGAAGTTCAGCAGAAGATCATTGAGGACCATTTACATTTTGAGGGTATCAACAGTGTCAGCCTCTCTACTGTTGATCGTGTCCTCAAGCGCAACAGACTGCGCATGAAACAGCTATACAGAGTGCCCTTTGATCGCAACTCAGACAGAGTCAAAGAGCAAAGATTCCAGTATGTACAGGTTGGCATATATCCAGACACATTCAATGTTGATTACTCTAAGTAGTGATTTACTGTAGTGGCCTAAATCACTTTTTTCCGTATCACTTACAAAACTATATATATTTCTACAGAGGGTTTTTCAACTGGATGCAATGGAAAGACCCCATCAATACATCTACATGGATGAAGCTGGGTTTAATCTCACCAAAAGGAGAAGGAGAGGCCGAATGTGATTGGCCATCGGGCCATTGTTGGTGTTCCTGGGCAGCGTGGTGGCAATGTCACATTATGTGCTGCCATCAGCAATCATGGGGTTGTCCACCATCATGCCAACCTGGGGCCCTACAACACTCACCAGCTCCTCATTTTCCTCAATCACATGCGAGATGCTTTGTTAGGGCAGCAGGATGAGCATCCCATCTATGTTGTTGTTTGGGACAATGTGAGTTTTCACAGAGCCCTCCAGGTTAGAAAGTGGTACAATATGAACCAAGGTTTTATCAATCTTTGCCTTCCACCGTACTCCCCTTTCCTAAACCCCATTGAGGAATTCTTCTCCTCATGGCGGTGGAAGGTATATGAACGCCAACCTTACACCAGGGTAAATCTCCTGCAAGCCATGGGACTTGCCTGTGGTGACATAGGTGTGGAGGCATGCCAAGCCTGGATACGGCATGCCAGGGTTTTTTCCCCCGTTGCCTGGCCAGACAAAATGTGGCCTGTGATGTGGATGAAGTCCTGTGGCCTGACCCAGTACGGAGACATGATGCTGTGGCTGAGTAATGCACTTATTTGTATATTTTTGTACTTTATTTTTTACATGGGCTTACTGTACACAAGTGGCAAACGCATAAGATTTCTGTTTGTTTTTACAAGTGCTACATGTAAATGCACAAGATTTCTGTTTTGTCTTTTGTACAAGTGTTAAATGCACAGGTTTTTTTTGTTTTGCAACATGCATTTAGCCTACAGTGAACAATAAACATTTATTTCTCCAGCTTCATGTCCTGAGCATTGTGTTTTCAATTTTTCTACGTAGTGTTTAGTGACTGTTCAGTAGTGTTTTTTATTTTGATTGACTCGGGGCACGATTTGACATCATAGTTCAGTTTTGAGCACAGATTGAACTGTTTTGAGGTGAAAGTTTGGTTTTGCAAGAAGAGTCTGAGGTTTTGTGAATGTAGCTTGAAAATTGGGTTTTGTGTTCACAGTTAAGAGAAAAGGAGAGCAGCTTTCAAGAAATGTGTCTTAGCAATCGAGAAAAACTGTAACACACACATATGCAGGCATACACATGCACTCACACACACACACACACACTCCCTCTCTGGTACTGTACAGCATAAGCCCATAAGCAAGGCCAGATGGACAAGTTGTTTGAAATATAAACTTCCAGTGGGGTTGACTCATATTAAACCACCCGTGTGATGTCTCCTAGGTGGTTTGAGCCGTTTGTCATCCAGTGGTTGGATGAGAATGAGGAAGTGTCTCGAGACTTCCTGCACGGTGCGCTGGAGAGGGACAAAAAGGACGGGGTAAACTTTTCCACTTCTTCTCCTCATCTCCTCAAATGTAAATGCTGAGTCACATTGGTTGTGGCAGAATGAAAGTAATCCCTTCCTTTGTAGCTTCCTCATTAACCATCCTAGTTATCAGGCAGACTTCTCCTCCTGTGCCTTTCCTGCACTCATCAAAGACTTCCCTGAGACAATGGAAACGAAAGCACAAAAAGTTGAGAAAGTGTAGAGAGAGACTATAAAGAGATTTGTTCAGACTGCTCTCAGGTAGGGAGATAGCATTTGACTGTACCAACCTGTGGATTAATCTCATTACCCAGCAACCTCTGGGGTACCGCCACAGACTCACCTCTGGCCAATTAGAGGCAGACAGACAGACCCACCTGATCCGGCCGTCTACCCTGTCTGCTGTCTGGCTTCAAACAACCCTAGAGATCCTCAAACCAGACCAGACCACAACAATCATCTCTATTTATGCTCTCAGAGCTCAGTGGTCCTGCCACCCTCACACCATCTCTCTCTTCTTCTCCCTCTCTCATTTACTAGAAGCTCTCCATCTCTCAAACCTCTCCCTCTATTCCTTCCCCTCTCTCTCCCCTGATGTTAACAATCTGTGACATCTGTCCCCCAATCATAAAAGTCTCTCTACTCCTCTCCCCTTCTCTGCTAAGGACCACTCTCTTCTCTTCCTCTCTTCCTTCCCCTCTCTAAGCTGTGCTAAGGAGCACTCTTTCCTCTCTCCCCAGTCTCTCTCTCCAGTCTCTCTCTCCCCAGTCTCTCTCTCCCTAGTCTCTCTCCTCTCTCCCCAGTCTCTCTCCTCTCTCCCCCCTCTCTCCCCAGTCTCTCTCCCCTCTCTTCCCCCTCTCTCTCTCCAGTCTCTCTCCTCTCTCTCCAGTCTTAATGCTCTCTCTCTCTCCTCTCTCCCCAGTGTCTCTCCTCTCTCCCCAGTCTCTCTCCTCTCTCCCCCCTCTCTCTCTCCTCTCTCCCCCCTCTCTCCCCAGTCTCTCCCCAGTCTCTTACCCCTCTCTCCCCAGTCTCTCCCCAGTCTCTCCCCATCTTTCTCCTCTCTCCCCAGTCTCTCTCCTCTCTCCCCAGTCTCTCTCCTCTCTCTCCAGTCTCTCTCCTCTCCCCCCAGTCTTAATGCTCTCTCTCTCTCCAGTCTCTCTCCTCTCTCTCCAGTCTTAATGCTCTATCTCTCTCCTCTCTCCCCAGTGTCTCTCCTCTCTCCCCAGTCTCTCTCTTCTCTCCCCCCTCTCTCTCTCCTCTCTCCCCCCTCTCTCCCCAGTCTCTCCCCAGTCTCTTCCCCCTCTCTCCCCCCTCTCTCCCCAGTCTCTCCCCATCTTTCTCCTCTCTCCCCAGTGTCTCTCCTCTCTCCCCAGTGTCTCTCCTCTCTCCCCAGTGTCTCTCCTCTCTCCCCAGTCTCTCTCCTCTCTCCCCAGTGTCTCTCCTCTCTCTCCAGTCTTAATGCTCTCTCTCTCCTTTCTCCCCAGTCTCTCTCTCCTCTCTCCCCAGTCTCTCTCCTCTCTCTCCAGTCTCTCGCTCCTCTCTCTCCTGTCTTAATGCTCTCTCTCCTCTCCTCTCTCCCCCTACAGTTTCAGGTAACGTCAGAACATGCTCTGTTCTCCTGCTCCGTGGTGGACGTCTTCTCTCAGCTCAACCAGAGCTTTGAGATCATCCGCAAGCTGGAGTGTCCCGACCCCCAGATCGTAGGCAACTACATGAAACGATTCGCCAAGGTACACTACAGTATTCTACACACTATATCCACTTCATTAATAAGCTGAGCCAGCATGCCCAGTCACAGAGACAGTGGTTGACATACTCCTATCTCCTCAGACCATCGGCAACGTTCTCCTGTCCTACGCTGACATCATCTCCAAGTGCTTTGCTAACTATGTCAACATGGAGAAAGTGGTGAGTGGCCAATGACTCGACATGACACATGTTGTGTGGGGATGCACTTCATTATAGTGCTTGTGCATTTCAGTGAAAATGTGTGATACTTGGATAGTGTAGTTGATAATGACTTTGTGTTGTTTGCAGCCATGCATCCTGATCAACAACATCCAGCAGCTCAGAGTTCAACTGGAGAGGATGTTTGAGGCCATGGGAGGAAAGGATGTGAGTGGCTCTCTTAACCCTGTTTGCCCCCAGTCTATATCTGAGTGTGAGTGTGTGAGTGTTGAGTGTGTGTGTGTGTGTGTGTGCATTTGAGCCTTTCTCACTGACCAGGTTTCTCTGCTGAGTGCTTCTATTCTCTTAGACCGTCTGTTTGTTGGGGAATGTTTCCGTGTGCCTGCTGAGAGCTCTGTGTGAGAGCCCCGGTGCTCTGCCAGTCTCACTGTCACTTTTTCCCTCTCCCTATGTGTGTGCGTTGGTGTGTGTTTACGTGTATATCTTGGTGCGTGCGTGTACGTGTACATGACTGTGTGTGTGTTTCAGCTGTGCAAGGAGGCCAGTGACTTCCTGAAAGACCTGCAGGTGAAGCTGAATACCGTGATGGATGATCTCAGCAGGATATTTTCTGTCAGGTGAGCTGGGCACACTGCTGGGCACTGCCAGGCAACAGTCAGCCATGCCAACTACTCATACATGCCAACTCCAATATGGATTTCATTAATATCACAGTGCCTTTCTCTCCTGGTAATACTTAGTCTCATCCGAATATGTTAAAATGGTTACATTTAACCATTTTATGTCAGTTACTATGTCTCCTGTGTGTCTGTCTGTGTGTAGTTTCCAGCCGCAGATTGAGGACAATGTGAAGCAGATGGGAGACATCCTTGGTCAGGTGAAGGGGACCAACGTGGGGGCTAACAACTGCAGTAGCGTGGCCCAGGACGCTGACAATGTGCTGCAGCCCATCATGGACTTCCTGGACAGCAAGTAAGTGAGAGAGATAGAGAGAGTTGTCTTTAATGTTGCTAATCACTTTTTGGCTACCCTTGTCTTTCTGTTTCCAGTCCCTTTTCCATCTTGTCTCTTTTTCCTCTTCCTATCTCTGTCGTTCTCTCTTTCAACTCATCTCTCCTCTTCGCATCTTGTTCTCTCTTTTTCTCCTTCTCTCTCTCTCCCTCTCCCTCTCGCTCTGTCTCATCTCTCACTCTTTCTCTCTGATCTTTCGGTTTCTGTATTTTTCGCTCCAGTTCTTGTCAAATTTTGGGTGGAGCTCTGTTGGACTCCCTTCTGTCGCTCATTATTCCTCCCTCCCTCCCTCCCTCCCTACCTCCCTCTCTCTCCTGCCAGCCTGACGCTGTTTGCTAAGATCTGCGAGAAGACGGTGCTGAAACGTGTTCTGAAGGAGCTGTGGAAACTGGTGATGAACACCATGGAGAAGACTATCGTCCTGCCCCCTCTCACCGACCAGACGGTACGAACACCCACCCCTCTGAGAACACACATACTTATGCACACACACGCTCATGCGCACACACATACACACACACACATACACACACACTAACATGTACACACTCACACATACACACACTGACATGCACATAGTCTCACATACTTCGATGCACACACACACACACACACACACACACACACACACACACACACACACACACACACCTACATTGCCAACACTACCCACACTGCCAACTGCTACACAGGCAAAGCCACCTCTCAGTATTGGATGGGAACCAAGACAGATCAGAGTTATTTTTAGTCAAGGCACTCTGCTCTGGTATGTGGTATGTGAATATTTTATCTGTTCTGAGGAGGACTTCAGCATTCGGTACAGTGAACACTCTCCCACAGACGCACACAGTGAGCAGCCAGGACAGCTATTAGACAGGATGAGGGGTAGGGCTGAGATGACATTATAAGATGACTCCTCTGCTTACACTATAAGGATAAATAGATCTGATTAGTGATTAAGATTAGCCTGATACACCCCTCTCCCCAGCCCCCACACCCACATACAAAAAGACCCACACTCTTCCATTCACTCAATGGATTTAGGTGAAACCCAAAAGTTGGAAGGAGTGCACCATATCATTCTAACCCCAGCTCATGGCTGCTCTCCAGGATGGTGCTCCTAGTCACAAACTAACATCTAAACTACTTCAAACTCAAAAGTAAAATAGACACACAAAAAAAGTGCAATTTGGACCCAGGATTTGCCATCAGTTCTGAGCCTTTCATGTTGGAAAGCAGCCCGATATTTATTTTGTTTTTGATATATCTGTTCTCATTTTTATTTGGTAACAAAAGAGCCTCACATCATTCTATAGTAGTGTATAGTTGCCCTGTATCTCTATCAGTAAGGCCCAGTGTGGGTTAGTCCCCGGCCAATCTCTCAGCTCTCCAACGGGGTCAGAGACCGGGTCCAGAGGGGGCATTACAGTACCATCTCTAGTCTCAGTTAGAGCCGGGACGATACCAGTATCGCGATATTCGTTAGTATCAAGGCAAGGAAGCAAAACACAAAGCGGATTTAACTTCTTTAGGAAAACAGCTCTAATGTTGGAAACAAACATCATTATGTTGTCATTCAGAGTCACATTTAGTTATTTTCCAAGCTAAAGCACACTATATTTTACATAGAGCAGGTATTTAAAGGACCAACGAGTTTGGACTGCTTCGTGTTTTCATTTTTTGCCATGAAAAATGGTATCGTCACAGACCTAGTCTCAGTCAGTACTGTAGGTCCCTCTGGCCCTCTGCCCGTCCATCTGATATGCGTGTTGCTGCTGCTTGGAGGATTGATCTGGGGCTCTTTGCAGCGTCACTGACCCTTCTTTCTGGTTATTACATCCTGCTCCCACTGCTCTTCCTCCACAGATGATTGTAAGTACGGCACTCCTGCGTGTCAGTGTGTCTGTCTGTCCCACAGTCCGTTAGTGCAAGGTGGTCGGTCCTCTGCTACATGTGGCTGCAAACTGTCCCCCTGTCCCCCATTCGCCCCCCCACATCCTCACTCCTCCTATCTGTCTCTCTGTCTTCCACCTGCTCTGTTGTTCCTCTCCTCTCTCTGTCCTCCTCTCTTCTCCTGTCCACCTCTGTCTCTTTCTCTCTGAGGTGACAGTAGCATGGTGCATTCCTGACTGACTCAGAGCGGGCGCCGCCCTCCCCCCTACGAACCCTCCAATCGGGCACCCCCCTGCCTCCCACTGACCTCTGCCCTGCCCCGCCCCCTCTCTCTTCTCTCTCTCTGCCTCACACTCTCCTGTACTTAGGAAGTGGCACGTCTCTAGCTGCCGGTGTTGCCTTCTTGTTCTTCTTGCATCGTGTCCCAGGATTCTACTCCTTCAATGGGTGACTGGCGTTGTGGTGGTTTAATATCTGGTGCCCCCCACCCCCACCCCCACCCTCTCTTCTCTGCCCCCCTCTCCCCTATCTCTCCCACTCCCCCCACGTGTTCCCTGTTTGAAGTGTGTCCCCCTGCCCTATGTTGGTCTGTTGCTTGCGTCTGATCTTCTCCAACTCCACTGTAGTAAGTTTCCCAGTATGTCTCTGCAGGCCTGCTGTGTTGATCTGTACTGGTTTGTTCCATGTCCTGTTGTTGTAGAATGATAGTCACAATAACATAGTGATACTCTTAAGGTATATACTTTCACCAAGGCTGGTCTATAATATAAGTAGTATTCTACGCTTGTGGGGTTCAGGATTGGTGATACACACACATTCACACGCAGTAGACATTATGTCTAAGAACACACTTCTGCTTTACCGCACAAGAACACTCTCATTGAAAAAAAAGCATTTAAGCTTTTTCCGAAATGTTATCGTACCTGGTCTGGAAAATCAGGGTTTCTGTTGATTTACTTTTTACTTTTCTACAATATTTTTCAATTTTCTAATATTGTTTAAAAAATGTTTTATTTTGAAATGGTTTGATCTCTGTTAGACATACAGTGCCTTGCAAAAGTATTCATCCCCTTGGCGTTTTTCCTATTTTGTTGCATTACAACCTGTAATTTAAATAATTATTTGGATTTCATATAATGGACATACACAAAATAGTCCAAATTAGTGAAGTGAAATGAAAAAAATAACTTGTTTCAAGAAAGTCTAAAGAATGAATAATGGAAAAGTGCTGCGTGCATATGTATTCACCCCCTTTGCTATGAAGCCGCTAAATAAGATCTGGTGCAACCAATTACCTTCAGAAGTCACATAATAAGTTAAATAAAGTCCACCTGTGTACAATCTAAGTGTCACATGATCTGTCAGTATATATACACCTGTTCTGAAAGGCCCCAGAGTCTGCAACACCACTAAGCAAAGGGCACCACCAAGCAAGCGGCACCATGAAGACCAAGGAGCTCTCCAAACAGGTCAGGGACAAAGTCGTGGAGAAGTACAGATCAGGGTTGGGTTGTAAAAAAATATCAGAAACTTTGAACATCCAACAGAGCACCATTAAATCCATTATTTAAAAATGGAAAGAATATGGCACCACAACAAACCTACCAAGAGAGGGCCGCCCACCAAAACTCACGGACCAGGCAAGGAGGGCATTCATCAGAGGCAACAAAGACACCAAAGATAACCCTGAAGGAGCTGCAAAGCTCCACAGCGGAGATTGGAGTATCTGTCCATAGGACCACTTTAAGCTGTACACTCCACAGAGCTGGGCTTTACGGAAGAGCGGCCAGAAAAAAGCCATTGCTTAAAGAAAGAAATAAGCAAACACGTTTGGTGTTCGCCAAAAGGCATGTGGGAGACTCCCCAAACATATGGAAGAAGGTACTCTGGTAAGATGGGACTAAAATTGAGCTTTTTGGCCATCAAGGAAAACGCTATGTCTGGCGCAAACCCAACACCTCTATCACCCCGAGAACACCATCCAACTGTGGGGATGTTTTTTATCGGCAGGGACTGGGAAACTGGTCAGAATTGAAGGAATGATGGATGGCGCTAAATACAGGGAAATTCTTGAGGGAAACCTGTTTCAGTCTTCCAGAGATTTGAGACTGGGACGGAGGTTCACCTTCCAGCAGGACAATGACCCTAAGCATACTGCAAAAGCAACACTCGAGTGGTTTAAGGGGAAACATTTAAATGTCTTGGAATGGCCTAGTCAAAGCCCAGACCTCAATCCAATTGAGAATCTGTGGTATGACTTAAAGATTGCTGTACACCAGCGGAACCCATCCAACTTGAAGGAGCTGGAGAAGTTTTGCCTTGAAGAATGGGCAAAAATCCCAGTGGCTAGATGTGCCAAGCTTATAGAGACATACCCCAAGAGACTTGCAGTTGTAATTGCTGAAAAAGGTGGCTCTACAAAGGATTGACTTTGGGGGGGTGAATAGTTATGCACGCTCAAGTTGTCTGTTTTTCTGTCTTATTTCTTGTTTGTTTCACAAGAAAAAATATTTTGCATCTTCAAAGTGGTAGGCATGTTGTGTAAATCAAATGATACAAACCCCCCAAAACTCCATTTTAATTGCAGGTTATAAGGCAACAAAATAGGAAAAATGCCAAGGGGGTGAATACTTTCGCAAGCCACTGTAGCTTTTCATTGTGAGATGGAAAGCTATGTGTAATTGGACTCTTATTCTACCGGCATTGTTTTCTGTCTCTGAAGACTGGTGGGGGTATTGTTGGTCGTCAGTGGCCTGTCCCCTTAAAGGCAGCTAGTATGGGCTCATTACCGTGGCTGGATATACTGCTCATACTGATATAGACCTAACTGGCCAACTGTAGGCTAAACTCTCAAGGTCAATGATAATGGCCGAAATAGACCTTCTGTTAATCCATAGATTTTGATCTGTGGATTTTTCTTGAGTACATTATCTGACCCATTAAAAATGAGAGCTAGGACGGATTGGCTTTGAACCATATCCATTAGCATATCAGACGGACAGTTACTGAGATGTCCGTGCCATTAGTCAGTCAGCCAATCAGACTGTGGGGACAGGATCCTTCCTGAAGTATTAACCAATGTCCTCTCTTTACAGGGGAGGGTGAAGCTTGCTTGTCACAGTGATGTAAGGACTAAAATCACTTTAGCTCAATGTGTCCTGTCTTCTCTCCTCTCTGTGTCTCTTTCTCTGTGTTTTCTCAACCTCTCCGTCCGAAACAAAGCGGTGGAAGCGATCGTTTCTCACCTTTGTTTTTGAAACGGCGTTCCTCTTTGCCGGTTTACCGTACCGTCCTGTCTGTTGTGGTCCACCCCTTGTAGATGTATCTGTAGCTATCTGCCTCCCAGCCTCCCCACAACCCAAGTAGTGCTGGACACATGGAGGGTTGACATTACATAACATTAGCACACTAACAAACACCCTTTAGGGCAGGACTGTTGTTGGCCCGTTGCATGACCATGTCCCTGCTGCAGTCTTACTGTTGTTCAACCGACTGGCATTGAACGTCCATGATGGCATAAATGATTTCATCAGCCACATTTATGAGATGAGAGTGGAACCCTTCTTGTTATAATCCTTTCGTAGGATGATGATAGTTCTGAGTCTTTGGACAGGTCTTTTTGTTTGTTTTGTCTATTTTTCTGTTGTTTTTGCTCTAATTTGAAGTATTATCTTACAGAGAAGGTGTAACCAGGGTGATGGGTACAGTGTGAAGCACTTAGTGATATATTCTGCTAACAGAGTATCACAGAGTCGTCATAGATACGGGATATATCACCACAGTGCTACTGCGCAGGCTGTAGGCTTCTGGCTTGGTTGAACCTCTGCATTTCCTGTGTGTGTGTGCGTGTGTGTGTGTGTGTCTGTGTGTGTGTGTGCTCTTGCAATAAGCTGAGCTCCTGTCTTCTCTTCCTGTACTGCGTTGTCTTGCTTTGTGTGTGTTCGTGTTTGTGAGCGAGATAATGACAAGTATGATCATATTTCAGACAGTCCTTTGATGTGTTAAGTGAGTTTTGGAGTGTGTATGTGAATATGAATGACTCAGAACTGTGTCTGTCCTTTGTGATGTGACGTTAATCTGTGTGACAGCTACCCTGTGGCGTGACGATAATGAAGCCCTCTTCCATCGTTCTCTTTTTCCTTCTATCTCTCTCTCCCTCTGTTTGTACCTCTGCTCACCTCTAGGGCACTCAGCTCATCTCCAACGCTGCCAAGCAGCTGGGACAGCTCTCCAAGATAAAGGTACCACACATCTTATCTCGTGCCACGTTAGCACTGTCTGTATTTCAGACGGTGCTAATGTTTCAGACAATGAGTTATTTGTTTGTGTTGTTAATCTGTATGTGTGTGTTCCTCAGGAGCACATGGGTCGTGAGGAGGCCAAAGCGCTGTCCCCTAAGCAGTGTGCTGTGATAGAACTAGCCCTGGACACCATCAAGGTACAACCCAACACCCCTCGCTCTACTGGACCTCAGCTACAGTCGTGCACGCACGTGTGCCCACACACACACACACACACACACACACACACACACACACACACACACACACACACACACACACACACACACACACACACACACACACACACACACACACACACACACACACACACACACACACACACACTTTGACTTGAGCACTGTTTAAATGCACAGCATATTATATTATGAACAGAGAGTAGCACATTTTAAGCCTTCTGTTGAAGGTCAGTAAACGTGTACGCCTCAGGCTAGTGCAGTTAAACAACCCTCATCTAGAAAAGCTCTTTTAAAGATGGATGAAAGCCTAATTTCCCCAGTCGTGCTGTGTCTAACTGTAGCAGACAGGTATTTGATACAGTGTGAGGAGGAATCCTCTGTAGCCTGTCTAGTTTGATTTAAGGCAGATGAAGCTGAGGTAAATGGGGCTAATCTGTAATGGTCATTTGAATAAGGGCTTGTCAGTGAGCCAAATGGCAACTACTGCTCTTCCTCATGCCAAGAGTGCTATAGTTATAGAATACTAAACCACAGTGGGCTAACATAGTAGTGCATCCTCAGGAAACATCAAGGTGTGACTATCCCAGAAAAAACAAAGTAGTACGAATGGAATGTCTGTATAATGTCTGAAATGGGTCTGCATGTAGTTTATTTCAGTAACATACAGGTGTGGGTCTTGTGACGTGTACTTGAGCCTAGTTTGGAAACAGCTACAGTCTGACTCTGTCATCTCTCTGCTGTACTGTAGCAATACTTCCATGCTGGAGGGGTGGGCCTGAAAAAGACGTTCCTGGAGAAGAGTCCTGACCTGTTGTCTCTACACTACGCCCTGTCCCTCTACACGCAGGCCACAGACAAACTCATCAAGACCTTTGTTTCATCTCAGAATGCACAAGGTAGGGTGCCTATCCACCCCCTCTTCCCCCAGTTTCTCTCTCTCTCAAGTCTTCCCTTTCTTTACTTCCTTCCTCTCTTCTATACCTACCTCTGTACAGTCCGTTTGACTTTACGGACATTGATGTATGTAATATGGCCAGTTATTGATTGTAATATGATGCCATAAAACTGTATCCTTGTTTGCCCTCTGTGCTGGTATGCAGAAGACACATTCTCTAACATATCCCTGTGTTGTGTTTACTCCAGGGTTTCCCAGACACCCACTGTTTTTATTTCCTGTTCAATATTTCAGTGGTTTTATAGAGCAGAACCAAACGCTTTGGAGGAGTGCTTTCTCTCGCCGCGTTATGAAACATTCAAGTCTCCAGTCAGGCTCTCCGGGAGCGGAAAGAGAAGCGCGTAATGTGATCAGACAGGCATTTTTTGATGAAAAATGAACAAGAGATTCTCCTCTCCTTTCTTATCCTTTTTCCTCATCCCTCAATCATGATATAACTGTGATGGTGTGTTACACGGTGGAAACAGTGACACACTTTGTCTCTGAACGCCCCTGGCAGGAAACCCCACTTAATGAATGATCATTTGAAATGTAATTAGAATAAATGTCTTTGGTGCTTTTGGAGAATGTTTAACCACACTTCATAGCGACGGCATAGTGGGAAGCTTTGTGTGTGTGTGGCTTGAATGAGGACCACCTTAAACTGCAACGTTAATGATGTAACTTCTCTAGATGTCACTGATAACAGTAATTAATCAAGGACAACATCAGTTCTACGTCTGAATATATCTGACTCTCCCTGATAACAGTATATTAATCAAGGACAACATCAGTTCTACGTCTGAATCTATCTGACTCTCCCTGATAACAGTATATTAATCAAGGACAACATCAGTTCCACGTCTGAATCTATTTGACTCTCCTTTTGACTCTCTGACTCCATCTCTGCGCTCTTTATAATTCTCCATGTCTCTTCTATTTCTCTCACCTTCTTCCTCCTCCTCGTCCCCCTCTGTCCGCTAGTTTTCGGCGGGAAGGGGGTGAGGTTCACGGCTAGTGAGGATGTGTACCCAGAGAAGGGTATGTGGACACTAAGGGCCTGAAACACCAGGCCGCCAAGAACCCAGACCTCCATTTACATACGCATCCTCAGACTACCCTCCTGCCTGCTTAATTTTAACCTTAACCTCATCCCCACAAACACACACACACACACTGACAGCCCAATCACACATCCTAACACGTGCATAAAGGACATGTATGTATGCATGCATGTGTATGATGACATACAGTACACACATATGATGTATGTACTACGGATACATACCCAGTATGTATGACCAGAAAGTACTAAGGCATGTTAGCCATCAGACAAAGGGAACGACATTATAAGACTGTGAGGACTCATGCTCTGTCCCAGCCAGGCGTCATAGGTGAAGACCCATGGCTCACACACACACACACAGAGAGAGAGAGAGAGAGAGAGAGAGAGAGAGAGAGAGAGAGAGAGAGAGAGAGAGAGAGAGAGAGAGAGAGAGAGAGAGAGAGAGAGAGAGAGAGAGAGAGAGAGAGAGAGAGAGAGAGAGAGAGAGAGAGAGAGAGAGAGAGAGAGAGAGAGAGAGAGAGAGAGAGAGAGAGAGAGAGAGAGAGAGAGAGAGAGAGAGAGAGAGAGAGAGAGAGAATCGCTGACTGTATGAAAGTTTTTTTTTTTTTACCACATCTTCTGTCTCCTTTTTGCTTGTGTTTTGTTTCTTTTTCTCCTCCTTCCTGAATGATGGAATGATGCTAATGAAGGGTGGCTCGGTTTGTCTGGAAGGGCTCCCTGTACTTGTTTGCACCCTCCAATACCATACCCTTCTCTAAACACACACACACACACTATACCGTCCCTCAAATGTACAGAGTGGTCAGTCGTCCCTCCAGCAGTGACAGGAGGTGAAAGTTCCCTCCTCCCCCTGGGCATAACACCGACTCGTCCAATCAACAGTGGTCCCTGGGGTCAGGTGATGTGCTCTCTGTCAGTATGCATCAGAGCTGAGGGACTTGTCTGACTCCACGTCTCCTCTTCAGAGGTTTAGTCACTAAACTGCTAAACCTAGCCCCCCCACTGCCTGTACACACACAAGCGTGCACACACGAGCTTACACACGCACACACACACACACACCGGGGAGTCTAGGAGACACAGGTACATGTAGAGCACAGCCTCGGCTACATGTTCTCATCTTGTCCTCGACTGCCCTCATAGGGAGTCACACTTGTTCAAGCTCTCCATCAAAGCATGACTTAGAATCACTCACTGTGACTCACTCGTGTCTACGTCAGAAACTCACTGAAATACTCTGGACTCTGGCCATTATTCTACTAGTTCCTGTCAGCTGCCGGATGTAGGCAGAGTAGTGGAGGATGTGCGTTATGGTCAAATAATGAGATTTGAGATATTAGGTTGATTACAGCAGTAGAAGAGGAAGGAAGAGTCTCTCGCAACACATACACACACACACGGCTCTCCAGGAAAGAAGCCCTCTATAATTTATGATAATGCAGGACGGTTTCCAAAAGGGGACCTTTTAGCCTTGATGAAGTGCCGGGCTTCATACCTACTGTATTATGTAGTAATTCATGCTGCATCATGCAGCTTTTTAATTAAAGCCAGTTTAGCTTGCTCTTATTCCATACAGAAAAGTGTATCTTTAGCTTGTTTTTGTGAGCCTCATCAGAAAGGGAGGCCAGATGGCTGAGTGCTGCGCTCTTTGATTCTCTGAGTGACTGGAGGACTGACAGTCCCATCATGCCCCTGGAGAGAAATAGACAGAGCTGCCAGAACTCTATTGTCTCCCTCCTACAGAACACTCGCATCACTAGCCTGTCACTCACCGTCACACAGGCTGCTTTCAGTCTCCACTGATTAAAACATACAGAGACATAAATCATTACAAACTGAGATCACATTTTAGGAAAAGAAAGTCAGTCAACCTACCTACCCACAATTTCCACCATCACCCCTCCTCCCTCCCAGACAAGCTGTCCGTAACTGACTGGAGCACTCTACAGGGCCCTGCATGTATCTTCATAACCCTCACCACCCCCCAGGCCTAGCAGCATGGATTGAAGGACCCCCAGGCCAAGACCCCAAACCCAGGCCCAAGGATGGGCTATCCTGTGTTGTGTGGAGGGGTATACACATGCCCTGGTCGAGTGCAGCTCAAATCCTTTTGGCTTTCTGGGCAATATCTCCCCAGAAGTCACAAGATAACAAGCACTCTATAGGCATGTGTGCACCCTGCCTCAGGATAACTTGTGACTGGGCTGGAGAGGCTGAGGCCGCTGGGCTGCTCCCACCGCAAGGTCCCTCTAGTCACCATGCTTGCTCTGGGTAAAGGGTTTAGCAAGAATTGGGTCTCTCAGTCTGACTGGATCCATCTCAGCATGTTACTTGCCTGCTCTTCCCAGCAGCAGGAGAGGAGGACCACGATAACCCTCTCCTCTCTTACCACCAGTCTCCTCTGTCCCACTGTCATCCCCCCTGCATCCTGACTGACGGGCTCCTACCCCCTGGGGCCGGGCAGGCAGAGTCGCAGGACAGCTATGAGTGGCTACATAAGATGATCCTAAGAACTTGAAATATCAATCAGATGGTTCTCGTATAGTTTTGCCTGGAACTATTAAGTGAAAAAAAATGTACAACCCAAAACCACTCATAGCTGCATGATTGTCTAATACAGGTCCACTTCAGCACCAGAGGCCTTTCTCAAGCCCTCCTATGAAATACACTATATACACAAAAGTATGTGGACACCCATCAAATTAGTGGATTTGGCTATTTCAGCCACACCCGTTGCTGTCAAGTGTATAGAATCGAGCACACAGCAATGCAATCTCTATAGACAAACATTGGCAGTAGAATGGCCTTACTGAAGAGCTCATAGGATGCCACCTTTCCAACAAGTCAGTTCGTCAAATTTCTGGCCTGCTAGAGCTGCTCCAGTCAACTGTAAGTGCTGTTTTTGTGAAGTGGAAACATCTAGGAGCAACAACGGCTCAGCCGCGAAGTGGTAGGCCACACAAGCTCACAAAACGGGACCGCCGAGTGCTGAAGCGCGTAGCGCGTAAAGATCTTTGTCCTCAGTTGCAACACTCTCTACTGAGTTCCAAACTGCCTCTGGAAGCAATGTCAGCACAAGAACTGTTCGTCGGGAGCTTCGTGAAATGGGTTCCCATGGCCGAGCAGCCGCACACAAGCCTAAGATCACCATGCGCAATGTCAAGCGTCGGCTGGAGTGGTGTAAAGCTCACCGCCATTGGACTCTGGAGCAGTGGAAACGCATTCTCTGGAGTGATGAATCACGCTTCATCATCTGACAGTCCGACAGACGAATTTGGGTTTGGCGGATGCCAGGAGAACGCTACATGCACCAATGCATAGTGCCAACTGTAAAGTTTGGTGGAGGACGAATGATGGTCTGGGGCTGTTTTTCATATTTCGGGCTAGGCCCTTTAGTTCAAGTGAAGGGAAATCTTAACGCTACAGCATACAATGACATTCTAGACGATTCTATGCGTCCAACTTTGTGGCAACAATTTTGGGAAGGCCCTTTCCTGTTTCAGCATGATAATGCCCCCCATGCACAAAGCGAGGTCCGTACAGAAATGGTTTGTCCAGATCGGTGTGGAAGAACTTGACTGGCCTGCACAGAACCCTGACCTCAACCCCATCGAACACCTTTGGGATGAATTGGAACGCCGACTGCGAGCCAGGCCTAATCACCCAACCTCACTTATACTCTTGTGGCTGAATGGAAGCAAGTCCCCACAGCAATATTCCAACATCTAGTGGAAAGCCTTCCCAGAAGAGTGGAGGCTGTTATAGCAGCAAAGGGGGGACCAACTCTATATTAATGCCCATGATTTTGGAATGAGATGTTCGAGCAGGTGTCCACATACTTTTGGTCATATTGTGTATGTTTGTTTTACAACTCTCAGACACAGTTACATCTGCCATACTTAAGCATATAGCCTATAATGGCTGTATGGTACTTTCATTGAGGGAGTATGGGCTGAAGGGAAGGTATTCTGGCTATAGTGTTGGCCTGTCTGCAGTAGCAGTAAACGAGATAAGAGGAGTGACTTGTGCCCCCTTGTTGTGCCAGGCTCTGGAGTGGACGACGCCGTGGGAGAGGTGTCTATCCACGTGGAGATCTTCACCCACCCCAACACTGGAGAGCACAAGGTCACCGTCAAAGGTCAGTGTCCACTCAATTCTGTAAGATATTTTATTTCACTGTCTAAATAGGAGTTGTAAGAGGGTAAGTCATACCACAGAAAATGTCTATCTGGCTTTGTTGGACGGTGTGTTAAAACCTTGTTAATAAATTACCTCCTTTTTTCCCCCCCTCTCTGTCTCAGTGGTGGCAGCCAATGACCTGAGGTGGCAGACCACGGGGGTGTTCCGTCCCTTCGTGGAGATCTACATCATCGGTCCTCACCTGGCTGACAAGAAGAGGAAGTACGCCACCAAGTCCAAGAACAACAGCTACGCCCCCAAATACAACGAAACGTTCACATAGTGAGTATTACAGACTGGCCTCAGTGGTACAAAGCGTCTTGCGATTGTGGTGGCATCATAGTGGAAGTTATCATGTTGAATATGGATAGGGAATCCTGTCCATTTTTCATCTATTTACCTTATCACAGTTATTATGATTATGATTATATTATATGGTATTTAGCAGACGCTCTTATCCAAAGCGACTTACAGTCATGCGTGCCAAAATGGTTCACGTATGGGTGGTCCTGGGAATCAAACCCACTATCCTGGTGTTGTGAGAACGATGCTCTACCAACTGAGCTACAGAGGACCACCTCCGTTCTAGATTCCAAAGTGGTGGATTTGAACAGTGTGTCTGTCTCCTCTCCTTGCAGCACCCTCAGTAACGAGGTGGGCACAGAGTGTTACGAGCTGCAGGTGTGTGTGAAGGACTACTGCTTCGCCCGGGAGGACCGTACGGTGGGCATGGCCGTGATGCAGTTGAAGGACATGTCCTCTAGGGGCAGCGTGGCGTGCTGGCTCCCCCTGGGTAAACGCATCCACATGGACGAGACGGGCCTCACCGTCCTCCGCATCCTGTCCCAGCGCAACAACGACGACGTGGCAAAGGAGTTCGTCAAGCTCAAGTCAGACCAGCGCTCTCCGGAGGAGGGCCGAGGCTGAGAGGGCGAAATCTTTATTCGCTCAGCGCCATCTACAGGCTAGGAAGTCCTTCTGCAGACTGACTGCAAGCCAAACCACTGCCCTGATGTTCTAGTGTTGGACAAGCACAGATAAACTATAGTACTGTACACTTTTCATTGAAGAAGATGTGATACCATCTACAGTCATTGCCCTGATTGTCTTGAAAGCACCGGTGTCTTTATTATGAATATGATTAATCATCTTGTAAAAATGCATAGATATTATCGTAAACACAGCAAACCCACAAAACTGACCAACATTCTACAACACATCCACACACACAGAGTTTAAGTCATTTAGTATATGTTCTTCCTTGTTCTCTCCCTCTCTCTATTTCCCATAGCATAGGCCATGTCTTAGTGCTCCTCCAATCACACAATCTCGACATAGGTATCTAAAAGCTCCTGGAGATCAAGTTTGTGTAGCCTTGAAAGTCTTGACCTCTCGTCTATCACATTAACTACACTTTCCCTTCCTTTGTCTAGACTAGACTAATGCCAATGGATCAATTGATAACGTTATGCCAAGTCAAGCCCTAAGCACAAATCAACAGGACCAACTGTGAACAGCAGGCCATCAGGCTTTTAGGCCTCATACATTCCAAAGAGTCAGGTTTACACAGACTGGTTTATGATACTATTTCTATGAGTTGTCCACCGTAGGCTGAATTCTGGATCTTCTCTCATTCCGACATGGAGTATCTATAGGAGAGCAGGCTGGACAAATTATAAATGTAAATGTTTATAAATATTATATAGAGATATTATCGGTGAATTGATGGTATATTTAAAGACTATATGAAGACTTTGCACTTGAAAGAGAGTGTCCCTGTCTGTCTTTGTTTGTCTACCCTGTTACAGAGCCTGCTGCCTGAAACCCTCAAATGCCTTGTCCTGTCAAACCTGTTGTCTGTCTTCAGTACATAGTGAGAGCAACCTGATGAAGACAAGCCTCAGAGCTCTGTGGTTCATCAGTGTGTGTGTGTGTGTGTGTGTGTGTGTGCGTGCGTGCGTGTGTGTTTGTGTTTGTGTGTGTGTGTGTACAGGTGTGCTATCTTAATTTGAACAGTTTCTCAGGAAATGTGAATTACTCTGTGGATTATAATTAATGGACATTTTTGTAGGGGTTTATAAATGTTTAGTTAGGATAATTAAAGTCTGACATTTTAAAGTGGAAATTACCAACTTCAGAAGCATTTTTAAACCTTGAATATACTACAATTTGCATTTGCTGCTGCGCAGAAAAATGTCCTGCGACAACAGAGTGATCAAATTAAGATAGTACATCTGTATACTGTTTATGTGTGTTACATTGTTACAATGTTGACCTTGTGTAGACACCAGTGTTGCCTGTTTGTGTAAATGTGTAAATCACAGAAAGCCATCAAGAGCATAGAACACAATAGAGTGGAAGAATACGTAGTCTATAGTATATTTAGGTTTTTGGAGAATTTCCTAAGTGTCTTTTACTTGGGGGAATGCAAGTACATTTTTTGGGGAAGGTTTATTGCTCGTTTGATCAGAAACATTTGGTTGGCTGTGCAGTACAGAATATAAACAGAGCTCCATTAGTTTGCCTTGGAAAACAGCCACATCCTCTCCTCTCCTTTAACCTCTCTGATCAACATGTGTCAGCGTGGAAGAGAGCAGTTAGAGTCAAAAGACAGTCATTTCTTACCGCTCGTGTTGCCATAGCAACCTCTTGTCAAATGAAGATGTCAGGCCACAGGTGACCCCCACGGTCTCTTTTTTGTCTTTCTTCCCCTCTGCTGGGGAAGGCACACATGACCTATAACCTTTTACCTAAAATGGCCTCCTACCAGGCTGTCTGGTCCTGGTTCTGAGCACATAGGGTCTGTCCACAAGGGCTATAGTACCAGTCCTGCTCATGCCTGCCCTCTCCAATGGTGAAACTTGCCATAGATATGTGACTGAGATAGCTATGTGCGGAAAAAAATCTCATAACATCCATGGCATGGCTCTCACATTTAGAAGGAGCACATAGAAAGCATGTGAAGGGTAGTAAGCACAGGGTACCTACAAGGTATTGGTGGTATTGTAGCTCATAATGCATGCATGGTACCCAGACTGTAACCATGCTGTATCTAGTGCCATTCCAGGACCAAAGGTCGCAACTTTCAACAGACTCCTTTATCATTGATTATACTTCCTGGAGGTTGAGCCTGCAGGATAGGATCGTATGTATTCCTGTGATGTCAAGACTGGATTATATTAAGACTGTCAATAGAATGACAGGTCTCTCATCTGATCCCCCCTCCTCTACAGCCCACTACACTCCCTCTCCTCTACAGCCCACTACACTGCCTCCCCTCCCTCCCCTCTACAGCCCACTACACTGCCTCCCCTCTACAGCCCACTACACTGCCTCCCCTCTACAGCCCACTACACTGCCTCCCCTCTACAGCCCACTACACTGCCTCCCCTCCACAGCCCACTACACTGCCTCCCCTCTACAGCCCACTACACTGCCTCCCCTCTACAGCCCACTACACTGCCTCCCCTCCACAGCCCACTACACTGCCTCCCCTCTACAGCCCACTACACTGCCTCCCCTCCACAGCCCACTACACTGCCTCCCCTCCCTCCCCTCTACAGCCCACTACACTGCCTCCCCTCCCTCCCCTCCACAGCCCACTACACTGCCTCCCCTCCCTCCCCCTCCACAGCCCACTACACTGCCTCCCCTCCCTCCCCTCCACAGCCCACTACACTGCCTCCCCTCCCTCCCCTCCACAGCCCACTACACTGCCTCCCCTCCCTCCCCTCTACAGCCCACTACACTCCCTCCCTTCCACAGCCCACTACACTGCCTCCTCCACAGCCCACTACACTGCCTCCCCTCCACAGCCCACTACACTGCCTCCCTTCCTCCCCCTCTACAGCCCACTACACTCCCTCCCTCCACAGCCCACTACACTGCCTCCCTTCCCTCCCCTCTACAGCCCACTACACTCCCTCCCTCCACAGCCCACTACACTGCCTCCCTCCCTCCCCTCCACAGCCCACTACACTGCCTCCCTCTACAGCCCACTACACTGCCTCCCCTCCACAGCCCACTACACTGCCTCCCCTCCCTCCCCTCCACAGCCCACTACACTGCCTCCCTCCCTCCCCTCCACAGCCCACTACACTGCCTCCCCTCCCTCCCCTCTACAGCCCACTACACTCCCTCCCCTCCACAGCCCACTACACTGCCTCCCCTCCACAGCCCACTACACTGCCTCCCCTCCACAGCCCACTACACTGCCTCCCTTCCCTCCCCTCTACAGCCCACTACACTCCCTCCCCTCCACAGCCCACTACACTGCCTCCCCTCCCTCCACAGCCCACTACACTGCCTCCCCTCCCTCCCCTCCACAGCCCACTACACTGCCTCCCTCCCTCCCCTCCACAGCCCACTACACTGCCTCCCCCTCCCCCTCTACAGCCCACTACACTCCCTCCCCTCCACAGCCCACTACACTGCCTCCCCTCCACAGCCCACTACACTGCCTCCCTTCCCTCCCCTCCACAGCCCACTACACTCCCTCCCCTCCACAGCCCACTACACTGCCTCCCCTCCCTCCCCTCCACAGCCCACTACACTGCCTCCTCCCTCCCCCTCCACAGCCCACTACACTGCCTCCTCCTCCCCCCTCCCTCCTCCACAGCCCACTACACTGCCTCCCTCCCTCCCTCCACAGCCCACTACACTGCCTCCCCCCTCCCCTCCACAGCCCACTACACTGCCTCCCCTCCCTCCCCTCCACAGCCCACTACACTGCCTCCCCTCCCTCCCCTCCACAGCCCACTACACTGCCTCCCCTCCCCATCTGCCCCAGGTATCAGACAGGGCATCAGTGACTCTGCTCAGAACCTGTGTTAGTAGCTGCACTTGCCAATTACTACTTACTCTGGAGGTGCAGCTCCAGAAAGCACTGCATATAGTATCACCAATTTTTATATGTGGCTCCCCTATTTAAACGTGTGTACAACTTGACTCTATGCATCTAATCAGTACAGTTTCTATGTAGATCAGTCGGTTTTGAGCAGTCCTATAATGTTTACATTGTGAGTTATCAGCACAAAGTGTTTTTGTCGAGACGTGTAAATGTTGTTTTGAAACGGGCCAGGTTCTGGGGCAGTAGCTAATAATGGCTAAACAACATGGAGAGCAGTGTCAACATACTCAGCGTAGAGAGGATCAATAACATACTCTGAATATGGTCACTGTAAATAGTACACCTGTACCAAACATATATGGTTAAATATCTATAGTAATACATACACTGAATGAAGTGAAGCTGCTGCTACTTAGTCGACTTGAACCCTGCTGTGGCTGGGTAGTGGATGGACATCCATTTGGACATTGAGCTCCAATGGGAGATGGGATAGGAGTCTATAGGCCACGAATACACAGCCTCACAGACTGTTGTATTGTCACTATAGTAACATACAGGTATAGCAGCTGTAGCAAGGAATGGCACAATATCGTATTTATTGCTGCTGAAAATGATACTAAGTACATTCGGTCACCGAGACCATTTTCTTTCAGACAGACGTTCAGTGTCTGTGCGTTGAGGTAAAAAGGAAATCTCACCCTTTCAGGTTGGCATGATACAGAGATATAGAAGAAGCACAATGACAACCAGACAGACACGCATGTACTGTCACTGACACGCCCACACAGGCAGACGCATTGGCTGTGTTCAAGAGCAACAATTGATTGATCTACAAGTAATAATGAGTAGTTCATTAGGATGAGGCGATTTGTAGATCAGTCAGTCTGCAGTCTTCGACTGCAATGTAGTCAATCTTGAACACGATCACACCGTGATGCCTGCCTGTACATAGGAAGCAGTGCATGATGGGAAAAAACCTATTTATTGTGCCAGCACGCGTTTATTTGATGTTATATTTTCCAATTGTTGTCTTCATTTATTTTGATCTTTTAGTATTATTTTCTATTTTTCAGAGGTTTGTGAATATATAAATATGTATTACTGATGATGTGTAGTGGTACAAAGTACTCGCATGAGATCATTTTTTTATACTGAAGATGTTTCTAATTTTTTTTTTATTCTGGTTGTTCTTATTGGGGGTTGAGGTTGGGGACTTTCTGCTTCCAATAAAATGTTAGAGAAAATCTGAACTCTTTTTCATAGTTTTCATTATGGATAAGAGTGAAAAACATATTTAGTTTACATTATACAATTATAAATGCTGATATCTGGAACGTATTACCAATTAAAAAATATATTAAGCACACAGTTGCAATGTACAACATTTCCCAGTGGAAAAATGCACATACAGTGAGGGAAAAAAGTATTTGATCCCCTGCTGATTTTGTACGTTTGCCCACTGACAAAGAAATGATCAGTCTATAATTTTAATGGTAGGTTTATTTGAACTGTGAGAGACAGAACAACAACAAAAAAATCATGTCAAAAATGTTATAAACTGATTTGCATTTTAATGAGGGAAATAAGTATTTGACCCCCTCTCAATCAGAAAGATTTCTGGCTCCCAGGTGTCTTTTATACAGGTAACGAGCTGAGATTAGGAGCACACTCTTAAAGGGAGTGCTCCTAATCTCAGTTTGTTACCTGTATAAAAGACACCTGTCCACAGAAGCAATCAATCAATCAGATTCCAAACTCTCCACCATGGCCAAGACCAAAGAGCTCTCCAAGGATGTCAGGGACAAGATTGTAGACCTACACAAGGCTGGAATGGGCTACAAGACCATCGCCAATCAGCTTGGTGAGAAGGTGACAACAGTTGGTGCGTTTATTCGCAAATGGAAGAAACACAAAAGACCTGTCAATCTCCCTCGGCCTGGGGCTCCATGCAAGATCTCACCTCGTGAGTTGCAATGATCATGAGAACGGTGAGGAATCAGCGCAGAACTACACGGGAGGATCTTGTCAATGATCTCAAGGCAGCTGGAACTATAGTCACCAAGAAAACAATTGGTAACACACTATGTCGTGAAGGACTGAAATCCTGCAGCACCCGCAAGGTCCCCCTGCTCAAGAAAGCACATATACAGGCCCGTCTGAAGTTTGCCAATGAACATCTGAATGATTCAGAGGAGAACTGGGTAAAAGTGTTGTGGTCAGATGAGACCAAAATCGAGCTCTTTGCCATCAACTCAACTCGCCGTGTTTGGAGGAGGAGGAATGCTGCCTATGACCCCAAGAACACCATCAAACATGGAGGTGGATACATTATGCTTGGGGGTGTTTTTCTGCTAAGGGGACAGGACAACTTCACCGCATCAAAGGGACGATGGACGGGCCATGTACCGTCAAATCTTGGGTGAGAACCTCCTTCCCTCAGCCAGGGCATTGAAAATGGGTCGTGGATGGGTATTCCAGCATGACAATGATCCAAAACACACAGTCAAGGCAACAAAGGAGTGGCTCAAGAAGAAGCACATTAAGGTCCTGGAGTAGCCTAGCCAGTCTCCAGACCTTAATCCCATAGAAAATCTGTGGAGGGAGTTGCCAAACGTCAGCCTCGAAACCTTAATGACTTGGAGAAAATCCCTCCTGAGATTTGTGCAAACCTGGTGGCCAACTACAAGAAACGTCTGACCTCTGATTGCCAACAAGGGTTTTGCCACCAAGTACTAAGTCATGTTTTGCAGAGGGGTCAAATACTTATTTCCCTCATTAAAATGCAAATCAATTTCTAACGTTTTTGACATGCGTTTTTCTGGATTATTTTGTTGTTATTCTGTCTCTCACTGTTCAAATAAACCTACCATTAAAATTATAGACTGATCATGTCTTTGTCAGTGGGCAAACGTACAAAATCAGCAGGGGATCAAATACTTGTTTCCCTCACTGTAGGTAGGCACTGAGGTATGTGGGAGGCATCAAATAGGGAAATGTAAATCAGCAGACAGGCAATACTGTAATATTAGTACAGATAAGGAAATCTTTGTGTCCAAAATCCATACTCTGAAACAGATGAGAAAAAATCCATATGGCCATTCTAACAGCACAATAACCCTCACAGGAAGAGTAGCAATAAGAGTCCCATACTTATGCTACTCAAAGAATGCCTGATAAAAAAATTACACATTTGTTATTTACTTACAATTCCTTTAATATGCCGTATAGCCTGCAGGAAAAAGACTGAAATCAAAAAAGACTGAAATCCACTTGAAAAAAGACTGAAATCCACAGTGAATAACTACTGCTTCCTCTAAGGACGTCGTAGGAAGGAGATCTTGAGGGAGTCTGGGATGTCCAGCTGGTCAGCGCGGACGGGCGGGGGCGGCAGGTACGGGAAGGTGACAGGGAACACACGCCGTACGTCCATCAGCAGCTGTGGAGGCTGACCGCCCGGACGCTGCTTCAGCAGACCCTGATGGAACAAAGCGGAAATGATGACCATAACACAACCACACTGCTAGTAACCAGACCACATCACAATCCTAGTGAAGACAGTGAATATATAGACTTCAGACAGCCTGTGAGGGTGTAAAGAGGACTGTTCGTTGCTGTAGTAACAAGTCACAACAAATGCCTTCTGTTTAATTTTTCTGTATTTATAATTAGTTTGGATAACCTTATTTACTATTTATTATGTATTGGTTTTTATTAGATTATTTGTATTTTATATATAAACTCAGCAAAAAAAGAAACTGTCAACTGCGTTTATTTTCAGCAAACTTAACATGTGTAAATATTTCTATGAACATAACAAGATTCAACAACTGAGACATAAACTGAACAAGTTCCACAGACATGTGACCAACATAAATTGAATAATGTGTCCCTGAACAAAGGGGGGGGTCAAAATCAAAAGTAACAGTCAGTATCTGGTGTGGCCACCAGCTGCATTAAGTACTGCAGTACATCTCCTCCTCATGGACTGCACCAGATTTGCCAGTTCTTGCTGTGAGATGTTACCCCACTCTTCCACAAAGGCACCTGCAAGTTCCCAGACATTTCTGGGGGGAACGGCCCTAGCCCTAGCCCTCACCCTCCGATCCAACAGGTCCCAGATGTGCTCAATGGGATTGAGATCCGGACTCTTTGCTGGCCATGGCAGAACATTGACATTCCTGTCTTGCAGGAAATCACGCACAGAACGAGCAGAATGGCTGGTGGCATTGTCATGCTGGAGGGTCATGTCAGGATGAGCCTGCAGGAAGGGTACCACATGAGGGAGGAGGATATCTTCCCTGTAACGCACAGCGTTGAGATTGCCTACAATGACAACAAGCTCAGTCCGATGATGCTGTGACACACCGCCCCAGACCATGACGGACCCTCCACCTCCAAATCGATCCCGCTTCAGAGTACAGGCCTCGGTGTAACGCTCATTCCTTCGACGATAAACGTGAATCCGACCATCACCCCTGGTGAGACAAAACCGCGACTCGTCAGTGAAGAGCACTTTTTGCCAGTCCTGTCTGGTCCAGTGACGGTAGGTTTGTGCCCATAGGCGACGTTGTTGCCGGTGATGTCTGGTGAGGACCTGCCTTACAACAGGCCTACAAGCCCTCAGTCCAGCCTCTCTCAGCCTATTGCGGACAGTCTGAGCACTGATGGAGGGATTGTGCGTTCCTGGTGTAATTCGGGCAGTTGTTGTTGCCATCCTGTACCTGTCCCGCAGGTGTGATGTTCGGATGTACCGATCCTGTGCAGGTGTTGTTCCACGTGGTCTGCCACTGCGAGGACGATCAGCTGTCCGTCCTGTCTCCTTGTAGCACTGTCTTAGGCGTCTCACAGTACGGACATTGCAATTTATTGCCCTGGCCACATCTGCAGTCCTCATGCCTCCTTGCAGCATGCCTAAGGCACGTTCACTCAGATGAGCAGGGACCCTGGGCATCTTTCTTTTGGTGTTTTTCAGAGTCAGTAGAAAGGCCTCTTTAGTGTCCTAAGTTTTCATAACTGTGACCTTAATTGCCTACCGTCTGTAAGCTGTTAGTGTCTTAACGACCGTTCCACAGGTGCATGTTCATTAATTGTTTATGGTTCATTGAACAAGCATGGGAAACAGTGTTTAAACCCTTTACAATGAAGATCTGTGAAGTTATTTTGATTTTTACGAATTATCTAAGAAAGACAGGGTCCAGAAAAAGGGACGTTTCTTTTTTTGCTGAGTTTATATATAAAAAATGCACTCTTTCTGCGATGCGCACTGCAGAGAACACCGGAAGAAGAATTATCACTGAATTATCACAGTAAATTATTGTAATGTTTGTTTATGTGTCAATTAATCCCATAAGGGATGGGTTGCCAACTGGCGATTTGACACAAAAATAAAATGTAATTAATTAATTCAGTTGAAAATTCAATATGCCATGTTATGAGAAGTTTCCATTATTGTAGTATGTATTGCGGAACTGTACCTGCACTGTGCGGATAAAATTGAGTGTCACCCTCTCCTCTAGGTCACTGTGAGGGGTGTACAGGGTCAGAATTTTCACAATCTGGAACACAACAGAGACACAGTTAGCTTAGCCCTGCAAGGGTGTGTGGTTGTACATAGACATATACTGTATAAAAACAACATGGTTCTCTAGTGAAGAGAATAATGTTCACAGAATCATATTGGTTTTATTCTATTGAAATAATATCTAGGACACTTTGAACATTTCACCCTACCAATACCAGTTTAAAAACCACCCATTGCAATGAGAGTGTAGTAATGGTGATAAGGGCGTCACCTGCTGGGTGGACAGGGCAGTGCAGGTGTGAACGAGGGCCTGTGCATCAGCGTCTGTCTTCTTGCCCACTTGCAGGAGCTGAGCGGCCTGGATGAGAGGCTCCAACAGGGCTACAGCTCCCCCTGCCTGCAGCCCACGGCTCCGCAGCCACTCCTCCAGCAGACTCACATTATACCTGGCAGAACCCAGCAGAACAAAAAGAATGGAGTCAGATCCAACAGTTACCTGGTACTCTATATGCAAACTGTCACCTATATAAACCAACTCTAGTGGCTCTATTCAATCGGTATTGCTGAAGCGGTACAGATTGCGCGATAGAAATGTAAAGGTAATTTCCGTTTGGTATGACATTTGCTGCGTTTACTGTGAATGCAGTCTAAGCCAACGCGGGAAATTTAATTTTAATTGGGCTTTAGCGCTGAACTTCCACAATACAGATTGAATAGAGCTTTATATTAGATATCTGGTTGCATATCTTTTATTGAAACATGTTCCTACGAAGGCCCTGTGTGTGTATAAATGTGTGTATGGGGGTATGTGTTTCTGTCCTCTGACCGTATCTGCAAGCCGCGGCTCCAGCTACACATGTCCTTGCGTAGCAACAGGCTGTTGAGGGCAGAGGCAGAGAGGAGGTAGGTGAGCTGGCGGAAGGCCTGCTCCATCAGGGTGGGTGGCAGGGCCTGGCGGGACAGGGCCGTGTGGAGGGCACCCAGCTCCCTCAGCACTGCAGCCATAGTGGGGGCCTCCCCTGCATTCCTCTCTCCGGCCCTGGGGTCAGACCCCGCACGCTTCCTAGAGTTCCCCAGCTTCACCCCCGACCCAGACAGTCCTGGGATCATCTCACTCTCCAGCATGGCAGGAACTGTGGAGGGATAGAGTGGGTCAGGGGAACAGGAGCTACTCTTGAAGGATTACATAGTGGAATGAAAGCAAACTATGATAAAACGTTTAGTTGACTGGGTTGGTTGGTTTTGATATTGTTCTGGAGTTAGTCAGTCGTACCAATGATGGGCTGCAGGCGGCTTTCTGAGATGGACAGGAGCTGCTGATAGGCCTGGATACAGAGGTCACTCAGAGCACGGTTTAGCTCACTCAGGTCAGAGGTCAACGGAACCAAATCCTCACCCTAGAGGCCAAGCACAAATACAGTTTGTTAATCACATGTTGAAGTATTTATGTAGTGGTTGTTATTGCCTTTAGCCCAAGAACTAGGGGTGTTTTTGCCCTGTCAGGTTACATCGTCCTGAATAGCTCCTGACATTATTGGTGACATTTTGATGAGCGATGTCGATGTCTTGCCTGTTTGGAGTGCTGGGTCAGTAGGTCAGTGAGAAGGCAGGCATCTTTCAGCCACAGTGCTGTCATGTCCACATCATTACAGTGTTTCTGATAGCAGGGGAAAAGAAAGACACAACAAATGAATAAGAAACAGACCTGTAAGAGAGCCATGATTGAAAAGCAGAAGTGTGAGTGCGTACCTTCAGAGCGCCCTTCATGGCAGTGACAGCAGCAGTGCAGAGGGAGCGGGCACGGGTTTTGTCTCCGCTGCAGTCTGCCTGGCGTACACACAGGAACAGCACACTGGCAGCCAGGCCAGGGGGCAGGGAGAGGGCACTGTCCACCCTCACGTCTGGAACATACAGAGAGGTTAGAGGGCACATTCACTATTTATACAGATGGAGTTAAGATTAGGGGTCCTACCTGTGATGAGGGTCTTCATGAGCTTGGCCTCATCTCTCTTCCTACACTCCAGTAGCCCAGTGACAGTCCCAGCCTTGGCCTGGGGTGCAGGGGAATCCTCTGTGCACTGGGCCAGCACTGGGCCTAGGGGGACGAGCAAACAAGTATGATAGATCTCAATGATTTAAAAAATCTACTCCAAACAAAAATGGACCTCTACACATTTCTTTTTTAGACATTTCGGTCAAGAAATGTTTCAAGTGTATAGTTGTGTGTTTGTCCAGACCTGTCTGTGCCAGTAGTCTTCGGAGTGTGACTGTGTGTCTCAGCTCCTTCAGTTCTCTCCTCAGTCTGCAGACCTCCTGCTCCCTGGCTTCCACCAGTTCCACCAGGTACTGAACAGTGAGCACACATGCAGGGCCATTATGAGACGGTTACAGCAGTGACGCTCAAAGTAACAGAATCCGCACTGTAATCCACCTCACGATGCCAGACCGCTCATATGAGACCCTACCTGCTGGTCTGCAGTGGAGGAGGGATCAGAGCACGTCCGTTTAGCCTGCAACTGCAGAGCCTCCAACTCCGCCTCCTCCTGAGAGCGCTGGCTACGCAGCTGGTTCTCCAGGAACCTGACAGTTACACACAGACAGGGGGTAGAATATATCTGCATTCTTTTAATGATAACTAAATATAAAGATATTGCTGTGAAATTATTGATCAGGGAATAGGGACTGACTTGTTGGCCACTCGTACAGCATCATAGGCGTGCCCCAGGTCTTCTCCTGTCATCTTCCCAGCTGAGTCTTTAGCCACACCCACATTCTCCATCAGAGTATCCTGGGTACAGGAACAGAGCACAATCTCAGCCACAGGAGCCATATTGATTGATTGACAAGTAGAACTGAACCATACTTTTCCTATTGATTCCCTGTTAGGGAGCCATCCAGAGGGAGAGAGGGCATCTCACCATGGGTGTGTCAGAGCCAAGCCAGGCCCTCCTCTCTGTGGTGGGGGACGTCACACTAACCCTCCTCACCTCCTCCGGAGAGGGGAAGGCAGATAGGCTGGAGAAGGAAGGTGTGACTGGGAAGGTCGGGGGCCCGGAAAAGGGGGGTGACATCGGGGACGGAGATGGGGACGGGGGCTCCATGATCAGGCTTTGATTTGAATCTGTCCGTCTGTAGCCCTTAGAGTGCTGCAGCGGTAACACAGAGAAATATAATACTTTTCAGCGAGGTTGAATATTATAACCTCTCAAAAATTCTACATTGATACGTCACATAGGCAAAACAGAGAGACCGGCACCCAGGCTAGTGGAATATGGAGTTGAATACAAGGTGTGAGTACCTCAGTGAGCATGCTCATTTCCCGTAGGTTTTCGTATCTCTGCTCCAGCCTGGTGAACTCTCTGAGCAGACCCTGGTACTTCCTCCTCTCCTCATCCAGCTCTGCTGTCAGAGCTTTACCTTCCTGGGCCACAGCCTGAACTACACACTCTGGATGCACACACATAAAACGTAGGATTACAAAAACAAATAGAGAGACGCATTGAAAACAGATACCTGTTATGAATACACCTACTCTCCTGAGCTGTCTCCTGCTCCAGCAAACGAGTGCTCAGATCCTCCTTCTCTTTCCCCAAACAGTCCCTCTCAACCCGCAGAGCCTGCACCTCCTGTAAACAGAGACAGAGGAGAGTGACCTTAAATACCACTATTCTGCAGAAAAGCATAAGAGCTGTTTCGGATCCATTAGGACCAACAAGACCTACCTGTGTGAGTCGTAGGATCTCCTGGGCTGCTTTCTCCTCTGCCCTCCTCCTCTCCTCTGTCTCCTCCTCTGCGATGGCCGGGCTGGGCTGAGGCTGCTGTGTCTGGTGCTGGGTCTCTAGCTGGTTCTGCAGTTTAACTAGCGCCCCCCGCAGGGCGTCCAGCTCAGTGCTGTGGGCCTTACGCTCCACCTGGAGGGTCTCTCTCAGAACACCGCTCTCCCTGGCCTGGACACACACACATACATGTTCACTTCTGTATTATTCATTTTGCACATTTATTTTTTCCACTCTGGATGTACCAAAACCTCTAAACAGCTCATCAACATTCACCAGCCCCCTAGAAACACCTGGTCTCCTCTACCCATCCAAAACATCCCCAACCCATCTTCTTCTGAAGCCCCTTCACCATCCCCTTCCCAGACTTCTCCACCCTTCTACACCTCCACCCATCCCTTTCTCACCACCTTCCATGACCCCAGCATCTCACCTTCTGGTCGGCCCTGAGCTGCAGCTGCATCAGTTTGACCTCCATGCCCTTGTTGAGTTCTCTGAACTTCTCCACCGACCGAGCCTCGGCTTTCAGCTTCACCAGTTCCCTCCTGGCTGCCCGCCGCCTCACACAGCACTGCATCAGCACTATGGCCGCCCTCACCTGCCTGTACGCCCGCCGGGCCAGCCAGCCACGCACTGCAGACTGGAGCAACACCGCTGCCCGCTCCACCACCACCTGGGGAGGGAGAGGATAGAAGAGATGCATTATATTATTGCACACAGCCTAGTGAGACTCAAAGATTACAGAATGATTAAGGACACTGAGTGTACAAAACATTAGGAACGCACTGCTCTTTCCATGACAGACTGACCAGGTGAATGCTATGATCCCTCACTTGTTATATCCACTTCAATCAGTGTAGATGAAAGGGAGGAGACAGGCTAAAGCCTTTAGACAATTGAGACATGGATTGTGTGTGTGCCATTCTGAGGGTATGGTAGTAGGTGCCAGGTGCACCGGTTTGAGTGTGTCAATAACTGCAACACTGCTGGGTTTTTCACGCTCAACAGTTTCCCATGTGTATCAAGAATGGTCCACCACCCAAAGGACATCCAGCCAACTTGACACAACTGTGGGAAGCATTGGAGTCAACATGGGCCAGCATCCCTGTGGAACGCTTTCGACACCTTGTAGAGTCCATGCCTCAATGAATTGAGGCTGTTCTGAGGGCAAAAGGGGGTGCAACTCAATATTAGGAAGGTGTTCCTAATGTTTTGTAACTCTGTTTATCAGGATAGTCTAGAATCTGGATCAGATATTACTGTTCCTGGGGCTGGAGCCCTGCCCTGACTTATCTCTGGAGGTTTAGGTCCAGTTATTAAATGTATGGAATGCATTTTATATTGAAGCTGTAAACATTAGATGTATTGATAAAAAGATTCTGGGGCCTTTGTGCCAGTGTTTCCTCACCAGTCTGTATTGGCGTCGTGCCAGCGTTCCCCTGGTGAAAGCCTGGATGGTGACGGTGGCCTCGCGGATCATCAGGAACATCTGTCTTATCGCCACCATGCGGTACGTCTTCTGGAGGACCAGCGCTGCCTTGGTGTAGCGCAGAATGTCTGCCAGCCTACACCACACAGAACAGCATAGTAGCTTATATAGTTGGACAAATGTACAGTGGGGAAAAAAAGTATTTAGTCAGCCACCAATTGTGCAAGTTCTCCCACTTAAAAAGATGAGAGAGGCCTGTAATTTTCATCATAGGTACACGTCAACTATGACAGACAAATTGAGAATTATTTTCTCCAGAAAATCACATTGTAGGATTTTTTATGAATTTATTTGCAAATTATGGTGGAAAAATAAGTATTTGGTCACCTACAAACAAGCAAGATTTCTGGCTCTCACAGACCTGTAACTTCTTCTTTAAGAGGCTCCTCTGTCCTCCACTCGTTACCTGTATTAATGGCACCTGTTTGAACTTGTTATCAGTATAAAAGACACCTGTCCACAACCTCAAACAGTCACACTCCAAACTCCACTATGGCCAAGACCAAAGAGCTGTCAAAGGACACCAGAAACAAAATTGTAGACCTGCACCAGGCTGGGAAGACTGAATCTGCAATAGGTAAGCAGCTTGGTTTGAAGAAATCAACTGTGGGAGCAATTATTAGGAAATGGAAGACATACAAGACCACTGATAATCTCCCTCGATCTGGGGCTCCATGCAAGATCTCACCCCGTGGGGTCAAAATGATCACAAGAACGGTGAGCAAAAATCCCAGAACCACACGGGGGGACCTAGTGAATGACCTGCAGAGAGCTGGGACCAAAGTAACAAAGCCTACCATCAGTAACACACTACGCCGCCAGGGACTCAAATCCTGCAGTGCCAGACGTGTCCCCCTGCTTAAGCCAGTACATGTCCAGGCCCGTCTGAAGTTTGCTAGAGTGCATTTGGATGATCCAGAAGAGGATTGGGAGAATGTCATATGGTCAGATGAAACCAAAATATAACTTTTTGGTAAAAACTCAACTTGTCGTGTTTGGAGGACAAAGAATGCTGAGTTGCATCCAAAGAACACCATACCTACTGTGAAGCATGGGGGTGGAAACATCATGCTTTGGGGCTGTTTTTCTGCAAAGGGACCAGGACGACTGATCCGTGTAAAGGAAAGAATGAATGGGGCCATGTATTGTGAGATTTTGAGTGAAAACCTCCTTCCATCAGCAAGGGCATTGAAGATGAAACGTGGCTGGGTCTTTCAGCATGACAATGATCCCAAACACACCGCCCGGGCAACGAAGGAGTGGCTTCGTAAGAAGCATTTCAAGGTCCTGGAGTGGCCTAGCCAGTCTCCAGATCTCAACCCCATAGACAATCTTTGGAGGGAGTTGAAAGTCTGTGTTGCCCAGCGACAGCCCCAAAACATCACTGCTCTAGAGGAGATCTGCATGGAGGAATGGGCCAAAATACCAGCAACAGTGTGTGAAAACCTTGTGAAGACTTACAGAAAACATTTGACCTGTGTCATTGCCAACAAAGGGTATATAACAAAGTATTGAGAAACTTTTGTTATTGACCAAATACTTATTTTCCACCATCATTTGCAAATAAATTCATTAAAAATCCTACAATGTGATTTTCAGTATATTTTTTTCTCATTTTGTCTGTCATAGTTGACGTGTACCTATGATGAAAATTACAGGCCTCTCTCATCTTGCACAATTGGTGGCTGACTAAATACTTTTTTCCCCCACTGTAGGTGCCCTAAATTGTATATGACAGTATACAGTATAAAGCAGAATGATGTGTTATTGTGCCACACAGTCAGTCATTCTGCTCTCACCGCCTGGCCAGGGCTCCTCTGGTGTGTCTCTGGATGGTGAGTGTTGCCCAGCGGGTCTTAATGTATCGCCTGCGGCCCAGCCAGCCTCTGACCCAGCTCTGGATGATCACCCCGGCTGCCCTCAGCCTCTCCGCCCTCAGCCTTTCCAGCAGAGCCACCTGCCCCGCACGGAAGAACACCTTGGTCTTCCCAAAGCAGTACTGCTCCGGGTCTGGAATGAGCTCCGGCAGGGCCCTCTGGCACGACGCCTGGATCTGTTCCTGGGTCTGAACCCCACCCCCGCGCAGCAGCACCCGGTACCGGCTGAAGAACTCTGCATAGGTCCACCTGGTACCAAGATGGTGGAAGGAGGAGAGGGACACATTTTCACAGAGTGAGTACAAATACTCTTGAGATCTTTGATTGTGCATTTTTCATTCATGTTGGTGGCTACAGGACAGATACAATGTTCTGCATATGTGAAATAACTATGCTACTATGTATCAGTTTCCTGTGTATATGATGAGTTTATCTGTGAATATTCCAAACGTGAAGCTGATGTTAAATGTGCTGTGTGTTGTGTACCTGGATGGGTAGCCTGCAGCACTGATGCGTATGGTCTCCAGCACCCCACAGGCACGCAGCTGCTGGACGGCCCTTTTAGGGTCGAACCTGAGAGGAGAAATCTGCTTAACACGCTGCACACACACACACACACACCCCTACTGACAATACACACATTATACACACACTGTTTAACACAACGCAACCCATAATACACACTGCACACCCAACAAACACAGATAACACACTGTTTAACATACTACACACACCTCTCTCCACATAACACATACATTATACACACTGTTTAACACACTGCACACATACACACCTCCCCCACCACGAACACACATGGCTGGAGCTGGAGCGCAGGGGTCTGACTTACACAAAAGGCTCTTTGAGGTCATTGGGCTTAATGCAGCGGACGTAGTGGGGGGTGGTGCTGTTCAGAGTGTCCATCAGCAGCTGCAGAGACTGACGGAACTGTTTGAAGAAACATGGAGGAACACACAAACTCACACTCCTGTCCTACAGTCCATAGAACATAGAACAGCATACGACAAGCCATGGATGAAGTTATACAGACATAATATGGCAGCAAGAAAACTAATTCATTTTGTCAACTGTTAAAAGCTGTAAATGAAGATACTTTTCAATAATAGGTGTAGATACTGGCTGTATTGTTGCCTGGCCACAGCAGGGGGAGACATACAGTACCTGGAAGCCCACAGTGAGTTTGTGTTCCCGCTGAGCTCTCTTCCCAGGGCCAGAGCGTAGACTCCCATTGGGCAGAGAGGACTTCCCCCCTGACAGGGACAGACTGCCCCCTGCTGGCTCCTGCTGGAACAGCTCAGACACCAGCTCAGACTGACAGAGAGACAGACAGACCGGGTTACAGTAGGTTAAAAAGGTTTAATCTCTTCCTCTACTGTCCTCCATTTCACCCTAGGATCTTTATCTCAGCCTAGATTTCACCCCAGTCTGACAAAAGTGGACAGCTGAAAGCTGGTTCCTCAGTGAGCCTCCCTCAAATTCCTCTACTCTTCAGATGCACTCAAAACTGACAGTAGGACAAGGAGGTAAGAAAAGTGAGCCAAGACTTCTGACAGGGGGAAAGCTGCAGATCATCACCGTGTGAATGCAGGTCATCATAGTTCTAATTTAAAACTTTGGCAGGGGATACCTGACTGGCTCTTAGGATGTTGATGGGTTCCTCAAAAACGGTGTCCCGGTTCTTGTCTAAAAACCCATCACATTCATATTGCACCTGATAAACAAAAAAGAAAGGTTAAGTTAAATACTTTGCCGCAACCAGCACATTCTGTAAACAGGTAAAACAGCGGCATATAATATCCTCTGGCTAATATAACTAGCTCACCGTGTCAGCAAAGTGTAGGATGATGAAGGCAGTGTTGGACATGCGAGGTTTGCGGAAGTGTGGACTGGGGTCGTTACTCTGATGCTGATCATACAGCTTCCTAGCCCAGCTCTCCTCTGAACCTTTGGGCATCTGATCAAGGAAACAGACACCATGGAAGTAAGGTTTTTCTGGATCAATGTACATTTGTTAAATCTTCTGCTTTTTATATAAATACTTTGAAGTTTGACTTTTAATAGGATAATACTTTTTCTGGCAGGAAAAATAGTGTATTTTTGGAAATTGTGGGGGATCAAATCCATCGCAAGACATGAATGGCACGCCAGTGCACTCAGTGATTATTTAGATGCACAGCATATCCTGAGTACATGTATTTATTGTATTTCAAGCCGGTTTGGACACATTAACACAAACCAGACACAACACAATGTGGTTTCCATAGAAACCAGGACTGTGACTGACTGACCCTGCACTCCTCATCTAGCAAGTCGAGCAGGCCCAGCTGCCCCTCGATGAGAGCGATGCACGGCTGGTTATCACTGAACTCTATCCTGCTCCACGGCAGCTCCTCACGGACATACTCCTCCTGCTCCAACTGGAACACGTGCTGCATGGGTGAGGAGAGGGAGACAAAGGGTTACTGAGGGGACATGAGGATAACAAGTTCATGGACACAGACACACATTCATATTTATGTCCAACCCCACACACACACACTTGGTGACTCACCCTGTTGAATTGCTGCTGCAATTTCTCATTGGCGTAATTTATACAGAACTGTTCAAAACTGTTCCTTTCAAAGGTCTCAAACCTGTCAAAGAGAAATGGACAAAAACGGAAATCAACATGTTAATAATATGTTGTTACTACTGTCATTATAGTAATTACAGGTATAACAGTAAAGTAATCTAAAGTGTGACCCCCCCCCCTCCCCCCCCCCTTTCTACTCACCCATAGATGTCCAGCACCCCAATAAATGACTTGGGCTGCTCCCTCTGGGCTCGGAGGGCAGAGTTGAGCCGGGTCACGGTCCAGGTGAACAGCTGACCGTACACATGCTTGGCCAGGGCGTCCCGGGCCTCTAGGGACTGTTGACCAGGCATGGGCTTGACCAGCATCTCTCCCCCTACTGCCAGCCTGCGGTGGCACAGCCAGTGGGCCATCTGGGTCCGCTCCACCCCCAGCAGCTTGGAGAACACCGCCAGGGAACGGTCCTCCCCCTGGTTATGGGATATTTGAAAGAATTATGTGAGAGAGTTTTAGGGAAATACTGGGCAAAAAGTTACGAAAAAACATAAAATCTTACATCAATGTAACTTCGATCACCACCTCTCCCACTGGCCTGGATGTTGACATTGCCCAGGTGCAGAACAGCTGCCAGGATCCTGAAGAGCTCCATCTGCTGGTCAGGAGGCACACCTGTAGGCGTACACACAACACTGGCATGTTCAAACTGCATACCACTACAGTCAGAGTAAACATGTTAGCATAGATATGTTTAATATAGATGCTGTATACCCAGAATGGTGAATGCATTGCGAGTGCGCTCCAGATCTACTACATCATCAGTGCCTGGGATCTGCATGGAATCTTCCCCTCCTTGGTTTGTGTAGCGGAACGTTTCAGCACCACCTACAGAGACACACATCAAAACACTCACATAATTCTGAAATACACTGCTAGACCCATTGACGTTCATTTGTTCCCTGTTCTTGTTGTTGTAATAAGTTACTGAATACACTGTGGTCCAGTCTCACCCAGTTTGAGGACTCTCATCTCTGGCAGGTCCCTAGAAGCACACAGCTGGTAGAAGATGTGGTAGTTTCTCTCCTGTGACGCCTGGAAGACGACTCGAGACTTCTCCAGCAGGTATGTCCTCATGTTGGCCCCAATGATATCTCCCTTCCGTCCGAAGCCGATCTCAATGTACTTCCCAAACCGGCTACTGTTGTCGTTGCGGGTAGTCTTAGCATTCCCAATGGACTAAAGAGTAAAGGAGAGAATCATAAATACGATACATTACATCGTTTTAGCTATTACCTTTATAACTGAATACTGACATAATACAGTACACATTTTTTATATGCTAAATACATGCTTTTTCCAAAATCACACTCTTCAAAAAAGAACATTGCAGGTTAAGGGAACTCATTCACCCACATGTCAGTACCTCCATGATGGGGTTGGAGGCCAGTACTCTCTCCTCCACACTGGTCTGCTGCGCTGCTCCCCCCACCACAGCAAAGTAGCGCATGGTGAACTTAGCAGAGACTGTTTTCCCTGCTCCAGACTCCCCACTAATTATAATGGACTGGTTCTTCTCCTCCCTGCACACAGAGACAACTACCCTCTTAATACTCTTGTCATTTCCAGAGCCATTTGTCACACAGGGCAACTAAAGAGATCCGATCAAAGGCTCTCGTGTCACTGACATTTGATCTGTATAGAGCTCTTTACAAACATCAGCAACCCTGGCCCAACCCCCCAAGGAACTTTAACCCCTGACCTGGTCATGGTGCGGTAGGCCTCTTCTGCCACAGAAAAGATGTGAGGCTCCATGTCAGCCATGTCCTGCCCACTGTAGGCATCGATCACCTCCTCTCCATAGATGGGCAGCTGGTCATACGGGTTGAGGGCCACCAACACAATCCCTGGAATGAGCAGTTGGTGTGAATGACCAATGGTTTAAAGTACTTAAGTAAAAATACTTTAAAGTATTATTTAAGTCGTTTTTTTGAGTATCTGTACTTTACTTTACTATTTATATTTTTGACAACTTTTACTTTTAGTCCAGTACATTGCATAATGTACTTTTTACTCCATACATTTTCCCTGACAACCAAGAGTACTCGTTACATTTTGAATGCTTAGCAGGTCAGGAATATTGTCCAATTCACACACTTATCAAGAGAACCTACCTGGTCATCCCTACTGGCTTTGATCTGGCGGACTCACTAAACACAAATGTTTGTAAATTATGTCTGAGTGTTGGAGTGTGCCCCTGGCTATCCGTAAATTCAAAAAACAAGATCTCACCGTTTGGTTTGCTTAATATAAGGAATTTGACATGATTTATACTTTTACTTTTGATACTTAAGTATATATTAGCAAATACATTTACTTTTGATACTTAAGTATATTTAAAAACAAATACTTTTAGACTTTCACTCAAGAAGTATTTTACTGGGTGACTTTCACTTTTACCTGAGTCATTTTCTATTTTCCTCAAGTATGACAATTGGGTACTTTTTCCACTACTGTAAATGACAGTGTTATTGGTTGAATGAAAGGATCTGTAAAAATCCTATGACTTTTCATATATCGAAACTGCTTCGATTATTGTTTATGTCTGCAAGATATAGGACAATTCTCACAGCAATCACATAAGATGCATGTGTTCTCAGGTTAATGTTTATTGAGCATCTTATGGAGAACCAATTTGTATGAAGCCAAAGAGAGGAGGCCATGTCCCTGTGAACTTTACACCTAGTAAAGATGGAATAATGAGGCCATAATCATAAAAGCAGGAGCACACAGGAGCTGCATATATCTGTCCACTGCCAAACAGCATCTGAAGAAAGACCACCACACCCTATCTCTTTCTGTCTCTCTCTCACGCCATCCCTCAACCTATTCCTACTATACCTCTCTCTGTCTCTCCATCATCTTTCCTCTCTCCCCCTCTCTCTCTGTTCCTTACCACAGTAGGTGTAGATGCTGCTGTAGTCCAGGAATCGGACTCTCAGGTTATGTAGAACAGCAGGCTCGTGTAGGAAGCTGAGAGCAGTGAGGTCATTCTCCCCCTCCAGAATATCAGGGTTCCCCAGAGGGGGGAGGCCAGAGGGTGGCACCACTGGGTACTGCACCTCCTAGAGGGGTGGCACATTCAATATTTGGCATTATCAGATGCTTATCCAGAGCGACTAACAATACATCTACAGTATGCCAGCTGTTAACTGTGTGGGAGTGTCTCACCCTGCCATCGCTGATCTGCAGCAGTACATTCTCGTCTCCAAGGTTGTAGTCCTTGAGAAGCTTGGCTGATACCCACACTGCCTCTGGGTCTGGCACCCACACACTGGCACCCTTTTAAAGAAATAAACGTTATCACAAACGTTGAGCTTATTGTATAAACCCAGTGAAAAAGTGAGCATTCATTGGGGGGGATTTCCTATACTAATGGCCAACACCCTTTGCTGTATCACTTTCACACCAGGTGGACAGGCCCCAACAGCCAGTGGTCCAAAACACAGCTGCAGAGGATAGTATTACATCACACAGGACACTATCTGTTCTACTGCTCTACAGTCTGTTATTACTCTGTGTACCTTTTACGGTTACACTGCCAGGTCCCACCCAAGCAAGACATTTGTCATCCATCAGCATAAAACACTCCTAAATGTCGTTAAAAATTAACGTCCGTCATCCCTCTCGGTCTCATCTTGGATTACTCATTATGTTGTCGTAAGATCTATCCCAGTAATGGCAACCTCTTGGATCAACACACAATACTTCCTGTGCAATATGATGTTATGTTATGTGTGTCACTGCTAAAAGAGTAGATCCTTGAGCATGGACATTTAAAGCATTTCCAATGATGTACATTTCTATCACTAGATGACACCCTCATGATATGTAGTCCTAGGCTACATACATTAGGTAGCCGGCAGGTAGCCTAGTGGTTAAGAGCATTAGGCCTGTAACCAAAAGGTTGCTGGTTTGAATCCCAAAGCCAACTAGAAAAAAAAAAATCCCAGAGCCAAATAGAAAAATCTGTCAATGTGCCCTTGAGCAAGGTACTTAACCCTAATTGCTCCTGTAAATTGCTCTGAATAAACTATGACTTCATTGAAAATAAACGGTCAAAAAATGAACGAAGTCTACTCAGCTAGAGTCAGACATACTGGCTCAAACGCTTACCTTGGTGTATAACTCCATAGTTCCAATCATAATCTTATCCAGATATGAACACTCTGCCTGCAAAAACTCTGACCAATTTCAGAGAGAGGGGGACTCCTAAGTTACTCAAAAAGGCAACAAGTGTATCCTCTCCGAGATAGTTGGTGTCCTCTTCCCCTATGAGTGTGTTCAACCACCACTCTGTCCCTTTGCACTTTGTTCTGTTTGACAGGCTGACATGAAAACCCGAGAGGCAGCAGTCAGGTTAACTGTTAATCTCGAGGAGGTGATTGAGATGGAAGGATTTACAAGCACTTCTCTTCTATGGTCTCATTCACAGCAGCAGTTAACCCCAAGCTGTGGAGGCCTTCTCAGCACTGTTGAACACCTGTAGTATTCAAAAGATACAAGACATGGCAGTATCAAGTATGGCTCATCATAATAAAGACACTAAATCGAAACCGTATTACTGTTGACATACCGATACATTTTATTCAGTAACATAAAATTCAGTTCAGCCTGCTGATGTGGGATAGGGATCTCATTGAGCTTGACAATTCATACATACATCAAACTTTGAGAAATGTGGGTATACAGTGGGGAGAACAAGTATTTGATACACTGCCGATTTTGCAGGTTTTCCTACTTACAAAGCATGTAGAGGTCTGTAATTTCTATCATCATCAAAAATCCAGAAAATCACATTGTATGATTTTTAAGTAATTAATTTGCATTTTATTGCATGACATAAGTATTTGATACATCAGAAAAGCAGAGCTTAATATTTGGGGCAGGGATTTTGGCCCACTCCTCCATACAGACCTTCTCCAGATCCTTCAGGTTTCAGGACTTTCAGCTCCCTCCAAAGATTTTCTATTGGGTTCAGGTCTGGAGACTGGCTAGGCCACTCCTGGACCTTGAGATGCTTCTTACGGAGCCACTCCTTAGTTGCCCTGGCTGTGTGTTTCGGGTCGTTGTCATGCTGGAAGAGCCAGCCACGACCCATCTTCAATGCTCTTACTGAGGGAAGGAGGTGGTTGGCCAAGATCTCGCGATACATGGCCCCATCCATCCTCCCCTCAATACGGTGCAGTCGTCCTGTCCCCTTTGCAGAAAAGCATCCCCAAAGAATGATGTTTCCACCTCCATGCTTCACAGTTGGGATGGTGTTCTTGGGGTTGTACTCACCCTTCTTCTTCCTCCAAACACGGCGCAGTGGAGTTTAGACCAAAAGCTATATTTTGTCTCATCAGACCACATGACCTTCTCCCATTCCTCCTCTGGATCATCCAGATGGTCATTGGCAAACTTCAGACGGGCCTGGACATGCGCTGGCTTGAGCAGTGGGACCTTGCGTGCGCTGCAGGATTTTAATCCATGACGGCGTAGTGTGTTACTAATGGTTGTCTTTGAGACTGTGGTCCCAGCTCTCTTCAGGTCATTGACCAGGTCCTGCCGTGTAGTTCTGGGCTGATCCCTCACCTTCCTCATGATCATTGATGCCCCCAGAGGTGAGATCTTGCATGGAGCCCCAGACCGAGGGTGATTGACCGTCATCTTGAACTTCTTCCATTTTCTAATAATTGCGCCAACAGTTGTTGCCTTCTCACCAAGCTGCTTGCCTATTGTCCTGTAGCCCATCCCAGCCTTGTGCAGGTCTACAATTTTATCCCTGATGTCCTTACACAGCTCTCTGGTCTTGGCCATTGTGGAGGTTGGAGTCTGTTTGATTGAGTGTGTGGACAAGTGTCTTTTATACAGGTAACGAGTTCAAACAGGTGCAGTTAATACAGGTAATGAGTGGAGAACAGGAGGGCTTCTTAAAGAAAAACTAACAGGTCTGTGAGAGCCGGAATTCTTACTGGTTGGTAGGTGATCAAATACTTATGTCATGCAATAAAATGCAAATTACTTACTTAAAAATCATACAATGTGATTTTCTGGATTTTTGTTTTAGATTCCGTCTCTCACAGTTGAAGTGTACCTATGATAAGAATTACAGACCTCTACATGCTTTGTAAGTAGGAAAACCTGCAAAATCGGCAGTGTATCAAATACTTGTTCTCCCCACTGTATGTACAAAGCTCAATTCATTTTCTCAACACTGAGAATCTTTGGGCTGAATTTAATTTGCATCGCGGAAGATTCACATTATCACTCAATTAAAATGTAAAGGCATTTATAGACTGCATTCACGGAAAATGCTGCATATGTCGGTGGAATGTCGAAAATTACCTTTAAATTTAACACGGATCTTCTGCGATACGGATTGAGCCCAGCCCTAATTTTTATGAAAACAAAATCTGCTTAGCTTACTCTGTCTGGCACCCAGTGCACAAGACAACAGGGAGGCAACATGTGTTGTGATGGCATTGACCCATTATTGGAAACATTTTAAAAACATGTTGACTGAAGCATGGCCATGGGACAAACGTGCATTGGCTAGAAACAGCAACGTTAAACAACTTCAGTGAGCACAATGAGTGATAAAATGAATAAAATCTACACAATGTAGGAGAAAAGGGTCCAAGTCACTTCTACACCATTGTCCCCATTATAACCATGTACAGTATGACTTCCCTCATAACTCAGTGTTATGTGAAAACATCACTAGCTATTGAGAAGCTGGATATGATGCAATAACAAAAGCAGAGTACAGTAGAATACTGCAAGACTTCCCAAAAATCACATGATCCCTCTTTGGTCAATACTGGGTAAGGGGTTTGAATGGACTACATGACAAGAATATTTCCTTGAGAACATGATTCAATCATTTTTCACTAATACTCTGTCCTGTGACTTTTACACACGCTTTTTAGAGTGCATCATTTGGGAAAGTATCTTGTTCCCTCTCATTAAAGTCTCTCTCACATAGCCCTATAAACTGAACCAAAGTACCCTTACACTATGGTCAATCGATCCACATGGAGTGCATTAGAAACCCAGAAAGAAAAACACATGGAAACACAGCATTCATTTCTAATGCAAAAATCTCCAAATGCATTTAAAATTTAGTTTTTGGGGGGTTGACATGAAAATCCATACAGTGTCTTGTAAAAAATACAACTACATCATTGAACACTGAATTCGTCATCATACAGTATGTAACCACTCTCCTTTCACTCTGAACTGTCAAAAAGTGATTTGATGCGCTCTTTTTCAAAAGAAAGCTAATAATCAATTTGATTCAGAATTGCTCAGTCCAAGTCCTTTCTTAGCGCTGGAGCCAGAAGAGCCCAACCAGCGGGCGAGGTGGGCAGTAGGTAGGTAAAGCTTCAGAGGGGTAGCAGGTGGAAAGTGGGCAGTTCTTTTGGTTGGATTGGTACAGGGTTCCTGGTTTCATGGTCCTGTGATAAGGTGTTGAAAAACCCATCCACACTAATCTAACTACCCATTGTCCTAGAAGAGAGGACAGAGACAGAGAGGTTTGTTGAAATGGCAAAACAAATACAGGCAGTAAATCATATTATAAATGGGTCATAGCATATCCCTTGGGTGGCATGCTTTGCAGCTCTGAATTTAAAATACTGACATCTATTGAGAAACTGGGGGAAGTCCATAAATGATGTACAAGTCTGAACAACCCTCTCATTTCACTTTCAACAACAGGAGGCCGTCAGCGCTCTTTAAAGGTCCTTGTTCCAGGTGCGTAGGTATCAAAATGAGAATACTGGAAGAGAGAGACCCGCACACTGAAAACAAAAAAAGAAGAATACATCCAAAACGGAGGCTTAAATCATGATGCCCAAAAGTTAATTGTGCAGAAAAGTGCAGAAATTAAAAGGCGAAAAACAGAACACAAACGTTTCGGCATCAAGCCATCATCAGTGTCAAACATCTATATTGAAGCCTCAGTTTTGGATTTATTCCTATTTTCTGACAGTGTGTGGGTCTCCATCTCTCCCAACAATACTGACACCTTTGAAAAGTAGCCTACCTCTGCTATACAGTCTCCATGTCGTCGTTGCCCTCCTCGAGTGAATCACCCTCGCTGGCTGCTTCCTCCACATGAGCCAACATGTCCGCCATTAGAGCTTCCTCTAGCTTCTTCCTCACACTGTACACCAGCTCCTCCTGCTTCCTGCACTCACCATGAGCAGATAACACACCAAAACATTTAGAGATATGGACTGAAATGAAAATAGCAAGGGAAAATCATAATTGTGTCATAATAATGTGTTCAAATACAATTCCATGAATGTATTCAGTTTCATTACTTCATAAATTCACAGATGCCATTACTTTTGGCACTGATATGACTCCATGGATCTAGTGTACACTCCTGTGTGTAGCCTACCTGATGTCCTCGTCAGTGACAATGAAGGCCTTGCAAAGGGGCTGCGATGTGTTAAGCCACACCCCTGGGTTCTTCTCCACGGCTGCAGACAGCTGACCGGTGATGGGGGCCGCACTAGTGTGCAGGGCACTGGCTATTGCTGACAGTAGAGTCTTGTCTGTACATCCAGGTCCAACTCCTATAGGACAGACAGGTGTTCACAATCACAGTAGTGAGAAGACATTCAAAAATAACAGAGGGGACATGGGGATCATACATGGCTCTTTCTCTTACAGTTCAGTAATTTAGCAGATGCTCTTATCCAGAGTGACTTACAGTAGTGAGTGCATACATTTTCCCCATACTGGTCCCCCGTGGGAATCGAACCCACAAACTTGGCGTTGCAAGTGCCTTGCTCTACCAACTGAGCCGCACAGGACCCCAGTTGGTAGAGCATGGACACACGGGACTCTTACCTTGAAGACCTTTAGGCAGGTCCATTGTCTTCACTAGCTCCTCTGCAATGTCAAACGCATCGAGACCACCAAGTTTCTTCTCCCAGAAAAGCTGTGAAAAAAACAACAAATACAAATAGATTTAGATTTGGTCTCATTAGTCAAAATTATCTTCAGGAATAAAAGTATATAACTCAATGTAACTGTAGTTTACATCACACAGCAGACAGGCTAATGGCTGTGTTTACCTGTCTCGGCTGGTCGACGGCTTTCTGTGGATCTGTCTTGACTTTGTTGCTGGGGTGGTTGGTAACCTTGGTGACAGGTTGCTTAAAGATGGAAGCAGTCTGTCTGACGGGGAGTGATGTGTTCAGGTCTGGCTTGCCCTTGAAGACACACAAAGAAACATTAGCTGACAGTGACAACAAACACTATGTTGCCACAGTGCTGTTCCTCAAATACTAGATATGTCGGTTATCCTTAGCGCCTGGGAGAAAAGTCTTGAAACACGTTATTCAGCATTCTTTTTTCTAACTTCTGGTTTGACAGCAAATAAGGGTGCAGTCATTGAGAAGAGTTTGTCCAAAGTGTCTAGAAATATTACTTCAGAAGCCAACCCTCTCACCTTGGTCTGATTGTTGCTGTCATAGCGCAGTCTCTGCCTGTTCTTGTTCAGTTTACTCATGAGCATCTTCCCCGTGCGGAAGTCGAAGGAGCCGAGGTCCATCTGGTTGCCAAGGTAACGAGCCAGCTGAGGCTTGCTCCGAAACTTCTTCCCGGTTGGACTAGGTGGGGGGGTAAAGTACAACAGACCACAGTGTTAGGCTATGGACAACTGACCAGGGGATAGCAAGAGGAGAAAAGTAGAGAGATAGATACAGGTAAGGTAACTGACAAAATAAAGGAAACACTTGAGTAAATAAGGGATACAAAGTATTTAAAGCGGGTGCTTCCACACAGGTGTGGTTCCTGAGTTAATTAAGCAATTAACATCCCATAATGCTTAGGGTCATGTGTAAAAAGGCTGGACAGGCCATTATTTTGGCTACCATGGCTATGCCCCTATAGGATGACAATGCTCCCATCCACAGGGCACAAGTGGTCACTGAATGGTTTGATGAGCATGAAAACGATGTAAACCATATGACATGGCCGTCTCAGTCACCAAAACTGAACCCAATTGAACAGCTATGGGAGATTCTGGAGCTGCGCCTGAGACAGCGTTTTCCACCACCAAAAACAAAACACCAAATGTGTCCAATAGAGTTCCAGACACTTGGAATTGATGCCATAGTGCATTGAAGCGGTTCTGGCTCATGGAGGCCCAACGCCCCATTAAGACAATTTATGTTCCGGTTTCCTTTATTTTGGCAGTTACCTGTAGATCAGGAAAACTGCAAACAGACAGAGACAGACACAAAGACTCTGCAACAAACACGTTTTAAGCTGGGGGAAAAAAACTGTAGGCATGAAGAGTAGCTGTAAAACAAGATATCATGCAAGAACCAACACAGCAAAGGATTTACTATTCACATATGTCAGATTATTCATGTAATGTATATGGAATTAATGTGTGAACAATGAGTCTTTGCATAAGCATTTTATTTAACAAACCAAAAAATTACCGATTTTGTGTGTGTAATTGTATAATTAACGATTTAAGCAGTAGAATAGATGTTCATGTATTGTATATTCCCAAATGTATAACCAATTCGCCATTAAAAGTATACAATAGTTTGAGATAAATGACCTTACTAACATGTTCCAGAAGAAGTGGTAGTGTGGGGATAAACTATTGGGATACAATGTAACTGGGCGATCAAGTGCAATAAATGTTGCAACATTTCGAACGTTTGATTGGAAACATTGTTTCAGAATTATTGTGTAGCGGTTGGTCGCCTTCTGCGGCCTAATTAGTGGTCAGCAGAACGGCAGGGCCTATTGCATCTAGATCTAAATCCGTGGACAAAGGCGTTGACAAATCAGCAATAGAAATGCATACTCTCTGCTATAATAACCAGTTATATCTCAAATACGTAGCCTATTGATGCACAGTTTATTTTGATGCATTACGATTTTCTAAAACATTTAAAACTTTGTATGATTGACCAAACTATGGAAACATCCGTGCTTGCTGAGAATTATTGCAAAAAATATTACACTTGCTTTCAACATCATAAATTGAGACCATTCACTTGCAAATAAGGTGCGTGCATCACACTACATAATCAAAATTCGGTATACCGTAGCCTACCAAACTATACAACCGACCGCCTCCCCCCTTTCTCGCTTCTGCTGATCCTCCTCCTCACCTATCCTAAAAAATAACAGCTTGTGGTTTCATGATTGTTCCTCTGTATCTATTCAATAATTGGCTAATCGATTATTTAATAGTTAGCTCCTCTGGTCAAATAAAATGATAAGGTACGGCCTTTAAATCAGGCGAAGCTATGTGTGATGCAATCATTCAGATAACCTAACACTGTTGCACTAGGTTGACAGGTTCTTAGGTCTACATAGGCTAAACATTGGTTCACAAGCTCCTTATCCAACTATTATGTAGGCCTACGCTATGAGAAGTGGCCTAGTTACCCTGATGCCACAAATAGAACAGTAATATCTGCTACTCCCCTCCCCGACTTTCTGTCTCCAGGTCACCCCCCTCCTTCAAGTAAACCCATACAGCCCCAACTCCCTTGTAATACCGCCCGTAGACTACATCTGCATGATAACACCCTCTTTCTCAGTACCTAAAATAATAGACATCGCTTTTTCCCGCAGACAAACCCGACTTTCTGGTCACTTCTTCGATCTGCCAGCCCTTGGGGAGAGCCAAGCACTCCCACCTTTTCTTCTCCATGTTCTCCTGTTGAAGTGTTCAGTGATTATCTTTGCTAGCGTTTTTATATTTGGGGTTACATCTCGTGTTTTATACAATGACTCCGTCCATTAGCGACATACGGCTCAAACACTATTCATGGTTCTCCCTCCCGATTTCTCGCATCTCTTTGTCATAGACTACAGCATATCGCTCCGCCGTAACCTTTAGACACATCACTGCCTGCCTGCCTCAAGAGGGCAATGAGGGCTACATCCGCAATACATTGGACAGTAGCCTACATTGCATTATTGAATCCTGATCCGATAAATCATTGATTTGACGCGCGCGGTAGCCTACGTGAACGCTCCAAAAGTAGTGCATTATAACATAGCCTATCCCCAAAATATATATAGATTACCAATATGATTTCACAAAGTCAACAAAGGAGATTATTTAGGCAAAGTTTCACATAGGTGAAATTCGAGAACGCAGTGAGTCGTTTTCATCACGACAATGCTCACTTGTCATTCAGTCGTTTACATAATGCTTTTTATGAATTGACAAAGTAGGCAGGAACTTCATAGGTTGAGAGGGCTACATGAATTACATGACTTGTTTGAAAATATTCGGTATAAAACAATTATCTATTTGAGATAGATTGGTATAGAATTCGTGAGATAACTCATTAAACGAATTGCTCGTCCTATTTTGAACAAAAATGCATTGCAATTAAGAAAAGTTCAACTGCAACACCAATAAGAAGTGTGTAACTAAATTTGGAATCCCTGAACTACCTACAGTTCAATGGTTTGCGGATACACTCAAGACCACCGAAACGCCTCCCACACGAGAACCTAAACCCTTCATCGATGACAAAATAGTATTTTGCAACAATGCATTCCTAAAACAACACATTTTATGTCAAAGACAGCGATATCAGAAATATAGCTGGGTATTATTTTGTGTAGGGTACTTACTCGTTTTTTTCCATCTCGCATACTATCTAGGTTTCTCCCTTTCCGTCTGTGTTAAATCCCTTCTCCCCTCCTTTCACTCCCCTCCCCCTTCGATGAGAGAAATGAAAGACATCCGCGCAAAAACAGAATCGCCCCCAGATTAAACCTGACTGTTAATAATGGATATCAACGGGGGTTTGAAACAAAGTAGCGCTAAAAGCCTGGTCAATGTATCCAACAAGAAACACAAGACAATGTATCCTTTATGATAGTAAATAGAATGTGACATGTAGCTATCTTTCTGAATCTTCAGAGCAGCCCACATGTGTGTATTATGTAGCAAGCAAGCGTAAAATGAGTCATTAAAACTAATGCAACAGTGGTTGCTAATACCACTTTGCATTACAGTTGGACAAAAAGTATTGAGTGTCAAATACATTTTTACAGACAATATTTTGCAAATAACCACTTTCTCACTCAGTGACTGATTAACCAATTATTTGCAATTCCATTCAAATGGCTTATTTGTGGGATATAATGCTTTCTCTTATTTGGTGCTGTATTAATGTTAACTTCACTTCAGGAATGTTAAACAAAATAAAAACATATTTACAAGGATTTTTCATCAATTGAATTTATTGGTAAAATACGTTATGCATTAATACATCTTTTTGGGAACTTCTCAAAATAACTTTCACACAATCGTATCAACGAGTTTGCCACTCAAACGCTGCATTAACATATTTTGAATGATTGTCAATGTGAAGAAGAATGACAAAGACAGTAAGTAAATGAAATATTTATTCACATTAAATAACATTGGAACAAAACAGCATGCAATCTAACATGACATTCCTATGTGCAAACCCCTACAAGCCCTGATTGATTGACGTGTCGGGTCATCCCACTTTAGCCAACGCAGAAAGAGCAAGCACTCCACCCATGCCCATCTCCAAATCGTAGTCCTGCAGACAGACACACAAACAGTCCAGTCATTAGCAGTAATAGGACACAAATATAATTATTTATTAATTCATTCGCTAGCATATCCTTAGGGGACGACTGAAAAATGTAAGTTGTTTTTAAAGATGGAATCCACAGTAGAAACAGTCTGCCCCACGGACATTGTTATTGGGGTTTTGTACTATGTATTTAAATACTGTATTGTAAACAGCTCATTCTAATATTTCTACTACTGTACATTGCATTTCAGTTACACTGTTTATACACACCGCATATTTACTTATATACTGGATTCTTGACATAGCTCACTTACATATCTACTGCTGTACATACCATTCTTAGTGTAAATTCATTCGGTGTATATAAAGTGCATTCAGAAAATATTAATTCCCCTTGACCTATTCCACATTTTGTTGTGTTACAGCCTGAATTCAAAATGGATTCAATATTTGTATGGATTTTTTCTTCACCCATTTACACACAATACCCCATAATGACAAATGACAAAGTGAAAAAAGGTTTTTTAGAAAATGTATCACATTTATTGAAAATGACACCCCTGAGTCAATACTTTGTAGAAGCACCTTTGGCTGCGAGTCTTTCTGGGTAAGTTTAAGAGCTTTCCACACCTGGATTGTACAACATTTTCCCCAGTATTCTTTCCAAAATTCTTCAAGCTCTGTCAAATTGGTTGTTGACCACTGCTAGACAACCATTTTCAGGTCTTGCCATAGATTTTCAAGTAGATATACAATGCTTTGGAAAGTATTCAGACCCCTTGACTTTTTTCACATTGTTACGTTACAGCCTTATCCTAAAATGGATTAAATAGTTTTTTCCCCCCTCGTCAATCTACACACAATACCCCATAATGACAAAGCAAAAAAACAAAATTGTGTGCAAATGTATTAAAAATACAAAACTGAAATATCACATTCACATAAGTATTCAGACCCTTTACTCAGTACTTTGTTGAAGCACCTTTGGCAGCGATTACAGCCTCAAGTCTCCTTGGGTATAATGCTACAAGCTTGGCACACCTGTATTTGGGGAGTTTCTCCCATTCTTCTCTGCATATCCTCTCAAGCTCTGTCAGGTTGAATGGGGAGCGTCGATGCACAGCTATTTTCAGGTCTCTCCAGAGATGTTCGATCAGGTTAAGTCCGGGCTCTGGTTGGGACACTCAAGGACATTCAGAGACTTGTCCCGAAGTCACTCCTGCGTTGTCTTGGCTGTGTGCTTAGGGTTGTTGTCCTGTTGGAAGGTGAACTTTTGCCACAGTCTGAGGTCCTGAGCGCTCTGGAGCAGGTTTTCATCAGGGATCTCTCTGTACTTTGCTCCGTTCATCTTTCCCTCGATCCTGACTAGTCTCCAAGTCCCTGCCGCTAAAAAACATCCCCATAGCATGATGCTGCCACCACCATGCTTCACCGTAGGGATGGTGCCAGGTTTCCTCCTGATGTGACGCTTGGCATTCAGGCCAAAGAGTTCAACTTGGTTTCATCAGACCAGAGAATCTTGTTTGTTTCTCATGGTCTGAGAGTCCTTTAGGTGCCTTGTGGAAAACTCAAAGCAGGCTGTCATGTGCCTTTTACTGAGGAGTGGCTTCCATCTGGCCACTCTACCATAAAGGCCTGATTGGTGGAGTGCTGCAGAGATGGTTGTCCTTCTGGAAGGTTCTCCCATCTCCACAGAGGAACTTTGGAGCTCTGTCAGAGTGACCATCGGTTTCTTGGTCACCTCCCTGACCAAGGCCCTTCTCCCCCGATTGCGCAGTTTGGCCGGGTGGCCAGCTCTAGGAAGAGTCTTGGTGGTTCCAAACTTCTTCCTCCCCTCCCGAAGGACCTGAGCCCTAGGACCATGCCTCAAGACTACCTGGCCTGATGACTCTTGGCTGTCCCCAGGCCACCTGGTCGTGCTGCTGCTCCAGTTTCAACTGCAATTCCTTCGACCTCATGGCTTGGTTTTTGCTCTAACATGCACTGTCAACTGTGGGACCTGTAATGTGGAAAATGTCAAGGGGTCTGAATACTTTCCGAATGCACTGTAGACAGGTGTGCCTTTCTAAATCATGTCCAATCAATTTAAATTTAGCACAGATGGACTCCAATCAAGTTGTAGAAACAGCTCAAGGATGATCAATGGAAACAGGATGCACCTGAGCTCAATTTCGAGTCTCATAGCAAAGGGTCTGAATACTATATATTCCCAGTCATGTGAAATCCATCACTGACAAACTGAAATGGTCCACCCACACAGACAGTGTGGTAAAGAAGGCGCAACAGAGCCTCTTCAACCTCAGGAGGCTGAAGAACTTTGGCTTGGCACCTAAAACCCTCAAACACTTTTACAGATGCACAATTGAGAGCATCCTGTCGGGCTGTATCACCGCCTGGTACGGCAACTGCACCGCCCACAACCGCAGAGCCCTCCAGTGGGTGTTGCGGTCTGCCGAACGCATTACCGGGGGCACACTACCCGCCCTCCAGGACACCTATAGCACCCGATGTCACAGGAAGGCCAAAAAGATAATCAAGGACATCAACCCCCCGAGCCACTGCCTGTTCACCCCACTATCATCCAGAAGGCGAGGTCAGTACAGGTGCATCAAAGCTGGGACCGATAGAATGAAAAACAGCTTCCATCTCAAGGCCATCAGACTGTTAAATAGCCATCACTAGCACATTAGAGGCTGCTGCCTATTGAAATTACTGGCCACTTGAAGAAATGGAACACTAGTCACTTTAATAATGTTTACATATCTTGCACTACTCATCTCATATGTATATACTGTATTCTATAATATTGTGCTGTATCTTAGTCCATGCCGCTCTGTCATTGCTTGTCCATATTTGTATATATTCTTAAATCCATTCCTTACTTAGATTTGTGTGTATTGGGTATATGTTGTGAAATTGTTAGATATTACTTGTTAGATATTACTGCACTGTCGGAGCTAGAAGCACAAGCATTTCGCTACACCCGCAATAACATCTGCTAAACACGTGTATGTGACACATTTTTTAAATTTTGATTTGACTTGGTCTGCGGTTGTGAGGCCGGTTGGACGTACTGCTTAATTCTCTAAAATGACGTTGGAGGCGGCTTATGCTAGAGAAATGAACATTCAATTCTCTGGCAACAGCTCTGGTGGACATTCCTGCAGTCAACATGCCAATTGCACGCTCCCTCAAAACTTGAGACATCTGTGGCATTGTGTTGTGTGAGACAACTGCACATTTTAGAGTGGCCTTTTATTGTCCCCAGCACAAGGTGCACCAGTGTAATGATTATGCTGTTTAATCAGCTTCTTGATATGCCACACCTGTCAGGTGGATGGATTATCTTGGCAAAGGAAAAATGCTCACTAACAGGGATGTAAAAAAAAATTGTGCACATTTCTTTTAGAGAAATACGTTTCTTGTGCATATGGAACATTTCTGGGATCATGAAACATGGTACCAACACTTTACATGTTGTGTTTATATTTTTGTTCTCTCTCTATATATAAATAATTACATATATTTTATACATGTTGTATATACAGGGCGCATTTGTAAAAGAGACCTAGGTCTCAATATGTCTTCCATGTTAAAATAAAGTTTAAATAACAAAAATAAAAAACATCCGCTAACTTGTCTATGCGACCAATAAACTTTGATTTGTCTTTGTTTTCTTGAGGAAGCAGAGGTGAAGCAGAGGTGGGGAGTGTTGCGCTTCAAGATTTTTTTTCTTGCACTACATTGACGATGTTCTATCGAGCATACAATGATGTCCGAGGGGGCAAAAAACAGTGTTCGTTGTTTGTATTAACTTCTTTGTTGTAATATTGCAAACGGACATGGCAGTTCCAGCTTTAAGGACATGCCATCTGTTGCCCACTCAATAGCCTATAACTACACTCAGGCTTGAAAGGATTGTTCAGTTGCTTTGGAAATAAACACACAGCACCCCAGAATTCTTATCTCACTTTATGTTCACTTACCATTCTGAGCCATAGAGGTGACTCTAGTCGTCCTTGAATTTGCCATTGATATAGGGGACCCAGTCCAGGATCAGCCTCCAGTCTGTAAAGTAGACAAGGGCAACTCCGCCCACCGATCCCCAACCAACCATCGTGGGAACCCTGGACAAATGATAACATGGTGGGGGGGGATATATTAGATGTCCAGTAGCTACTACAGGTGTTTGCACTACAGCTATCAAGTCGTCGTCCCGTCCCCGCCCCCAGTATTTAACCCCTTGACCGCTCAACCTAGGGATCACTTGAGGTGGTGTAGGCTATTTTGGTGGGCATATCAATACAACAATGCATCAACATTCCTACCAAATCGAAAAAAAGGTTCATCTCACACGGTCACACTGTCAAATATCAAGGCCAAGGGTAAGCTAGCGAACTAAACTCCACTCCATGGTGAAGGAAGTGGAATTTGAGCTCTTAAGGGTAAGCCAGCTAGATAAGAGTCCAGTTTTGCTATAATCCACTTGGTTGGCTAGTAGTACACCAACACAGCTAAAATATGGTGTTGATAAAATGGAGCTAGATAGCTAACAGACGCACTGTTCCCCTAGTAAAAGTAAACACTCCAACAAGGTGGATTTGGTCAATGTTAAGGCCATAATTAACACAAAGGCCTGATATTGTAAGCAAAATTAACTAGTTAGCTATTTTGGACCACAGATCGGCAAAGAACAGTAGCTAACGTTAGTTTGCTAGCTCACTGCGTTGTTGGCTAGCTAACGTTAGCTAACTGAGTGATGGGTCATGGAAGGACACGTTGGACCTGTCAGCGTGTATTTATAAAAGTTAAAGAAATGTTCACAAAATGATAAACAAACTTCAACTTACCACGTCCTGGCGATGGCAACGTATTTTGCCCCAATCAACTTGTTTAGCACTTGCACCATTCTGACCACTTGACAGCTATAAGACGTTTCTGACCTTCCTCCACAAGCACGGTCGTCACTAGTTACCACAGCCGCAAAGTTATAAACCCTGTCCATTTCTAAAATGTATCTTCTTAAAATCTGATTTTAAAACTAAACCTGATCCTAACCTTAGCCACACTGCTAACCTTATGCCTAACCTTAACCTTAAATGAAGAGCAAAAAGCAAATGTTTGTTTTCATGAATTTTTACGATAGACAATTTGACTTTGTGGTTGTGGTAACTAGTGGAAACCCCCTAGCACTCCATGCAAGTCTCAGGACCTCCTCAGGAGTGTCCGCTGTAATGCCGTTAAAAAATAAAAAAAAAGCAGCCAAACTGAAAACCACTATTTCCAACTGGATAAATTTTTTTCTCATAGCAGAAAATGATGCTGAATATTGTTTGTCTATGCATCAAGGCCATCTTAATTAGAAGCTTACAAGCAGGTTTGAGAGCTAAACCTGCCTGTGTTTCTGTACAATCCAATATCATCGGCTAGTTATGCCACAATATATAGTTTCCCCCTGATTCTTTAAACATCAAAACATGTATTTTATTATAAACTTATTTGGTTTACAGATATGGCTATATATTATAAAAGCATAGGCCTACGTCTATTTCTGGTTCAAACTGACAATGCCATCAGTTTCTATTTTAATTATGGCTGTCATCATTTGGCACCTTTCCAATGGAAGTAAACCAAATAATTTTCAAAGCTTTATTTTCTGAGCTCAAAAGGGCAAAATATCAAAATTCACATTTGGAAAACTTTCATAAGGGATTATGGGCTATACTTTCTCAGACCTGTCTGCACCAATGGGAGATTGAGAGAAAACATTCATTTTCCAAGCTATGATAAACCCTTTATTACAATGTTTTCCTTTATTTTCCTTTTTATGTATACAAGATTCAAAAGCCAGACATTGAAAAAGGTATAATTCTGTTATTAAAAATGGCACATTTATTGCTACATTACTGTTATATACAGGACAGTTCTCAATAACTACTTTATATATATAAAAATAATAATAAAGGAGACTGGGACTGGAGGCACTCTGAAGACACTGCTCAATCTTGATTGTGTCCTCCCTGCAGGTGTAAGATGCCAGGCTCTGTAGCAGTGAGTGAGTAGCCCCATTTGAATACATTAAAAAAGTATTTCCCTCCTCCTTGAATTGATCTATGAACAGATGTAAAAAAGGGCTTTATAAATACATTTGATTTGATCTGAAAGAAGTGGGTAGGAAAAGAAAGGTTTGCTGTCATATACTGAATGAAATCAAATAGTTATATTTATATCGCACATTAACAGGTTGACAGTACACTTCACACTATCCAGTCATGTCATTGAGCAAGGAGGGGTGGACGCACTTATAAAAGTATTCAAACAGGGCCCGTGTCAATATTCAGGCCAAGAGACAGAAAATAGTCCCACCCCCTTTCCAACAACTCAGAATACAGGTTGTAAATTGCCATTGTGGGATGTTCACAGAATAAGCAATGACAATAAATCAGATCAGTCTATTTTTTTTCCCTCAGAACAAAATCTTGTATATTTAGCACACATTTACCCTTGTAATAGTAGAGAAACAAGTCTTCAAATCAACTCTTTGAAGAGGTACATAAATACCTCTTACAAGAAGTCACTGTCAAAGTCAATAAGGAGCTGGCAATCAGAAAGAGAAGTCTCAAAGCAAAGGAAATGTCCATAAATGACTAAATATAGCATCACTGCTGCACTCTCTTTTTTACACAGACAAATTGTTGTAAGTTCTAATATGACAAGAAGCTCCAGTTATCATGGCTCCAAATAACACAGCCCCCCACTTCAAAGCTGAAGCCATATATTGACATTGAGGTGCTTCGAAAAGCAAATCACAAGGGCAGAAACCAGCATCTTAGAACCCAGTAGTGTTGAGTGGTTTATCAATAGGGGGGCAAACAGAAACAAACAAAACCAGGACCTGACCCCACGGCCGCAACTTAACAGTAGTTTGGACAAATGGTCAAATCCAGTAAAAAAAAAAGTAAAAAAATAACTAAGAGATCTACATAATGTTTAAATGTTTATTTAACTAGATACAATGAAAAAAGCCCATATTATTTTTCCCATTCTCAACTTCTTCCTGAAAAGTGAAAAGTAGGGGGGCATCCGATGTACCTCTACTCTTGGCGATACATGAAATGTTACGGTTAAAGAGAGAAAACTGTCTTTATAGTTAATGAAAATACAAGTTCAGGCACTGATAAGGCATCACTCTCCAATAATGACATCTTTAGTCTTGAGAATGAAAAGGCCACACTATTGATTTGAAGCTGCATTTTTCTTTTCCCCTCTTTTTCTACAAAGTAAACTTAAATCCTTCTCAATACAATGACCAACAGGTAACAATGCACATTTCTGCCCCTGTGGTTAATGATGGTGCTGCTATACAATGTCTGAGGCCATGATAAATCACTTATCACAGGAATTAACACTGTTATATTTTTAGACCATCCTGTATCTTACACAAACACAAACTCCTGCCTCCAAAATAACATGTCAGGACACTGTAGCTGCACATTGATGACCACATGGATGAGTGCCGAGAGTAGAACGGAACGTTTGAAATGAAGATAAAATAATAACATTGAAACGACTGACAAAACCTGGATACATACTTGAAAATGAAGGCAATCCACATTTGAATGGTACATTCAAAACCAGTTGCATAATTACTGTTCGAGACAGAGCCTGTCTCCGTAGATGTTTACTTGTGAAGCGACACGACCATTCAGTAAGAACACTTCAATAGGACAGTCAGTGGCATAAACTCCATCCACACATTCCCATTTGAAAAGAAATAATTCATCTGGGTAACAGACAAACACACTTCCTTACAAATGTTTTTTTTTTAGTATTTTTTTTTTTACACAGGAACAATATCTTTATACCCTTATTAAATGTAGCAATCTCATCAAAAAGGGATGCACCAAAGACTGACAGCCACTAAATACATAATGATAATTAAGCCTACAACTGACCATCTCTGTCTTTGTTTATATTTCTGAGCCTGTGTTTATGTTTAACTTTGACTGTCCAATTGGAGTTCATTTTGAAAATACATTTAATATCTCTTCATTCTGCTCAACTACGATACACTCTAAACTTCAAACTAATAGTCATTTATTTAAAAATCTACAATGTATAGACTAACAAAAAATATATATTTATATATATTTCATTTTGCTCCACTTGAAATATCCTTGGATCGTTGTATGCATGAGGTGGATTTACAAATTAGATTTTGCCTCTTTAAGTAGACATTTTAATAATATAGTCAGGACTTCACAGCAGAAGGGTGAGGGCTTGATAGTTCATTGGGAATGCTCAAAGCTTCAATTTTAAGAATAGACAACTTAACTTATAACAAGTATTAAGATGATATTTAATTATGGGCATCAATGGTTGATCATGCATCTGCAAATTTGCGCCTAGTGTTAGTCTTTTAACAATGACAATGCAGGGGGCGAAGCAGCACATTTAGTTTGGTGTCCTTAGGGGGCATAGGTGGTGTGTGTATACACACACACCTATGTAAAGGGTCAATTGATCTGAAACTCAGAGGGTGGCACTACACAATATGGCCATAAGTTGCCCATCAAACCAAGCCTGCAGTCTCATGAGAAAATGTGACAGAGTGGCTGGTTAGCGCCACAAGCTTTTTCTGTAGTTTCTGATGGAGTCAATTGTAGCCTATGGGTGGGGGTGAGATGCAGGATAAAACCTACTCTTATTTCTGTGCTGTAAAACTGCACTTTGCCTTCTCTACCCCTGGCCAGCTAAACCGGCGTCTCCCAAATAACCTACACTGAGGGGAACAATACTGGAGTCTGAAATACCATTCAGCCTTCGGTAATTATTTTCTACAACTCTGAGAACATGACAACTGGGCAGCTGAGGTTCCTCTCCCTTCTCCCTTTCCATGCCTCATCTCATGCTGGGCCCAGGGCCCACAGAGCTGGGGTGGGGACTGCAACTCTGCCCCCCGATGCAGGTCACGTTCCCTCTCTATTGCATGGGTTTGGTTACATAACATATGTAAGACTGTACCATTAAGTTAGGAATGACAAAACTACACGTACAATTTTTTTGCTCATACATATAAGCAACCCCTAAACAAAATGTTCCGCAAATGTAAGCAGTTTGCTTAAACGTCTCATATAAAACATGTAACAATTAGGCACAAATCCTTGATTAAATTTGTCATTTGTTAGGCTTCTGTCTTCCACAGAGCAAATCTCGGCAGTGTGTTAAGTCCCATTCGTGGCAGGACACTATTACTCTGGTGTTCCATCATGTAATGGAAGCAAAAAAATATATGTATAAAAAAAAAAAAATACAGTTCTTCACATTTGCGCTGGTATTCATGGTCATGAGTGCGGCAAATTGGCTGTGTCAGTTTTGGCAGTATGCATGTGTGGATAAGGGTGTGTGAATGTGCGTCTTGAAACTGAATTTGACAATACACAGACACATCAGTATACGTACACACACACACACACACACACTGAGAAGAATGGGTGGAAGAAGAGATTAAGGCCACATCTTCCGAGAGCCAAGGGAATTCCACCAGATCTGCAAAGGAAAATACAACAGCTGTTAAGTCTTCCAAACTTGAATTTTAGTGAAGTGATCAACTCGAAAGTACTACAATTATTGACTAATGAAGAGGTACCTACCTGGTATTACATATGACTGACTGGGTTATGGCCGTCTCCCCCCATGCCGGGGTGGCCTCCTGAGAGCTGCATGGGGGAGTCCCCCACTACCCCAGACACCTTCTCCTCCTCCCGCCGCTTCAGACACGCTGCTTTAGGGTTCAGGTTGCGTTCTGACGAGGGGATAGGAGACAAGATGAGTTTACATTTGCATACAAGTTAGTTATCAAACTTTCCATTGTGCTCCAAACCTATTTAATCCTTTAAAAATATACATAAAACATATTTTTCCGGTCTGAAAAACAGCTGGATGAAATATTCTGTTCGGTCCTTGGTGGCTACTGAGGAAAGAATACACACAGGAGACAAAGTAATACAGAGGTCAACACGTAAAACAATAACAAAGAAATATGGCCACAATAGCGCTGTGTTACCTCGGACTTGCTGCTCCAGGTTGAGAATGACGTTGACGGCTTGATGCAGGATGAGCAGTTTGGTCTGAGGTTTGTCGTTGCTGAGGTGCAGCTGGCACATGCGGCCCAGCTCCTTGAAAGCCTCGTTGATGTCTCGCACTCGCAGCCGCTCACGGGCGTTGTTGGCCACTCGCCGCTCTTTCTCACGCTCTACCTTTACCTCAGGAGGAAGGTCCTCGTCATCCTCATCCTCTGGACTAGAAGGCGGAAGACACGGAGAGGAATGAAGCCACGGGAGGGCGACACTCACAAACCAAGCAACTAGACTTTCAAAGAGTTGGGCCGCATGTGCCAGCTGCACCTCAGCAAAACATGCAAAGCATAGATGCCTAAGCATTTAGCTGTCATTCTAAAAGAATCCTGGGTAGCACCAGGAAGTTATGTAGTTCTGAAAGTAAATGTATTAAAAGGAAGCTCCAGATATATTATTAAACATGTTAATAGGCATACAATTGATCTGAATAAAAAACATTATTTCACTCAAGACTAGGAAAATAAGTTACCAATTTCAGTGAAATGCATAATAAAGGACTATTCCATTTGGTAAAAAGACTAAACAATATTGACTTTTATCCCACATGGGTTGGAAATGTTAACTTTTACCATTATGCTATTCAATGTCACTGTTTGTAAACTACTATGTCTATACCATCGAACCAAATTAAAATGTATGTGGTCAGCTTTGCAGAACGGTGGACATCGATATATAATCTTGGCTCCCCAATTGTGTGCCTTCAGCGCACAAAGCATTATGGTCTATGGGTGGAGAGACTTACTCATCTCCCGGGTCTGACAGGCCTGAGAGACCAGAGAAGATCTGGAGGGTCAACGCCTCCTTTCTGAAAACAATGGGACATGAGGGGAGGGCATTACACAACTAGCTGGAAATGAAGTGACGAACTCAACTAACACAGCTACCTAACAGTGGTAATTGAGCATATAAAATGGGGGCTAATGTCATGCATTCTTCTTCGTATTTGTTTGGATAACAGAATTTAACAAAATGTCCACCTATGTGGGATAAAATAGTCTACAGTAAGCTAATCAGTATGCTAATCAACAGTTTAAGGGAATACACAGGTTGGATGGGCATTTGAAATGATTTCACTATTCGAACAATATTAAACAAATTTGTCTATCATCTCATCTGTTAGTGTCTTTCTTGACTGCATCAAATCGATGTAAAGAAGCTAGCTAGCTACACTAGCCACTAAGTTAGTTAGCCAGCTAGCAATGCTAATTGAGGCTATTTCGCTGCGCTCCCCGCGTCCTTGTCTACAAGAACTCCATTCATATTAAACAACAGCCTACCTAATGGTTGATCATTGTAGCCTACTCCTTGTCATTTAGCCAATTTAATCCCGTAATTGTTATTCCATTTTGCATTGATTAAAAATCTCCCACTTCACTTGTTACACATAGAGCCTCTGACAGTAGTGCTGCTTTGATTGACTGACAATAAGTTATATGCGTGAAAAGTGTAGGCTACGGTACATATTTTTTAAGGGGTGCACTCACAAAAACTGGTGTTTTATTAACATTTCTATTCTTGTATGTAGCAATGTCACATAGATTCTTTTAGACAAAACCTTTTCATTAAAATAGGCCTATATTATTTGTTTTCTCAAAAAAGTAAATAGAATACAAACGCTCGTTCGGATATTTGAATAACCGTGCCCATCCCTATACACAGGCATGCATTCTGTATCACAGTTGCCAGTATCAATAGTCAGGGTGAGATCGTTGGTGATCACCTACCTTGCTCTGATGCGTTTGGTTTCCTTCTTCTCGTCCTCAGACTTGTCAGCGATGGAGGAGTTCTCGTCGTCCTCCTTGTCCTCTCTCTTGATGTCCGAGCCGCTGGACGAGTGTGTGGAGCGGGCCACGCTTCCTGGCAGACCTGTGGAGCAGAACAGAAACTCACCTTCAGTATTTCCGATTTAGAGAACAATTAAGTAGCCCATTATCTCATCTGTTTGCCATGGTTAACACATTACATCAGGGAAAAGGAGTAAAGCTCACAGCTCATGTGGGGGATGAGGGTAGCGAATGAGAGTGCGTGTGAGAGGCGTGTGTGACTCACTGGTGAAGCCCTCGGGTTGTCCAGAGGACTGAGGGGGTCCGGAGGCGTGGTGACCGTGCAGCAGGGTACTGCTGGGAGGAAGACCTGTGGGCTCCTCGTGATGGTTCCCTCCCTGGAGAATGGGAACAAAGCATGAGATAAAACACAACAAAAGATTTATTGAATCTGTTAGGAAAGTTCAATAAAATCATCATCATCACAATCTCAGTGAGGTAAGACAACAGGGGGCTAGTGTTGGAACCAGAGTTTAGAGGGCGTGCTCACCATGGCAGGGTGTCTGTTACTGAGGGCCAGGCCAGCGTTGGAGAAGGCCTGAGAGAGGCCTCCCAGGCCACCGTTGTGTGCAGACGACACAGCGCTCAGCAGGCTGTGCATGTCAGAGTGGGCTCCTCCCCCCAGGCCGGGCGGGCCCTGGACAGCGTGGCTACGCAGCACGTGGATGGCCTCCTCCAGACGGTCCTCCATTTTGTTCTGCTGTAAGAAGGCACAGGGAAAATCTCAGTCACTACGTTGATTATAATACGATCACATTAAATACGTTTTTTTTAAAAATGATTTGGAGTAAAAAGAGTGAAGAGGGCGTACCAGGGCATGCAGTTGCCCGTCGTAGTTGGGTGAAAGGGCAGACTGTCCTGAAGGTCTTGGCCATTGAGATGCAGCTCCTGCAGAGAGAGAATAGATAAGATGCCACATTTACATGGAAAAGCGTGACCGACAAAATTGACAGCTCTGATTTCTAACAGTAGATGGAGCTCCAGAGGTTCAGTCCAGCCCATGTGCTAATAGGAGATAATTTCCTTAACATTTCCGTTATAGATTTTAATCACATTTTCATCCAATTGTCTGCCCTTAAAACTCTTAACTAATACAAGCTACCAAATGCAGCAGATATAACAATCCAGTATGAATACCTGCAATTCCCTGGGGAGAGCTCACTGGGGTGGAGGGTGTGGAGGAGAAGTTGTTACTGTTGTGGTCCGAAGGGTAGATCTAAAACACTCAGGAAAGAGTACCTTCAGCCACTGAACAACAGCACACACAAAGAACACAGTACACTCAAAAAGCCTGTAGGATGTTTGGGAGAGGATTACTCACCGATGCAAGAGCCTTCCCAATCTCATCCCCTGAGCTCCCTGCAGTGGCGCCTCTGTTGGCTATGGAAAAAAGATGGCTTATTGATCTCACATTATTACAAGGCAGCAACTACTACAAAAAGGTCTCCAATAAGCTAGTGAGACCGCTTTAAAGACACTGTTAAACCAAAGGGCAGCGCAACATGTTTCACATGAGAAAGACTAGGTAATTGGTTAAAAGAAGTGAACGGTTGTCATGTGAGCGTTAGTTGTACCCATGATGCCGTCTGCTCCGTTAATGGAGGGTGTGTGGTTGTAGCTCCCAGAGTGGAAGCCGGGCGGGAGGCTGCCGTTCACCTCACTGCCATGGAGAGGGTAGTTCTGTGGGGACAGAGGTAGGGGTTGACGCTTCTGGAGGGAGGACAGAACAGCTTGGGTTAGAGCCACTTGCATGGAAGTTGGATTCCTCATAGAGGAGAAATGGCATAAACAGAATACAGAATTTAAAAAACATCTTGTTACATGTACCAATTTAATACAACAGTTACTTCAAAAGGAAAACAATGAGTAATTTGAATATAAATGATATGAAATATTACATATTGAGGGGCTGTCCTCACCATCCTGTCCTGTGGGTTGATGGCAGAGAAGGAGCCTGGCTGGCCAATGTGGGGGGAGTTCTCCAGCATGGCAGAGTAGCCAGACTGACCCAGAGGTCCTGAGGAGGCCCAGGGGTCAGAGGAGGGATGGAGGCCCTCTGTCAACAACAACAAGGGTTAGGCAATGGACTTATTACTCTGAAACATGACTACTTCCAGTGCATTTTAACTCAAAACATACTTTCATATATTGTAAAACTTAAATTAATAGCCTGGGCGTTTATTTGCTTAAAAATCACTGAACACAATAGGCGCTTATTAGAGAAGGCTTCTATTTAAGCCAGGCTTCTATTTCCTTAATGCACACAGTTTATGCTAATTTGCATAGTTAATTGTTTGCTTCCAGCATTTTAATCAATTTCTTCATTTCCTGCACTAATGTGTTACCTTCACACTGTGTCACATTTCTTTTGTCTTAGCATGCCTCTATACAAAAAACTTTTACTTGACAATAATTATTCTCTTTAACTGTGCATTTGTCAGTTCTTACTTTTGTCACAAAAGGGCGATCGGACAATTTCTAGGGTTTTGTACTCGCAAAGTTTTGACCGTTTTTGTGCTTGCCAGTTAGCTAGCAGTTCTCAGCTGTTTGCAGCCAATGGCTAGCAGCGTCTTACTGCCAATAAAAACGGATGATTGCCATCCTTTTTTCGAGTCATTACTGAATTATTTAATGTAACAAGTCAAACATTAAACCTCGTAAACAATTCGATTATCCCCAAAACAGTTGTTTATGTGCAGAAATGTGTGCCGTTGCCTGGCTACTAATGACTGGAAGTCGCTTTGGATAAAAGCGTCTGCTAAACGGCATATTATTATTATTATTATTAAAAAAGGGACTTGCGGCTATTTGAGACTCAGCGTTTAATTGAAGTTTTACGGTACCTTAAACATAAAGTTAAAATAACAAAGAGAAGTTAGACAGTGTACTCACTCAAATGACAGTTTATGAAAGTGCTTAAATGGTTACCTTGCAAGTAGTTACCTTGCATGTAGAAAGAGCCTGGGTAGACAGAGCCAGGTTTGGTGCCAGGATATCCTCCGTTGTCACGGGCATACTCATCCCCAGAGGTAGAGGCATACACCTAATGGGTCAAACAGTTCACATTAGGCACCATTTCAATAACACACACACACACACACACTTGAACCATGATATATACCTACATTTAGCCTGCCCTAGAATAAAGTTGTCTGCTCCTTACATCTAAATTGCCAGGTATCACTATTGCCAAGACTACTAACTGTAAGTCGCTCTGGATAAGAGCGTCTGCCAGATGACTAAAATGTAAATGTAACGACAAATGCATACTGTAACTGCCAATAATAAATGGTGTTAACGTGTAACGGTTGTTGCACTAAGCAGCCAGGAGATGGCGAGGGTGAAGCTGGCATGCTACCCCTGCTTGTGCTGTGTGAGAGAGCAGCACAGTGGCCATGCCATGCTGGGCACAGCGACGGCTCCAATCCCACAGCACAGCCAGCGCTTCCTCTTTCCCAGGAGCCCAGTGACAAAGCAGGGTTATTGCCTGCAGCTCCTCCCTCTAGCTAGCCTCTCACCGGCAGCTCACACACACACACACACACACATACTGAGATACACACAAACACAAGCGTGCACACACACACAAACATACACACCATTGTCCAGCTCATGACCTCAAATAAGCAAGGGGATCGCATTTAATCATTTCTACGATTTCTATAGTACCCGGACCATGGGTTTGAACTGACACGGTCCTCTGTAGCTCAGTTGGTAAAGCATGGAGCTTGCAACAACAGGATAGTAGGTTCACTTACCAGTACCACCCATATGTTAAATATATGCACGCATGACTGTAAGAGGCTTTGGATAAAAGTGTCAGCTAAATGGCATTATTATTATTATATATTTGATAATATGCATGTATTGTATTGACATTAGTAACATTTAATTGGGGGTGATATGGGTCTGTGTCCCAACCATGGGTTTGAATACTCTAATAGACATGTTTGTTAAATGGCCCTTCAATGCTTCAATGGGCCATTCAAGTTATTCCGAACCACAATGAATGCTACATTCAAAATGGCATGCCATTTCAAGCCTTCTTTCCGCATGTGTTGAGATCGAATTTGTGTCCGTATGAATCACTCCCAGAAAATTCATACGGACACAAAGATCCCAGCTTTCTGACACCATAACCCATCACTCATGCTTTCTGACACCATAACCCATCACTCACGCTTTCTGACACCATAACCCATCACTCACGCTTTCTGGCATATATGAGGAGAAAGAGGGATGAGAGAGAGGAGAGGATATGAGAATGCTAATCCAGAAAACTGGTTTCTTTCTGTAATTTGATTTAACAGGGAGAAGTGGAAAGGGAATGGAGAGATGCACTTCTAATTACAGAGCCATCTGCCTGTTCCTGGACCCGGTCCAACTCCACAGGCAGCTGGGCTGAGGAGAGCAGAGCCGAGGAGAGGGAGAGGGCTAAGAGAGGTGGGGGCTGGGAGCCAGTCAGCGAGAGAGAGGGAGGCATCGGGAGAGAGAGAGAGAGAGAGAGAGGTTGCAATGGAGAGGGGGCGAAGGGTGGTATTAAGGCACTGATGATTTATGAAATAGGCAGAGATAAGGCTGGCGGACAGAATAAGGAAATCTGAATGACTTAAAGCATGATATGGCGAGGGGAGTGTGTGGTAATTGGGGATTTACTACCATTACAGATAATTTGAGTGAACAAGCCAGAGATGACTTCATTTAACATTAGGCTTTAGCTTTGTCTTTCACGGGAAAACAATGTCGAGCGAATCCTCTAGATAGATGTGGGGGAATTAAACAATGTTTGTGGGTGAATAATTCTGTTAAGAAGAAAGAGGATTCCTGGTGAAAATCCTCACTAATGGGGGTTTCATGTAATTCAGGTTATGACCGTGTGTGAGGTCCTATAGTCAATGGCAAAGCAAGTGATTTAATATGAAAGAATAGAAAACTAATTAATATCAACTTAGAGAGAAAATACTGTCTACATAAATAATACAACCACCGTAGATGGCTCAGTAACAAGGGGCCACAATAAGCCTGGGAAATGGGAGGTGTTGTATGTGACATTTAGGTTAGGGGTTAGGGCTGGACCCTAGTGTAGAGGATTAGTGGAGGGGTCTGTCGGTTGGGTTGGACGAGTGGGAGGACTGGAGAGCTTTGCCGGACTAGGTTACAACACAGAGCTGAGGGTGCGAAGGGAGGGGAGAGGGACACAGGATCATCAGCAGTCATTAATCTGGGCTCAGACACGGGCTAAGAGGCCTCGCGAGCAGCGCGCCTCACAACTGGGTCACTCACAGGGGGAGGCCACCCAGACCATCATGTGGCGAAGCGTGGGCAGACGGATGGAGGGGGAGAGGAGGGGGGCAGCAGAGAGTTCACATGAATTTACACTAAAACCGGTGTTTTACATTACCTATGTGGTGCAGTCACAAACACTGGCCACAGAGGTTTCAATTTGACTGTCATATGAGAGTGCATGTGCGCCCATGGTTTCGGTTACAGAAATGTTTTGTGTAATGGCAATATTTATTTTTTATGATTCCTGGCAGGGGGCCTTCCAGTCTTCCGCTAATAAGGCATTAGTAGCCCGAGCAGTGTTGAAGACTAGAGAGACTATAGTTGTTTATTTGCAGGCTTAGACAGTAGCCTGAGCCCAGTGTTGTAGACTAATGTTGTTTGTTTGGAGGCTCTCTCACTAGCCTGGACTGTCAGTTTGTCTGAGTGAGCAGAGGCCCTTTGCCCCAGTCTGTCTGTCAGAGAGCTGCTGGAGCAGACAGACAGGGTGGTGAGTGGGTGAGTGTTAGTGTGGGGAGACTGTCTGTCTGTCTGTCTGGCTGTAGGCTGTGAAAGGGAGCAGAATGAACACTCACTGAGGACGGCAGGCCAGGGGGTTTGCGAATCTTCTTCGGTTGGGTGTCTACAGGCAGACAGAGAGAAGGTAAATCACATGGCTCGCTTCATCAAGGTTGACTGTTAAGTGTCTAGTTTGAAAATAACATCCTTTCACCAGATTGACGGTATTCATTATTGTGTATTGTTAGCATTACTAATACTCTTGCTCAAATCATCTGACAGAAAAGGCAAGAGCCTGGAAAACATTTTTACAAAGAACTTGTGGGAGCTTCTTCCCGAACCATCGTACCTAGCTGGCCATCGGGAGGCCTCCTCCTGGGGTTGTTGGGGTACGATCCGGGGTAGAACTGAGAGGCAGACTTTAGCCCAGAGGGGGACATGGCATCTGGACTGGGCATGGCGATGTCACTGGGTAGGAAGCCAGGCTGGCGGAACAACACAAAGAACAAGGGGTTAACAAACAACACATGCAGGAATGCATACAAATCACACATGAATGCACAGTTCTGGGAAATCCAGAACGCTCTAATTCAATGTATTTTGGATGAAAGGAGAAGTGAGAAAACGGGGTCATCTTTATACGGAAACCTGACTTTAGCTCAAATCAAGTTAGAACTGGTGATGTGGGCAACCTAAACTATGATCTTAACATGGTTTAATAAGCAAAGGGGTCTGCAGCACTCTTACCTGGCCACCAAAGGAAGAGTATGGTATCCTCTCATTTTTACCTGCAAGAAGAAATTGATAATTAGCAGGTTCTTTATGGAATGGTAGTTAAACATTGGGTTTTCAAAAAGCCCAAATCAGTAGCTGTTTAAAATACAAAGTAGTAATAAAAGTGGCCTCCCCCTTTCAGAGCACTCAGCTGCTGGCCAGACAAAACCCAAGGGAGCATTTCTGCTCCAGTGCGCTTAACATACCCAACACCCACTAAAACACACACACACACACACACACACACACACACTTACTTCCTGATCATAACAAAATACATGCACACCAACAGTAACGCCACTAATTATTTACAACCTATCCCCATTACAACACTGAAAGACACAGAGACTCTCTGATCGTAGCCTACCTCCGATTCCTGAGCTGAGGAAGGGGGATGACAGGCCCTCATGCTCATTGTAGTGGGAGCCATCTCCGTATCCCTGTGGGAAAAACACACAAAGAGGAAGACAACATGGTGAAGAGTCAGTTCGCAGAGTTCACTGATCAGTAATAAGTCCTTCCATGCCATGGCCAGTGCACTGGTTCATCCCTGTCTGTGAGCTCAGGAAATGTGTACAGGATCCAGTCTCTAGCAATTTCTTAATCATCAAGTTGTGGAAATAACAGTTTGCTGCAGCCAATATTCACCCCCTATACCCCGTTCCTTATATTTACAATGAGACGAGCCAAGACAGTTACCGTGGATGTGAAGCCGCAAATTACCAATGGGCTTCCACAGAGGTAAAGACTAGCACAGAGCCTGCCAACGCCCGACTCTGAGCCAAGCTATTAGGTACAAAGTAAAATAACCAGTCTGAATCAAATGCATAGTTTGCCAAAGCACTGAGCTGTTGTGAAGTGAGTGTGTGTGTGTGTGTGAGTGAGAGCCTGTGATGAGCCCCTGGTAGTGCTTACCCTTCCCTGGTTGAAGGGGGGGCTGTTTTGTTCTCCGGGGCCCCAGGATCCAGAGCCACTGCGCTCATCCAGAGCTGGAAGAGAGACATGAAAGCGTTAGACTCGCACTGACTGGCGAAAGTACAGAATGTAGGCTATTTTCATGCATATCTGTTTTACCATTTAGAAATTAAAGCACTTTCTGCATTTAGTCCCCCCATTTGAAGAGGTCATAAGTCATGTCATGTTAGGAATATGAGACCAAATACTAAACTTCTGACTACTTTAATACACAAGTGAATTTGTCCAAATACTTATGACACCTCCAAAATGTGGGGACTAGATACATCAAGTGCTTTCATTTCTAAAACGGTAAGATATATGTATGAAAATACCGTCAAATAAAATGTGACAGTCTATACTGTCGCCTCATATGAAACATTTGATCTCAAATCCTGGAGTATAGAGCCAGGTTTTAGCTTCACTGTCCAATTAAATACGTAGGGGAGTGTATGTGTAGGCATGTAGCCATAATGCTAGCACCCATCACTCTGAACTTGTCAGCACTGCAGGGCCCCTGTGCCAATGCATGTCAATCACAGGTCTTAATTGGTTTACAGGCAACGCCATTGGGACAACAGATCACCTTTAAGAGAATCTGTCATTGTTGCATTAAGGAGGGACCATTCCATACATGTCCATGTGAAAACCTCAAATTGAAAAAGCAGTGACGGGAACTGCTGTTGAAAATCGTCATCACCAGTCTGAAAGAAGGGGCATTTCACTGATTCTATAGTGGGAAATGATCCTTTCATAGTTGGCTGAGAAACCAAACGATAACAGAATACGTGTCATTGTCCAGCTTCTCATTGCCATTCGTTTCACAGCAGTTGGCAAGATGCCATTATACGCTAAGCCATAAAACAGCAAAAAACATACATATTCAGTACACAAATCATATATGAATATGTTAAATAATTTCACGAGTGGCGGCTGTGTGGCTGAGGAAAAACAAGCATTCTAAAGATTGGTGGAGCAGAAATTCCAAATACCCCCATCATCCCTTTCTCCTTGTCTTATCCGTTAACGCTACCAAGCCTCTCTGGAGACACAGGGCTTAATTGCATACTGATTTGCATAATTGTGCATATTAATGCAGTTGCCTTATGAATATTCATATTTCTCCTTTGGTTTCTGCCTAATTAAAAAAAAATGTGTGTGTGAGAGAGAGGGAGGGAGAGAGGGTCTGGGCGAGATGAGCGCCTGACGAGTGAGAATGAGCGATGAGGCTAACAGAGCGGTGCAAGCACCTACACACGCTATGACAGCCATGATCTATGGAGCTGATGCCACTGGCATGGAGAAGCAGGAGAGCAGAGAGAGCGGGACCTCCAAAGATCAGCCTTACTCACTCACTGTCAGTGGGCTGAAAGGTCACACTGCTAAGACAGTCACATATAGTCACAAGGACTGATGGACACACAACTAAATATGAACGACAGACTTTGCATGGACACCACTTCAACAGCCCTGCTGGCAGTTAGTCCACTCAATACATAGACACGATCAAATCCACATAAGAGGCACCCCAGGGCTATAAAACAAGGCTTCTTAAAAACCTTCTCCATTATCCAGTGTCTACAATGGCTTCGTTCCAATTTGTATTTGGTGCCCACATAGACTTACGGCACTTAAAAAGGCCTCCATTTGGCGAGCGGGTACTATATGAGATAGAGAGAGCATCGCAGTGCAGAGAAACTCTGACAACATTGTTTCACACCTTGTGGAGTAATTAACTTGGAGGCAATTAAACAAGGTGGGGAGCTGCTGAGGTGACAGTGACACACAGCCAGCCATATTGAGAAGTTAGAGCCAAACACTGAGGAGCCTACTGCCACAATGGAAGAGGGGAGGAGAGACGGAGGATGGGAGGAGAGGGGGACAGGGGTGAAGGACTGAAGGAAAGAAGGAGGGAGGAAAAGGCATGGGCGACAAGAGGGGAGAAGGACAGGGCTGGGGGACAAAAGAGGACACAGACTTCATCTGCAATAATTGTTTCATGTTCATTCTTCACGCGTTTACAGAAGATATTCATTTCATTGTTTACGTGTAATGCTGTTATAAGTGTGGTTCCATTCTCTTCTCACACTTTCTACCTGTTGAAACGTTGCGCTCCAACTTCTAACCTGATTCCGTAGATGAGAATCTAGTGAAGGCCATGAGGGCAATACTAACACTGTACAGGCACAGCCAGCCGCTGAACAAATAATCAGATTTTGAGGCACAACATCTTCACAGGGCACAATCTAATATGCCTCTGAAAAGGCAGCCTTGATCGTTTCTTGCGTACGTCTTAAAACCACAAGATATAGAATAGGCCTAGTAGACCAGCCCTTTTCTAATGCCAGCAGTAGATAGAAGCTGGCGGTTCAGATCATAAGGTGACAAACATCCTATGACAATCATCTGAAATAATATTTGTGTGAGAGTGTCTGTGCCTGTGAGAGGGTTGTTTGTTGTGGTTGAGGGGGAAATGTGGCCTGTCCAGGGTGGGTGGGTGATGGGGCCAACAGCTGCAGAGGTGAGTGAGGGGATGCCTGGTGGAGCCCTGTGGGTGTTACAGCTCCCCTCTCCTCTCCACACGCTCTGGGCTCTGACGAGGAGGGGAGGACGCCTAATACAATTAGCACCCCCTCAGAGTACTTTTGTGTTGGTGAATAGAGGCGGACTGGTAGGCCACAACTCCACTGCTGCCTTTCCCGCGCTGGTTCATCTACAAGTAGAACAGAAGCCGTGATGTCACAGGCTACAGTTGGGCCAGGAAAACAGGAAGTTGACCCAAGTTACCAGGAGAACAATAAAGAACAAACAGGCTGCTCTTTGTTATGGCCATGTGATCTTATCATAATGGAGGACTGAAGTCAAGTTGTCATTTCAGGAAAAAGTGGAAGAGGTGGGGATATACCAGGGGGAAATGTTCTCATTTTTCACATACATTGCCTACTTCAACAGAAGTCCATCCTCAGGTGAAACTGATGTAAAACTGCTAAAGTGTGCAATTTATCCCTGTACCGATGCTACTCCCCGTTGATTGTGTATCTGGTTATAACAAGGGTTTTGGTGCATCTTGAGAGTGGAAAACAGGAAGAAACGTATCCAACAAGCCTGAATTGTAGCTTACAGATGCCCTCATCTCTCACTGGATTGATAGGCTTGTGTCATAACCTCACACAGAATCTCTAGAGGTTGGCATCCGTGGAGGTTTGCAGTGTGGCATTTGTGCTATTACGAGCTACCTGGAGTTCTCTGAAAGTTAAATGTGACAGCTTGAAGTATCACATTCGAATGGTGTCAATGACCAAGGGGCACACTTAGGACTGGGGCAGGAATTAACTTCTCACTGCTAAGTAATTGCCTGCTGTAATAGAAACAAACTGAGTCCTGCCACTGATCCCCATTCAGAGGGCTCTCACTCTGGCCAACACTCCATGCTGGGCCAGTTAAGTGTTCCAGAGCTCGGGGTGAGGGGCATTGTCTCTGGCTCAAGCCATTTCCTGTGAACCAAGTGGGGGGAAGAGCCCTGTGCCGAGTTGGGGGAGGAGTGTTTTATACTTCAGGGTGGGGGAGTCGTTTCAAGTCCATAAGCCCTTTTCTGCCTTTGTTCCTCTGCGGCTGAGTTCTCACTCCGGGGGCCGCACAGAGTGTGACTCCATTTCACACTGCAGGTTGGCAGAGTGACAGAGGAGTGAAGGAACATGTCTTACAAATAACATTCAGCAAAAGCTACTAGCACACAGGGGTTTCAGGTGTTCCGAGGTGGGAAAATACAAGCCATTTTGTATGTTGGTGGTAGAAAAAGATGCAGTGGAAGTAAAAATAAAAAATCTAATTAGCTAAATAGAGACATATTGTGAATCTAAAAATGGCCACCAAGATGGTTTTATTCATCACCCCACCAAAAAACATGTTGGTCTCATTCAACAACCAAAAATAAAGAAGACATTCTGCTGAATTACAGAGATTTTGTCATCCAACAACACACAGCGTTCAAAGGCACCAACAACGGTCTGAAGCTTTAGCACAGATGAATCATCTTGGTTAGATAAAAAGAGCGGGGGTTAAAAAAGGGGAAATGTGCACACATGGAGGGACAGAGCAGGCTCTCACGTTTCCAGAGGAGAACTCAGATCAAAGTGACTAGATCTGGCCAACTTACTACCAGCAGTAAAAGGTGATAAAATACTGTCCTCACACAGCGGAAGTAGGAGGTAAATCAAAAATATATACAGTATCATTAATTCTATAACCAAGTGAATGGGTGAAGAAAGACATAATGCAATAGAACAAAACCACTACTGCACCACTGCTCTAGTACTTTAAACTTACTATATAAGGAGAATTAGTCATGTTGCAGCTACATATAAACAGCCAATATCCATTACTTACTGACCTTCTCAAAACTAAAGCTTGATACAATAGAGTTTAGGTATAGCCCTGCAGGGTATTTAAGGCTCAGAATGACAGTTTTACAGTATTTTGCATTCAGAACAGAATCTTACCTGATCCGCCAAACTGACTGCTAGCGAGTGTCGTCGGTCTGTTCTTCCCATTAGCCACAGGTGGTGCAAACATCTAGAATAGAGAAGAGGTGGAAAATAAATACTGACGTGAATATTCACATAGGCCACACCTTCATTGAACATACAGTAACGCTAGATCATCATCTGCGATGTGAAATGTGGGCTGGACACGGATGTTAGGCGTGATCTAGCCTAATCCCTGGTCACAGGAGCTTGCTTAACATTACATTTTACATTTTAGTCATTTAGCAGACGCTCTTATCCAGAGCGACTTACAGTTACTGAGTGCATACATTTTTCATACTGGCCCCCTGTGGGAATCAAACCCACAACCCTGGCATTGCAAGCGCCATGCTCTACCAACTGAGCTATAGGAGGCCTCATGCCATCTCATGAGCCACTGTGTGTGCTTCTGCCTCTTGGCATCTGGTCCAGCAACAGCCATACTGCAGCATTATCAGCCAATCCTGGCACAAAATAACACACACACACACACACACACACACACACACACACACACCTTTGTCTCTAATGGGTTTAGATTCCATACATAGCTACTGCTTACAGGACCATGGACACGTTTTTTATTTGAGTGGGTGGCTACACAAATGATGTGCATAGCAAACCAAGGTCTTGATTGAGGGCATGATATTTGATGCTCCACAGGGCTCTTCCATTAACTAAGAGAGGGAATAAAACCAAATGGAATTTCCCTACACATAAGGCTTCAATAATGCAGAGAGGAAAACAAAAATACCTGGGCAGATCTTATATTAGTAAGCTGCAGTTAGTGGAGAAATATTAATTTGTGTGGGACATCAAGTCTGATGACAAGCGTTTACTTAATTAGGGTTCCTGGTCTTGAATCCACTGATTTTTCCACGTATATGGTAATTATCCATAAATCAATTTACTTAGGCTCAGTTATTCAATTTATTCAGCGAAAAACACTGACATGAATGTCAACTTAAAAAGCCCAACACAGAAATCATACAGTAAAAATGAATACACAGGCTGATGCCAGCAAGTAGATGAAAATCAAACCCAAAATCTCCTATTAATCTGACCATTCATAAAGACCTGCTATTCAAGAGACAAACGGCAGGGTTACCCCATTCCACACAGCATATATTGAGTTGAATATGATGTGAGGTGTTTCAGCGCCAGAACCACTCAAAAGTATGGAAAGCTTCCCATAAGTTATTATCTGCCATCAAACTATTGTAAGGTTGTGCACAAAATAGGAAAAACCAAACTCAGAGCAAAAATAAACATTACGGCAAAATAGGAATCAAATACATCTCGCTTGAATAAATCTTCAGGATTCAGGTCAGCCCAAACCATAAATCAACCTTATTTATGTTTTTTCATGTTCAAACACTGGTTTAAAACCCAATGAATAAATACCTAGGACCTGTGGTACATTCAGGTGACCTTGCTTTGATTTATTGAGGATGGGGTAAAACAAAACAAAAATATTCAAATCAAATAACTTCTGGGAGGGGGGGGATGAAGCTACTTCTGCCATGCAGGAGTTCAAGGATGAAAAAAACATGGGGTGAGCAAAGCGGAAAAATTATAACCGGCTAATGAATCGGGAACAAGGAGAACTGTTTAACGGTTTTGCTGTCATTATATTGGATATGTAACGGGCCCGTCCCTCCCCATTCAGCCGCTCTCTCTCTCTCCCACCCTCCCGGCCCAGGCCAGCAGTCTCTACGTCCTGATCCCAGACCCCTAGCCCACTCTCTCTTACCGCACTGAAATCCAGGAGGTCGTTGAGTTCCTTGTCTTGTGTTCCCACTGCAGTCATTCTCTGCTGCTGCTGCTCGTTCATGCCCCTCAGTCTCTAACAACCCTACGAGAGAGATTCGCAAATAAGATAGACTGACTTTTAGTGGAACCAGACTAGAGAGAGTACAAACACATTGAATGTGACTGGAAAAAAATCAGACTAGATATTACTGGCTGATATGCCTGAGGAGTTTCTGAGTTCTATCACTTGAGAAAATGAATGAACATACTGCTTTTTTTGGCCTTGTAATTCACTCTTGCCTACCACTCACTATGGACACGGATGCGTAAAGAGTTGGCAAAAGTTGAGTACCAAGACTAATAGTTCAAGATCCTTCCCCTCTTATTGTGTTCTAGATGATTTCCCAGAGGCCCTACAACCTTAACACTGCTGCCTGCCCACCTCGGACTTCTTCATGGTAATAATAGTTGTTGTCAGACATGGGTATTTTGGCATATGGGACACTGATGTTCAAACAACAGACCAGAAAAACAGGCAACGCTATTTTGTTGTAACCAAGTTAAAATGGGTAGCACCATTTCCCTTGTCACATATAGGCCAGTGCATTAATTCATTGGGAATAATCGCATAGACCACAGTCTACTAATAGTGAGGCATCACTACACAGGCTGCAAGGAAGGGAATCGGACGTTCCATGTGAAGAATATAGGCCTGCTTAGTTTATGTATCCCTTATTCTTAAAAAAATAATAAAAAAACACTGTCGTGATATCCAATTGGTAGTTACAGTATTGTCCCATCGCTGTAACTCCCCTACGGACTCGGGGGAGGCGAAGGTCGAGAGCCATGCGTCCTCCGAAACACGACCCTGCCAAGCCGCACTGCTTCTTGACACACTGCTCGCTTAACCTGGAAGTCAGCCGCACCAATGTGTCGACAGAAAACACCGTCAAACCGGCAACCGAAGTCAACTTGCAGGCCTGCCACAAGTAGTCGCTAGAGCGCGATGGGACAAGGAAATCCCGGCCGGCCAAACCCTCCCCTAACCCGGACGATGCTGGGCCAATTGTGCGCCGCCTCATGGGTCTCCCGGTCACGGCCGGCTGTGACACAGCCTGGGATCGAACCCGGGGCTGTAGTGAATGTATCCTTTATTCAACCTTTACCAAGACTAATCACTTCTCTCAGGCCATGTCTTCCTTTACGATGCTTCCACAACAAATCAAATGCACGTCGATCATCCATTTCTACATGAAAGTAAAGTATATTAGGTTTACAATTAGACATAATTGGAGCTATTGTTAGACCAAGGTAATAGGGGTAAAAGGCAGCACTAATAGATATATGCAAACATGTATAAAAGGCAGCGCTAATAGATATATGCAAACATGTAATTACCAAATTAACATATGTCAGCGCAGAGGAACCTTGTCAAATGACACAAAAAGCATGAATACTGGATTTACCCTGTGTTTTGCATTCCAACGGGAGCCTGAGGCACAGAGGCAGAGCTCGGATGCTCAGCAGCAGCACTACATGCCTCAGAATAAACTGCCAGTGCAACAGGGGAGAAGAAGCACTAGGGCGTCAACAGGTGGTGTACTTTTACAACCCCCTTTGTAATCCATTACATTATAGTGCAATTTGTTGTAATCAATCATTTGGGAGTTTGAACCACAAAATAAATGCAACTTCTCAGGTGTAAATGTAAACACCAGATTTGTAACAATACATAAATTGCAAATAAAAGCTATTCTTACTTTGTGTAAAACAATATTTTAAAATGCCTATAAACCATGCAAAGGAGCCATCAGGATTAGCCCTTTGTATTGAAAGTGAAGGCAGGTTATATGCCTACATGACCTAACCTTGAAACAATAATATTTTTTTTCTCTCCCTAATATAACAATAGGCCCAAGGGTAAATATGCCTAATGTTGTCTTGCCACACTTTTGGATAAGGTGGTAGGCCAAGGATACACAAACCTTGCCAAACATACACCACAAAAAACATTGCTGTTCCAAAATGTTGTGGGTACATCTGGATATTTAAAGGGACGCTGGCACTGTGGATACACACATTTTATTGTGCAGAATTGCATCTTTGCTACCCACAGTTTGAACAATATTCGGAAGCAATAGATTAGGGCTATGGTCGCCTTGTACACGTGAGCCAGACAAGGCAAGAAGTCCTACATGTGCAAAGCTATATGGAACATATTTTTAACACGATTTTAATGTTATTTTGATTAAACAAACACATTTTGACAAGTAGGTACTCTACCATACCTTGCATATAAAGGCCTCAATGTTTCTGAGACCTGACATCAATACAAAATCCATTGTGATCATGCACTTCCCAAAACCTTCGAACATATTCAAGCCAAAAAAACAAACTAATACTAGAATGTGACCTTTGGACAATTGTGTTTTTACTTTTAATAGACATTAACAGAAAATTAAAATATATGTTTGAATTGAAATAAATCAAATACAACTGTTGCTTCTCAGCAACAGAATATAATGTGTCTGGCTACAATGAAGCAAACATAAATTTGACATTATTGTGGGGAACACCATCATGATCAAATGTATCTAGAAATCTGCTCGGTTCAATTATATTTTCGTTCGAATTAAATGTTTCCATATCGTTTCGCGTAGTTTCCCTGACTGAAACAATGTAAATATTTATTCCAGGTTACAAACTCATTCTACTCCGTTCGCTACCCGTTTCCAAATATAATAGGCCACATCTAGGACCTATAGCCTACTGAAAAGGGATGCTTTCCTGCCGGAGGATATTGTCAGGTTCCAAGGGCTCTATATAATTGAAATAAGAATGGGATCTCTCGCTACACAAATTCCATTAACCTTTATGAAAAGAAAAAGCATCTGAAAGATACTGAAAAACAAATAATGGGGCCTCTGAATAACTGTGAAAGATCTTGAAATAAGGTTATAAATACGTTATTTTGAAATATGACAGCAAACTCAAGGTTGAAGTTTGCATTTCAGTTAGTCCAAAGAGGAGATGGTGGGGGGTGGGGGAATAAGGAATTTCCTGCCAAATGTGCAATACAATAAATGTAAGTCTAGCCTGTGACCAGACGCTTAACCACTTTCATAAAGTGGTCGTTGTTTTGTGTATTAGTGGTTATAGAAAAGTCTGCGTTACTTGCCTTACATTTGTGATGAACTCTTGAAATGGCAGGCTGAACCAATGAAAGTACAAGTTTATAATGCCCCTCAACATTACTTAGGCTATATAGCCAATTAGATTTAGTAGTCATTCCCACTGATCAAACATAGGCTTCTTTATGGGACAATTGAGACTAGCAAACATCAAAGTGAGTCAAATTCAGAATAACCTATCTTTATGGTGAACAAAGGACTAATTTCCCTCACTACACGGTTGGTGCGGAGACCATCACACACTTGGGGGCTGAACTCACCACCTTACTAGAAACCAGACAAAAACTTGCATCCCCCCGCTCCAACCACACATTCCCAAAACTTTTGATAATTGTAGAAGTCAGATGTTCTACAATTGCCCACATTACACCCAATGAATTCGTGCAATTTCCCCGAATATGTCAGTCTGAAACAGAAGCATTTTTACCTTTAATCTTCAAATGTCTGGCATCCAACAGTAAAAAGAAAGGCTGTCTCTCGCAGGGGGAAAAAACATAAAACTTCAAGAGAATTTCAACCTCAGCGCGTGAAACGCATTGGATCGCTGTAGGTCTTCCTTATTACTCCTGAACCTTGCTTCGTTACACTGTCCACGTCATTAGTACAATGTAACCAGTCTGCATCCAAACAATATCTAGTTATTAATCTCACGTCTTCCTTTTTGTTGTTACAATTGAGATGATTTCATTCTTCTAGAAGACATCTTAACCACCTCCGTCCACATTGTCAGAAGCAACAACGTATCCTTCCGCATAAAAAGAGGGCCTCAAAGCCAGCGGTGTCCAATTTCAAACGCCTATATAGAGACAACCTATTTGCTCCTCGGAAAAGAACAACTATAAGTTATAACGACTTAAATTGATGTAACCGCCGCATATGTTAAATCGTTGGTCAACAGTTAATGTGTCCTCTTCAAAATAAAGGAGATCTAAAGGACTACGCCTTTTAGCGGAAGGTTATAGTAGGAAAGTTAGCTGCGATTACACAGCAGCTTCACGAGATGGAATGATAAATCCGTAAAAGCATAGCCAATAGAAAAACATGTATGAGTGACAAGCAGACACGGAAGCCAATAGTCGACCGCAAATACATATTTGAACCTCCCTCTTCTTGACGCTTGCTTTTGCTGTGTGCTCAGGGAGGCTGTGAGGGGGCTACAGTAGCCTCTGACATCATTTTAATGCTGTGGTTAACATTTTTTCTCGGTCTACATTTTGTAAACGTAGCCTAGGCTACTCTAAGCAGAAGGGTGAAATTATCAAATAAATAACATTCATTGCCTAGCTATATCACTACTAGTTGTACAAGGCTTGGCTACAACTATGTGCACCATAGTCCCAACAGAGTGGGCATCACTCAATTGTTTTTTCAGACTAGCTATATGATCTAGCCTAGGAATAGGCTGTTTTTGTCAGACTTTTACAATTTCTTGTTAATCAAAATGTTCACCTTAAAGTTGGTCACACCGTTGAGTATATCCCGTTTTGGCAAAAATATTCAAAAATAAATAGATAATAGATCATCAATAACAATGTTATTATTAGATGCCTGAGTTTATTAGACCGGGTGATATGACCAGGGAAAACTCAAGGCTAGGTTGATTGGTGATTTTAATGCTATTTTCACCTGGACATAAAACTAGAGTGTCCTCTGTCTTCCTGCGCCTGATTCATAGACCTGGGGTGGAGAGAGGAGGGAAAGAGTATAGTATGGGATCATAACAGAGCATGAATGTGGGGGGAGGGGAGAGGTCTGGCTGCAGAGACAGAGACAGAGACAGAGACAGAGACAGAGACAGAGACAGAGACAGAGAGAGAGAGAGAGAACATGTGTTGAGAGAGGGAGAGCGCATAGTGAGCTCTAAGTTTGTTTGATGACGATATCCATGGTGATTAAGATCTTAAGAAAAAATTTGAGTTAATAACTTGATAATTTGTATTTTTCTATAAATTACCACAAATATACACATCCTTGGAATGATTCAATTGTTTTAAATCATCCTCACCTCCCCTGACAAAACAAACATAAAAATGGTATGACACTACAGGGCAAAATATTTGTAAACTAAGTGGACCGCACACTACTGGAAATATACATATGTTATAGTCAGCTTATATTCTTCTTTTAGCATGTCTTATTGACAGCTGGTCTTATGTTATTCTAATGCATGCTTTATACCTTATATTGAACAAAAACATAAAACGCAACATGTAAAGTGTTGGTCCCATGTTTCATGAGCTGAAATAAAAGATCCCAGAAATGTTCCGTACGCACAAAAAGCTTATTTCGCTACAATTTTGTGCACACATTTGTTTACATCCCTGTTAGTGAGCATTTCTCCTATGCGAAGATAATCCATCCATCTGACAGGTGTGGCATATCAAGAAGCCAATTAAACAGAATGATCATTACACAGGTGCACCTTGTGCTGGGGACAATAAAAGGCCACTCTAAAATGTGCAGTTGTGTCACACAACACAATGCCACAAATGTCTCAAGTTGAGGGAGCGTGCAATTGGCATGCTGACTGCAGGAATGTCCACCAGAGCTGTTGCCAGATAATTTAATGTTAATTTCTCTACCATAAACTGCCTCCAACGTCATTTTAGAGAATTTGGCAGTACATCCAACCGGCCTCACAACCGCAGACCACGTGTAATCAAACCAGCCCAGGACCTCCACATCCGGCTTTTTCACCTGTGGGATCGCTTGAGAACAGCAACCTGGACAGCTGATGAAACTCAGGAGTATTTCTGTCTACAATAAAGCCCTTTTGTGGGGAAAAAAATCATTCTGATTGGCTGGGCCTGGCTCCCAAGTGGGTGGGCCTATGCCCTCCCAGGCCCACCCATGGCTGCACCCCTGCCCAGTCATGTGAAATCCAGAGATTAGGGCCTAATTTATTTATTTCAATTGACTGATTTCCTTATATGAATGGTAATATTTTTGTTCAGTATATGTCAGAGCCTCTGCCTTAAACCTTGGCATAGCACTTGCTAGCCCTTCAGCCATGAGGCATGGATGAGATAAGGAATGCTATGACCACCATCAATGAGTTCAGGCTGGGTATCATATGGCTGGCCATAACTGATGATGACTATCTGTGTTTGTGGTATAAGTTGTGACCAAACTGGACAGTTGGAAAGCAAAGATTTTGTATGGAAATTATTAAAAAGGTGTTAACCAAACATCTAACTGTCCATTCACGCAAGGAGAGAAAGAGGGATGGGCTGCCAATAGGAGATATAGGTAAATAATAATGTGTGTCCCCTGGGTAGGAGAGCCTTGGCAGCACAGTCTGCATTAATTAGTCCCAGAGACAGTCTGTGGAATGTAATAGGGTTATTGCATAGAAAAAAATGCACATATGGGTCATAAATACCTTTACTAACACACTGAACACATTGACAGAAAATTATCCCTGCTGTCAAAGAAGAACATCTGATTCACCTATCTGACAACCACTTGAACAATCCTGACTTAAGGTATCAATTAATCAAAAATAAAAATTCTAACAGATGGAAACATCTGTTTGAAAATGAATTGCCAGAAAAATCTATTTTTCCAGTATTGGGCCCTGGGTAAGAATAGTGCTGTTGTCAGTGTTAGCAATGAGGGTTGTAAGCCCTCCAAGTAGTTTGTAGTAACAGCTGGGCCTGACATGGAGAGCATGTACAAGGGCAGCCAGACTGACGAGGGCGGGGGGGAATAAAAAAATGATATCTGAGAACCTTCAACTAAAGGATAATAGACTTGAATTCATAGAATATTGGGAGTGGATAGTGAACTCCAAGAATTATAGGTGGAATGGAAGGGGCATTGTATAGAATTGGAAATGGAGTATACATTTTTGTCAAGTATACATTTTAGTACCTGTGAATGTTTTATCAATACTATGTGTTGCAGAGAAATAGAGCAGCGTGATTTTAAATCACATAATTTAACCATCACTCATGTTGCAATGTGTTGTTTATGAGTAACATGTCATATAATGGTATCATGACAGCCCCAGATCATTTTCATCTTATATCATTGTCACTGGAAGAAGAAATGGATACCAAAATAATCAGTATATAATACCATTTTAAAATACATTAACAGTACAATAGATAGACCACATAGAATGCCTTTGGATGTATTTGCCCCCATAACTTCCTTGAAACCATTCCCCGCCTCCTCTCTGTAATTAACGACAGATGCACATGGAACATTTGCATATGTTTTGCACATGGGTGCTAATCGGTCATATATTTGTGCACATGTATAAAATATTAAGATGTGTACGAATCATTGAATATAGATCAATTCATGTAAGTAATAAGTGTGAACTAAATGTACTAATTATGCAATTTTAATGTATTTATCAAATGAATTATGCATAGTACAGAAACAAATAAAGAAAGGAAAATCAAATGTTATTGGTCGCATACACATATTTGGCAGATGTTATTGCGGGTGTTGTGTTCCTAGCTCTAGCAGTGCAGTAATATCTAACATTTGACAACAATAAACACAGATCTAAAAGAATGGAATTAATTAATAAATTAATATATAAATATTAGGATGCCACTGTTCTTTGTTCCATTTTACACTTAACAAATGGTAGTGTTTACCTTTCCTCTTTATGTTTTGTGGTTTTGTGCTACCTGTCTCAACAGTCTCTTACATCTTTTTTCACATCCAGCCCTCTTCCCCAGCATCCTCTCTGTTCAGTCTAAAGGAAGCCACTCATGCAAACCACATCACCAGGTTATATCGCACAGCAGTGAGACAGGCTGCTCACTACCTTCCACACAGAGTGCCTCACAGCCAATGGCTGCGTAATGGTAGAGGCTTTGGTTTGGGTGTGGGGGAAGGGCAGAGGTGCATAAGGTTCTGATCACACAAGAAACTAGGCCAAGGGCGACAACCCCTCAAACTCTAGCTCCTCCCATCACTGCAACTTATTACAGGCTCATGACAATCACTTGCAAGAATGTAATTAACCAGACATAAAAAAAGCATTTGATCCACAACACGTGTGTTTAGAGAATAAACCGTACCTATTTTAGGGATGATTCAAAATTTGGTACCCCTTGAAAGCCATGCTCCAATGAAAGGGTGGATGGTAGCAGGGTATATAGATTGAAAGCGTTGGCTGAGTGCCCGTGTTCTGAGTCTATCTCTGCAGAAGGAAAGGGAGGAGAGAAGGACCTATCTGTTGTGCTCTCTGTGCTCATGGTTAACAGACCCCCACAGAGCAGAAACTGTCCAAACTCAGACTCCCACCTGTGTAATACCAGCAAGGTGCACAGAGAAGAGCAAGTGTTTAAAAAGCTACAAGGTCAGCTAGCTATGGGGAAACACACAAGGTTAACATTGAATGTAATGTGAAGACCCCTCAAATTAAAATAGTTGGTACATAATGTAACCTCACGGTACACAAAGAACAAATTCATGTGAACACAAATGTGTTATATATTATATTTCTAATAAAATACTGTGTTTGATTGAAACTATAATTCCTGCAGAGCTCTATAGAGCAGAACATTTGTTTTGTGGATTGACCTTAAAATGTATCTCACAGACATCCCAGAGCTAAATTGAACACAATGCTGTATGTCAGAGACAAAAACAAATCAACAGTGTATTTACGAAAAACAACCAACCCCATTGCCCTTCCCATTTTCAAATGAGGTGGTTTACTGACCACTGCCTTTCTCTTGTGATTTTATGACACCCCCTCTGCCATCTTGGAATCCCATTATTGCGCAGTAGTTCCATGGGTAGCCCCTGTTCTGCCACCCACGCTTCAGGTACAGTTAACAGAACACTGGCTTCCTATTTACAAAACCAGGCAGGCACATCAGAACCACACCACGGAGCAGACTTGCAGTCGCATGAGCGAGAAGGAGAGCAAAAATGTGGCAGTGCAATAAAAGAGGGAGAAACAGAAATATAACTGGGTTGAGAGAGTGAGAGAGAGGTCCCTGGCAATATCAACACTGCCCAATCTTCGGTCTCTTGACATTTTGTAAATATCATGTAATAAATAGTCACATATTGAGGAGGCGGTGTAGGAAGGCAAAGTCATATGATTACAATCAGATCAAAGGTTTGAATTTGCTCTAACTCAATTGGAACAGGCATGTCAGAGAGATCTAGGACAGGAGGAGGAAAAGAAGGAGTGAAAGGGAGATAGATGGGAGCGAGTGGGGGAGGGAGACAGAGATTGTTGGTGTCGTGGGAGCACTGGAACAACAATAACAGCAGTGTGTGTGTGAGTGAGTGCCTACGTGTGTGTGTGTGTGTTAAAGTGAGAGAGTGGAAGTGGAGGGTATTATTGCTCACAAAAGTGATGAAATGACATCTCCTCTCCTCCACAACACAGCTGCTGCAGCAGTAGAACACATTCTGACAAGATACCTGACCTTTTTCTGTTTTCTCCCTGACAAGTCATCTGTTTGCCAGTGTGTTCGGATCTGCTTAACTATGTCTAACGTTCTCCCATTACAAACACACCATACTGATACTCGGCAGTATGGTGCGGCAGGTAGCTTAGTGGTTAAGAGCGTAGTGCCAGTAACCGAAAGGTCGCTGGTTCTAATCCCCGAGCCGACTAGGTGAAAAATCTGTCGATGTGCCCTTGAGCAAGGCACTTAACCCTAATTGCTCCTGTAAGTCGCTCTGGATAAGAGCGTCTGCTAAAAATGTAAAAAAATACTCTATTGTTGAACACAACCTTTTCGGGTTCAAAACATGACCTCTGTTTAGGTTAAAATTACATTAGCAAAATATAACTCCAGAGTGCCGCAGTGGTCTAAGGCACTGCATCTCAGTGCTTGAGGGGTCACTATAGACCCCCTGGTTCGATTCCAGGCTGTATCACAACCGGCCGTGATTGGGAGTCCCATAGGTCGGCGCACAATTGGCCCAGCGTTGTCCGGGTGTGGCCGGTGTAGGCCGTCATTGTAAATAAGAATTTGTTCTTAACTGACTTGCCTAGTTAAATAAAAGGTACAAAAAATAATAATATACAAAAATGCTTAGGGCTCTATTTAGTCTATCACTGAAGCATTACAGATTGCACGATAGAAATGTAAAGGACATTTTTGATCGAGCCAACATATTCAGCTTTTACTGTGAATCCAGTCTTTCCTAACACGGGAACATTGCCTTTAAATTTCAATCACGCTGTAATGATGAACTTCTGCGATACGGATTGAATAGAGCCCTTAGTCTATCTTTCTTTGATCAAGTACATATTGCTATTCTCCAAAAATGTTTGTAACCTATACGTACCATTTTGTTATTGGATAAAATATCTGGATAATTTGAGTGTATGACCCCAGGTAATAACTGATTTATAAAGTTACATGAAGGTAGGTAAATTCAGGTATTGGGCCTTCTTTTTGGTTCTCTATATTCGTTCATAATATTTTGCATCCCCTCCCCCCTTTCTTTGCAGATTAGAATTAATTAGCAATCAAAGAGCCTCCAGAGAGCTCAGGCTCTTAATTACATCCTCATTTGCATTGTTGCATATTAATGACTGCAGAGTTTTGGTGGGTTTTTTGCCGCAGTGGTTTAAAGGCACCACGGTCCTCTCCTCTAGGGAGGGGAATGGCCAGAGGCGAGGCTCCAAGCCTCTCCGTCCCCCAGAATGCTTCCTGGTGGGAGTTGGGCAGAGTGGGGGTGGACGTGGAGGAGGGCGGCAGGGAGCAGGGGTTAAGGATCAATGTCCCTGATCAACATAAGAAAGAACATATGTCTTCTGCAGCGCCTAATTACTGTTATATTGAGGAGTTAGGCACCTGATCTGAAAAAAGTATACCCTGAGAGGAAAACTGTCTAGGCATGTACATCACAGAGATACATATCTGAAAGCACTTAGAACAGTGCTGAATGTATCATGTTCGACCACATGTAAAGGATGGGGAATTTGTATGTCCACAGAGTAAAATGTCTATGAGGAAAATGAAGATCGCAGGTTTCCCTGTTTCTCTGTACATTAACCACATTTCTAAGCGTTCATTGTAAAAACACCAGGGAGCCCAACTACCTCAGGTCATAACGAAGACGAAACACATACGCACACCAGCGCGCACACACACACACAAGCACACTCAAAGTGGTGTCACCAGAGACGCTAGACAACAGCTCCCAGGCATTTCTTACCCCCCAGTGTTGCTGTGCCTCTCATCCAATATGTTTAGACTATAACACATGGGCCTGAAGATGGAAAATAACACCATATCCTACTGTGTCGGAGATACCTTACACATTTCCTAATCGTGTCAAGCCTAAAGACATTCTGCACTTCGTTGTAGTCATGAATTGATTTTAGTATAATGTACTGTAAGTGTACTCCATTCATGTTTTACTATTTTAATATAGATTATGTTAACTTCAAGTATTCCTGGAAAATACTAGATGCCAGATACTGTAGATATTATCGAAAATCTTTTCCAAATCGGAAGAAATTCTCCTTGGCCCCTAAGACCACGAACTTCTACAAATGCACCAACCTCCCGAGTGGCGCAGTGGTCTAAGGCACTGCATCGCAGTGCTAACTGTGCCACTAGAGATCCTGGTTCGAATCCAGGCTCTGTCGTAGCCGGCCGCGACCGGGAGACATGGGGCGGCGCACAATTGGCCCAGCGTCGTCCAAGGTAGGGGATGGTTTGGCCGGCAGGGATGGCGTTTGCAATGCCAGGGTTGTGGGTTCGATTCCCATGGGGGGCCAGTATGAAAAAATAATAATGTATGCACTCACTAACTGTAAGTCGCTCTGGATAAGAGCGTCTGCTAAATGACGTAAAATGTAAATGTAAAAATGCACCATCGAGAGCATTCTGTCGGGCTGTATCACCGCCTGGTACGGCAACTGCACCGCCCACAACCGCAGGGCTCTCCACAGATGCGAGGGAGAGCTCGGTTTGTTGTTTAGGAATGTTTTGAAAGTCTCTGAAAAAGTGTTCTCTTGAAAAAGTTTAGTTACTAGCTAGCTATCTTTTAAATGTGGATCCCGTGACGCGGTTAGCATCAGTTGCTGGGATCGCTAATATCTGTCAAGGGATCCTGCCAACCAAAAGTCTGAAGAGCTACTTGGCGTAGCAGCTAGCCTAGCTGCTAACTAGTTATCAAGCTAGCAAGGTTTCCTTGAAAGCTTGAACACAGCCCACAACGCGATTAGCCCTTGTGGCTGGTACTGCAAATTGTCCCGTGCTGTTTAAATCCCTGCTGTTTGTTGCTGTTTCCATCTGCCCTGCAACCTGCCCTGTCTGGAACTGCATGGAGTAAAATTAAATCAAACTGTATTTGTCACATGCTTCGTAAACAACAGGTGTAGACTAACAATGAAATGCTTACTACCAGTGTTAGCATATGTTGCTACCATGTCATCCAATGCCAAAGCCGGTGGGAGTAATGTGTTTCTCTATCACAGATGAAGGATGTTTTAAATGAACAAAAAGGGTTCTACAACCAGTTGTTACAACAACAGCTAAATAGCTTCAAGAGCATTTCCAAATACTGATGGACTATACTAACAAAATGGACAATCTGACCAGAGAGGTCCAGAACCTTAAGAACAGTTTGCAGTTCTCCCAGGGAGAGGTGGATGTCCTGAAAGAGACCTGCAGCAAGTTGACAAGAAACTGTAAGTCCACACGAGACGACATCAGCACTGTCTGTGAATGATTATTACAGATTACTAGGAAAACAGATTATCTAGAGGGGCAATGCAGGAGGAATATCATCGTTGTGGATGGCATACCAGAGTCCTCACATGAGAACTTGGCCGAGTCTGAGGAGATAGTTAAAAAAAGGATCACTGAAAAGGTGAAAGACTGGCTGATAGAGGTCAAGTTCCTAAGGTTTAAGGACAAGATGGCTGTTCTGGAGAGAGCCAAGAACTTGAGAGGAACCATCTTCCTTAAAGAGGACTACTGTGAGCCAGAGGCGGAAATAACTTATCCCAGCCATGAAGGCTGCCAGAGAGCGTGGGGACATTGCTTACATCCACTAAGACAGGCTCATTGTCCACCCTCCCTCACAAAAGACAGGGAGAAGTGAAAGAGCCAAGCTTCTGGGTCAGTAGCTTCAGCCCAACATTACACACACAGACATACGCCAACTGACACTCACAAGTGCCTGATTGACTGACTATTAGCCGGACAATGTTCTTGTCATGCTTATTTTTCATATTATGTGTATCTCCCATAAGTTACCCAGGAAAGGGCAAGAAATAGCCCGTATTAATATACAGGTGAAGTCAGAAGTTTACATACACTTAGGTTGGAGTCATTAAAACTCGTTTTTCAACCACTCCACAAATTTCTTGTTAACAAACTATAGTTTTGGCAAGTCGGTTAGGACATCTACTTTGTGCATGACACAAGCAATTTTTCCAACAATTGTTTACAGACTGATTAATTCACTTATAATTCACTGTTTCACAATGCCAGTGGGTCAGAAGTTTACATACACTAAGTTGACTGTGCCTTTAAACAGCTTGGAAAATTCCAGAAAATTATGTCATGGCTTCAGAAGCTTCTGATAGGCTAATTGACATCATTTGAGTCAATTTGAGGTGTACCTGTGGATGTATTTCAAGGCCTACCTTCAAACTCAGTGCCTCTTTGCTTGACATCATGGGAAAATCAAAAGAAATCTGCCAAGACCTCAGAAACAACATTGTAGACCTCCACAAATCTGGTTCATCCTTGGGAGCAATTTCCAAATGCCTGAAGGTACCACGTTCATCTGTACAAATAATAGTACACAACTATAAACACAATGGGACCACGCAGCCGTCATACCGCTCAGGAAGGAGACGCGTTCTGTCTCCTAGAGATGAACGTACTTTGGTGCGAAAAGTGCAAATCAATCCCAGGACAACAGCAAAGGACCTTGTGAAGATGCTGGAGGAAACAGGTACAAAAGTATCTATATCCACAGTAAAACGAGTCCTATATCGACATAACCTGAAAGGCCGCTCAGCAAGGAAGAAGCCACTGCTCCAAAACCGCCATAAAAAAGCCAGACTACGGTTTGCAACTGCACATGGGGACAAAGATCGTACTTTTTGGAGAAATGTCCTCTGGTCTGATGAAACAAAAATAGAACTGTTTGGCCATAATGACCATTGTTATGTTTGGAGGAAAATGGGGTAGGCTTGCAAGCCGAAGAACACCATCCCAACCGTGAAGCACAGGGGTGGCAGCATCATGCTGTGGGGGTGCTTTGCTGCAGGAGGGACTGGTGCACTTCACAAAATAGATGGCGTCATGAGGAAGGAAAATTATGTGGATATATTGAAGCAACATCTCAAGACATCAGTCAGGAAGTTAAAGCTTGGTCGCAAATGGGTCTTCCAAATGGACAATGACCCCAAGCATACTTCCAAAGTTGTGGCAAAATGGCTTAAGGACAACAAAGTCAAGGTATTGGAGTGGCCATCACAAAGCCCTGACCTTAATCCTATAGAAAATGTGTGGGCAGAACTGAAAAGGCGTGTGCGAGCAAGGAGGCCTACAAACCTGACTGTCAGGAGGAATGGGCCAAAATTCACCCAACTTATTGTGGGAAGCTTGTGGAAGGCTACCCAAAACGTTTGACCCAAGTTAAACAATTTAAAGGCAATGCTACCAAATACTAATTGATTACATTCTTAAAATAAAGTGGTGATCCTAACAGACCTATGACAGGGAATTTTTACTAGGATTAAACGTCAGGAATTGTGAAAAACGTAGTTTAAATTGGCTAAGGTGAATTTAAACTTCCGACTTCAACTGTATGTAACCTCAGAAATTAGGTTTAAGAAATCAAAAACTTCCTAACATCAGATAACATTAATATATTTGCCATCTCTGAGACTCACTTGGATTCCCTACATGGCCAAAAGTACGTGGATACACCTTCAAATGAGTGAATTTGGCTATTTCAGCCACACCCATTGCTGACAGGTGTATAAAATGAGCACACCGCCATGCAATATACATAGACAAACATTGGCAGTAGAATGACCTGTACTGAAGAGCTCAGTGACTTTCAACATGGCACCGTCATTGGATGCCACCTTTCCAACAAGTCAGTTTGTCAAATTTCTGCCCTGCTATAGCTGCCCTGGTCAACTGAAGTGCTGATACTATGAAGTGGAAAGTTCTAGGAGCAACAACGGCTCAGCCGCGAAGTGTTAGGCCACACAAGCTCACAGAACAGGACCGCTGAGCGCTGAAGCAAGTAGAGCGTAAAAATCGTCTGACCTCGGTTTCAACACCACTACCTAGTTCCAAACTGCCTCTGGAAGCAACGTCAGCACAAGAACTGTTCGTCGGGAGCTTCATGAAATGGGTTTCCATGGCTGAGCAGCTGCACACAAGCCTAAGATCACCATGCGCAATGCCAAGCGTCGGCTGAAGTGGTGTAAAGCTCGCCGCCATTGGTTCTCTGGAGTGATGAATCACGCTTCACCATCTGGCAGTCCGACAGACGAATCTGGGTTTGGCGGATGCCAGGAGAACGATACCTGCCAGATTGCATAGTGCCAACTGTAAAGTTTGGTGGAGGAGGAATAATGGTCTGGGGCTGTTTTCCATGGTTCGGGCTAGGCCCCTTAGTTCCAGTGAAGGGCAATCTTAACGCTACAGCATACAATTACATTCTAAACGATTCTGTGCTTCTAACTTTGTGGCACCAGTTTGGGGAAGGCCCTTTCCTGTTCCAGCATGACAATGCCCCCGTGCACAAAGCGAGGTCCATACAGAAACGGTTTGTTGAGATTGGTGTGGAAGAACTTGACTGGCCTGCACAGAGCCCTGACCTCAACCCCATCGAACACCTTTGGGATGAATTGGAACGCAGAGCAAGGCCTTATCGCCCAACATCAGTGCCCGACCTCACTAATGCTCATGGTTGAATGAAAGCAAGTCCCCGCAGCAATGTTCCAACATCTAGTGGAAAGCCTTCACAGAAGAGTGGAGGCTATAGCAGCAAAGGGGGGACCAACTCCATATGAATGCCCATGATTTTGGAATGAGATGTTCGACGAGCAGTCGTCCATATACTTTTGGCCATGTAGTATAATTCCTTTGATGATACAGCAGTAGCAATACAGGGATATAACATCTACAGAAGAGACAGGAATGCCTATGGTGGAGGTGTTGCTGTACATGTTCAGAGCCATATTCCTGTAAAGCTTAGAGATAATCTCATGTCTAATGCTGTTGAAGTGTTGTGGTTGCAGGTTCACCTGCCTCATCTAAAGCCCCTTCTTTGGGGGTGCTGCTATAGGCCACCAAGTGCTAACATTCATTATGTGGATAATATGTGTGATGTTAACAGAGTAATATTCTGGGTGACTCGTTTTCATCAAACTGTCCGCTCAAGAGGAAGCAGCTCACTGTAAACAGTGCCTGTAATCTGGTTGGGGAGTGTCAATGCAAATAGTCCGGGTGGCCATTTTATTAATTGTTCAGCAGTCTTATGGCTTGGGGGTAGAAGCTGTTAAGGAGCCTTTTGGACCTAGACTTGGTGCTCCGGTACTGCTTGCCGTGCGGTAGCAGAGAGAACAGTCTATGACTTGGGTGACTCGAGTCTTTGACAATTTTTTGGGCCTTCCTTTGACACCGCCTAGTATTTAGGTCCTGGATGGCAGGAAGCTTGGCCCCAGTGATGTACTGGGCCTGACGCACTACCCTCTGTAGCGCCTTACGGTCGGATGCCGAGCAGTTGCCATACCAGGCGGTGATGCAACCGGTCAGGATGCTCTCGATGGTGCAGCTGTATAACTTTGAGGATCTGGGGACCCATGCCAAAACTTTTCAGTCTCCTGAGGGGGAAAAGGCATTGTCTTGCCCTCTTCACGACTTTCTTGGTGTGTTTGGACCATGATAGTTTGTTGGTGATGTGGACACCATGGAACTTGAAACTCTTGACTTGCTCCACTTCAGCCCTGTCGATGTGAATGGGGGCATGTTCGGCCCTCCTTTTCCTTTAGTCCACGATCATCTCATTTGTCTTACTCACGTTGAGTGAGAGGTTGTTGTCCTGGCACCACATTGCCAGGTCTCTGACCTCCTCCCTATAGGCTGTCTCATCGTTGTCGATGATCAGGCCTACTACCGTTGTGTCGTCAGCAAACTTGATGGTGTTGTTGTAGTCCTGTGTAGCTCAGTTTGTAGAGCATGGCGTTTGCAATGCCAGGGTTCCCACGGGGGGCCAGTATGATAATGTATGCACTCACTATAAACTGTAAGTCGCTCTGGATAAGAGCGTCTGCTAAATGACTAAAATGTAAAATGTGCTTGGCCACGCAGTCGTGGGTGAACAGGGAGTACAGGAGAGGACTAAGCACGCACCCCTGAGGGGCCCCCGTGTTGAGGATCAGCATGGCAGATGTGTTGTTGCCTACCCTTACCACCTGGGGGTGGCCCGTCAGGAAGTCCAGGATCCAGTTGCAGAGGGAGGTGTTTAATCCCAGGGTCCTTAGCTTAGTAATGAGCTTTGTGGGCACTATGGTGTGAACGCTGAGCTGTAGTCAATGAACAGCATTCTCACATAGGTGTTCCTTTTGTCCAGGTAGGAAAGGGCAGTGTGGAGTGCGATTCAGATTGCGTAATCTGTGGATCTGTTGGGGCGTTATGCGAATTGGAGTGGGTCTAGGGTTTCCGGGATGATGGTGTTGTTGTGAGCCATGACCAGCCTTTCAAAGCACTTCATGGCTACCGACGTGAGTGCTACGGGCGGTAGTCATTTAGGCAGGTTACCTATGCTTTCTTGGGCACTAGGACTATGGTGGTCTGTTTGAAATGTAGGTATTACAGACTCGGTCAGGGAGAGGTTGAAAATGTCAATGAAGACACTTGCCAGTTGGTCCGTGCATGCTCCGAGTACACATCCTGGTAATCCGTCTGGCCCCGCGACCTTGCGAATGTTGACCTGTTTAAAGGTCTCGGCTACGGAGAGTGTGATCACACAGTCGTCCGGAACAGCTGGTGCGCTCATGCATGCTTCAGTGTTGCTTGCTTCGTAGCGAGCATAAAAGGCATTTAGCCTGTCTGGTAGGCTTGCGTCACTGGGCAGCTCGTGGCTGGGTTTCAGTAATAGTTTGCAAGCCCTGCCACATCCGACGAGCGTCAGAGCCGGTGTAGTAGGATTCAATCTTAGTCTTGTATTGACGCTTTGCCTGTTTGATGGTTCGTCTGAGGGCATAGCGGGATTTCTTATAAGCGTCCGGATTAGTGTCCCGCTCCTTGAAAGCGGCAGCTCTAGCCTTTAGCTCGGTGTGGATGTTGCCTGTAATCCATGGCTTCTGGTTGGAATATTTATGTACGGTCACTGTGGGGACAACGTCGTCGAAGCACTTATTGATGAAGTCGGTGACTGAGGTGGTATACTCCTCAATGCCATTGGATGTATCCCGGAACATATTCCAGTCTGTGCTAGCAAAACAGTCCTGTAGCGTAGCATCTGCGCCATCTGACCACTTCCATACTGAGCTAGTCACTGGTACTTCCTGCTTTAGCATTTGCTTGTAAGCAGGAATCAGGAGGATATAATTATGGTCAGATTTGACAAATGGAGGGCGAGGGAGAGCATTGTATTAGTCTCTGTGTGTGGATTAAAGGTGGTCTAGAGTTTTTTTTCCCCTCTGGTTGCACATGTGACATGCTGGTAGAAATTAGGTAAAGTGGATTTAAGTTTGCCTGCATTAAAGTCCCCGGGCCACTAGGGGCGCCACTTCTGGATGAGCATTTTCTTGTTTGCTTATGGCCTTATAAAGCTTGTTGAGTGCGGTCTTAGTGCCAGCGTCGGTTTGTGGTTGTAAATAGACGTCTACGAAAAATATAGATGAAACTCTCTTGGTACTCTACCTCAGGCGAGCAATACCTCGAGACTTAGTTAGTATGGGTGAGGTGGAAAAATGATTGTTGTCCATCAATAATGAGAAATCACCCAGTATTGACAACTTAGATGGAAAGATACTGAGGATGGCCCTGGACTATATTGCCACTCCTCTTTGTCATATCTTTAATTTGAGTCTGTAGAAAAATGTTTTTCATCAGACTAAAGTGAAGCCAAAGTCATTCCGCTACCCCAGAATGGTAAAGCACTCTTTACTGGTTCTAACAACTGACCAATCAGCTTACTGCCGATTCTTAGCAAACTTTTGGAAAACATTGTTTGACCAGTTACAATGCTATTTCTCTGTAAACAAATTGACAACAGCCTTTCAGCATGCTTATAGAGAGGGGCACTCAACATGTACTGCACTGACACAAATTACTGATGATTGGTTGAAAGAAATTGATAAGAAGATTGTGGATTGTCTATGTATGCTGATGATTAAACCCTATATGAGTCAGCAACCACAGCTAATGAAATCAGTTGCAGTCAGTTTTAGAATGGGTGGCTAGTAATAAACTAATCCCGAACATCTCTAAAACTAAGAGCATTGTATGTGGTACAAATCATTCCCTAAGTTCTAGACATCAGCTGAATCTGATAATTAATAAAATGGCTGTTCAGGAGACTAAATTACTTGGTGTTACCTTGGATTGTAAACTGTCATTTTCAAAACATATTGATTAAATGGTTGTGAAGATGGGGAGAAGTCTGTCCGTGATAAAGAGATGCTCTGCTTTTTTGACACCACACTCCACAAAGCAAGTCCAAGTGCACAGCAAACCTGGTTTCAAAAAAACGATAAAGCAACACCTCACCGCACAACGCCTTTCCCCTATTTGACCTAGATCGTGTGTTTGTACTGATATGTAGGCAACGTTTTAAATGTATGTAGTTCCATCCTTGAGCTGTTCTTGTCTATTCATGTTTCATGTTTTGTGTGGACCCCAGGAAGAGTAGTTGCTGCTATCGCAACAGCTAATGGGGATCCTAATAAAATACCAAATACCAGAGGTTGGTGAGGTCAGCCCAACGCATCACCAGGGCACACTGCCTGCCCTCCAGGACATCTACAGCACACGGTGTCACAGGAAGGCCAAGAACATCATCAAGGACCTCAGCCACCCGAGGCATGGCCTGTTCACCCCGCTACCATCTAGAAGGTGGAGACAGTACAGGTGCATCAAAGATGGGACCGAGAGACTGTTAAACAGCTTCTATCTCCAGGCCATCAGACTGTTAAAACAGTCATCACTAGCCGGCCCCCGCCCTGCACCCTGCCCTGAACCTTAGACACTGTCACTAGCAGACTACCATCCGGTACTCTACCCTGCACCTTAGAGACTGCTGCCCTATGTACATAGTCATTGAACGCTGGTCACTTTAATAATGTTTACATACTGTTTTGCCCACTTTATATGTTTATACTGTATTCTAGTCATGGCTCATCCGATATACAGTGAGGGAAAAAAGTATTTGATCCCCTGCTGATTTTGTATGTTTGCCCACTGACAAAGACATGATCAGTCTATAATTTTAATGGTAGGTTTATTTGAACAGTGCGAGACAGAATAACAACAACAAAATCCAGAAAAACATATGTCAAAAATGTTATAAATTGATTTGCATTTTAATGAGGAAAATAAGTATTTGACCCCTCTGCAAAACATGACTTAGTACTTGGTGGCAAAACCCTTGTTGGCAATCTCAGAGGTTTCTTGTAGTTGGCCACCAGGTTTGCACAAATCTCAGGAGGAATTTTGTTCAACTCCTCTTTGCAGATCTTCTCCAAGTCATTAAGGTTTCGAGGCTGACGTTTGGCAACTCAAACCTTCAGCTCCCTCCACAGATTTTCTATGGGTTGGGCGGCAGGTAGCTTAGTGGTTAAGAGCACAGTGCCAGTAACCGAAAGGTCGCTGGTTCTAATCCCCGAGCCGACTAGGTGAAAAATCTGTCGATGTGTCCTTGAGCAAGGCACTTAACCCTAATTGCTCCTGTAAGTCGCTCTGGATAAGAGCGTCTGCTAAATGACAAAAAAATAAATAAAAAATCCGGTCTGGAGACTGGCTAGGCCACTCCAGGACCTTAATGTGCGTCTTCTTGAGCCACTCCTTTGTTCCCTTGGCCGTGTGTTTTGGGTCATTGTCATGCTGGAATACCCATCCACAACCCATTTTTCAATGCCCTGGCTGAGGGAAGGAGGTTCTCACCCAAGATTTGACGGTACATGGCCCCGTCCATCGTCCCTTTGATGCGGTGAAGTTGTCCTGTCCCCTTAGCAGAAAAACACCCCCAAAGCATAATGTTTCCACCTCCATGTTTGACGGTGGGGATGGTGTTCTTGGGGTCATAGGCAGCATTCTTCCTCCTCCAAACACGGCGAGTTGAGTTGATGCCAAAGAGCTCCATTTTGGTCTCATCTGACCACAACACTTTCATCCAGTTCTCCTCTGAATCATTCAGATGTTCATTGGCAAACTTCAGACGGCTGTAGGATTTCAGTCCTTCACGGCGTAGTGTTACACCAATTGTTTTCTTGGTGACTATGGTCCCAGCTGCCTTGAAATCATTGACAAGATCCTCCCGTGTAGTTCTGCGCTGATTCCTCACCGTTCTCATGATCATTGCAACTCCACGAGGTGAGATCTTGCATGGAGCCCCAGGCCGAGGGAGATTGACAGTTATTTTGTGTTTCTTCCATTTGCGAATAATCGCACCAACTGTTGTCACCTTCTCACCAAGCTGCTTGGCGATGGTCTTGTAGCCCATTCCAGCCTTGTGTAGGTCTACAATCTTGTCCCTGACATCCTTGGAGAGCTCTTTGGTCTTGGCCATGGGGGAGAGTTTGGAATCTGATTGATTGATTGCTTCTGTGGACAGGTGTCTTTTATACAGGTAACAAACTGAGATTAGGAGCACTCCCTTTAAGAGTGTGCTCCTAATCTCAGCTCGTTACCTGTATAAAAGACACCTGGGAGCCAGAAATCTTTCTGATTGAGAGGGGGTCAAATACTACTACTAACTGTAAGTCGCTCTGGATAAGAGCGTCTGCTAAATGACTAAAATGTAAATACTTATTTCCCTCATTAAAATGCAAATCAATTTATAACATTTTTGAAATGCGTTTTTCTGGATTTTTTTGTTGTTATTCTGTCTCTCACTGTTCAAATAAACCTACCATTACAATTATAGACTGATAATTTCTTTGTCAGTGGGCAAACATACAAAATCAGCAGGGGATCAAATACTTTTTTCCCTCACTGTAACTACTGCTGCACAAACCTTTCCTACTCATATACTGGTCCATACACCCCATATATAAATGTATATTACGGACTCTGACATGGCTCATTCTGATATTGCTCGTTCTGATATTTCTTAATTTATTTTTTGTTACTTTTTGGATTATGTGTGTATTGTTTTGTAATGCTAGATATTACTGCACTGTTGGAGCTAGAAAACACAAGCATTGAGCTGCACCTGTGATAACATCTACAAATCTGTGTACACGACCAATATATTTTTATTTGATTTCCTACATACTGTAGGACATCATGGGCTGAGGCTAGGAAGAATATACTGTATATCCACATCAATAACACAAGAGAATGCAAACACACAGATACGCACAGTGGGCTCTTATGCCTTGTTCACATTGGTTTGAAATGACTCCAATCCAATTTTGGGGGGATATGTTTTTCCCGCAGTCTGAACAGCCAAAAAGCATATGGAATCGGATATTTGAAGCCACAATTCTGAGTCAAATCTGATTTATTTGCCCTGAAGTGGTTTTTAGACTGTTATTTGGCATATATTGTTGCTTGCTAGCTACTCTGTTGACAGTTTGACAAGAACATGTTGTAGCTAACTAGCTTGATAATATTTTACAAACAAATAAGTGAATGTGCTAGAAAGCTAAACAGCTACCTACCTACCTAGTTGACTGCTGTGGCTAGCCAAAAATAACTATTTGAAATTAATCTTATCCGTTAAGGCTTTAAAAGTGTCCTTACACTATGATTTTGAACATTCAAAGCAACTTGGAAACTTCCATGGCAGGCATTGTTGTCACCTTAGCTTGCTGCATAACTTCTGAGTGTTAGGAACCATGAGCACCACCACCAATCAGCCTACACCACTGCGCACACACTCTTCGTAGCTATGACAACTTGTGTAGCCATGTCAGCAAATGACTGCTGTCTAAACACACACAAATCCGATTTGGCCACTTGTAACTTGCTGTTTGGACAGTCAGTATTCCAAAATGGATTTGAAAAACAAAATTAATTTGACCATTAAGGCCTGCAGTGTGAACAAGGCTTTAGTCTGCTTAACTGTCATTAATTGAATATTAGATGTGTGTTAGTGTGTGTGTAGCGGGCGAGGCCGGCTGGGCTGGGCCTGGAGCGGGGCTGTTAGGGTGGGGTTAATGAGCTGTCACGTAACCCCGCTCACCCCACTGGACAGCCTGAGGTAATCAGACACAGACAGACAGACACACGAAGACAGAGGACAGACAGCAGGACTGTGTAAGCGGACGCTGCAGAGTCCAATACATTAGCAAACAGGAAGGAATGAATGTTAAGAGTCAAAGTGAACACACTTCAGAATGTAAGAATACAAAGCATCCAAAAACATAATGGTGGTGTGTTTATGTATTTGCTTAAGTGGGTAAAAATACAGTACTGTATTTGAATGTTCAGCATGGCTGGACCTCCTTCCGCTGTGGTGGATCCAGCAGAATGAAAAGCAGCATGTTCGTGTATGCAGTAGCAAGTACATATACAGTTGAAGTTGGAAGTTTACATACACGTTAGCCAAATACATTTAAACTCAGTTTTTCACAATTCCTGACATTTAATCCGAGTAAACATTCCCTGTCTTAGGTCAGTTAGGATCAGCACTTTATTTTAAGAATGTGAAAATGTCAGAATAATAGTATAGAGAATGATTATTTCAGCTTTTATTTATTTCATGACATTCCCAGTGGGTCAGAAGTTTACATACACTCAATTAGTATTTGGTAGCATTGCCTTTAAATTGTTTAACTTGGGTCAAACGTTTTGGGTAGCCTTCCACAAGCTTCCCACAATAAGTTGGGTGAATTTTGGCCCATTCCTCCTGACAGAGCTGGTGTAACTGAGTCAGGTTTGTAGGCCTCCTTGCTCGCACACGCGTTTTCAGTTCTGCCCACAAATTGTCTATAGGATTGAGGTCAGGACTTTGTGATGGCCACTCCAATACCTTGACTTTGTCGTCCTTAAAGTACGATCTTTGTCCCCATGTGCAGTTGCAAACCGTAGTCTGGATTTTTTATGGCGGTTTTGGAGCAGTGGCTTCTTCCTTGCCGAGCGGCCTTTCAGGTTATGTCGATATAGGACTCGTTTTACTGTGGATATAGATACTTTTGTACCCGTTTCTTCCAGCATCTTCACAAGGTCCTTTGCTGTTGTTCTGGGATTGATTTGCACTTTTCGCACCAAATTACGTTCATCTCTAGGAGACAGAACGCGTCTCCTTCCTGAGCGGTATGACGGCTGCGTGGTCCCATGGTGTTTATACTTGCATATTATTGTTTGTACAGATGAATGTGGTACCTTCAGGCGTTTGGAAATTGCTCCCAATGATGAACCAGACTTGGAGGTCTACACTTTGTTTTCTGAGGTCTTGGCTGATTTATTTTGATTTTCCCATGATGTCAAGCAAAGAGGCACCGAGTTTGAAGATAGGCCTTGAAATACATCCACAGGTACACCTCAAATTGACTCAAATGATGTCAATTAGCCTATCAGAAGCTTCTAAATCCATGACATCATTTTCTGGAATTTTCCAAGCTGTTTAAAGGCACAGTCAACTTAGTGTATGTAAACGTCTGACCCACTGGAATTGTGATACAGTGAATTATAAGTGAAATAATCTGTCTGTAAACAATTGTTGGAAAATTGCTTGTGTCATGCACAAAGTAGATGTCCTAACCGACTTGCCAAAACTATAGTTTGTTAACAAGAAATTTGTGGAGTGGTTGAAAAACGAGTTTTAATGACTCCAACCTAAGTGTATGTAAACTTCCGATTTCAACTGTAGTTTTGGTACACATGTGTCATTATACAAAGTATACTGCCATCTTGTGGCGGGACTGATGTCCTGAGTACTGCATTTGGAAACTAGTTGACGTGGGAGCGCTTCATACCAGAATAAAATACAGTAATCATTTCTCTGATACTACATTGATAGATTAGGTACATGTGTAATTTATGATAATCTTAAATTATTTTAAATTCACAAACATGTTGGATTATTCTGTGTTTCTCAGTGGGACGATTTTAAAGTGAAGCAGATTTAGACTAAATTTAGATAATAGAAAGATCTTATTTGCTTTAAACCAGGACGCCAGACATTTTGACGATATATATATAAAATAAACATTACAAAAACCGAAACAAATGGAATTATATGGTTTAGATGGTATGGATTTTTAGTGGTCTCATATACAATACAAGTGCTAATCTCCAAAACCACCTATCCCCGCATAGCTTCTTCCAACAGACACTGACAGCCATTGTTAAAGAAAACACATTTTCTGAATAGGACAGAGTTTTTAGCGTCCAAGCCGACAGATTGAAACACTCGGACGTAAAACGCTGGCTGTCCCTCTCCCTCCGTCTCCCCACGCCAAGACTCAAAAGTGGGAATTAGAATAGTGTCAAGCCTAAAGACATTCTGCACTTCATTGTAATCATGCATGGGTTTTAGTGTAATGTACTGTAAGTGTTCTCCATTCATGTTTTGTTTTAATTTAGATTATGTTAGCTTCAAGCATTCCTGAAAAACACTATCATCATTATACTCAAAAATCCCAAATAGATGTTATCTCAATGAAGATGAAGAATAAGTGGAGATTTGGACACTTTCCTACAGCATGAACTCACGAGTTGAGACTAGGAAGCATACAGTGCATTCGGAAAGTATTCAGACCCTTTGACTTTTTCCCCATTTTGTTACATTACAGCCTTATTCTAAAATGTTTTTTTGTTTTTTTATAATCCTCAATGTACACACAATACCCCATAATGACAAAGCGAAAACAGGTTATTATATTTTTTGCAAATGTATTAAAAATAAAAAACAGAAATACCTTATTTCCATAAGTATTCAGACCCTTTGCTGTGAGACTCGAAATTGAGCTCAGATGCATCCTGTTTCCATTGATCATCCTTGAGATGTTTCTACAACTTGATTGGAGCCCACCTGTGGTAAATTCAATTGATTGCACATGATTTGGAAAGGCACACACCTGTCTATATAAGGTCCCACAGTTGACCGCGCATGTCAGAGAAAAAAACAATCCATGAGGTCAAAGGAATTGTCCATAGAGCTCTGAGACAGGTTTGTGTCGAGGCACAGATCTGGCGAAGGGTACAAAAACATTTCTGCAGCATTGAAGGTCCCCAAGAACACAGTGGCCTCCATCATTCTTAAATGGAAGAAGTTTGGAACCACCAAAACTCTTCCTAGAGCTGGCCGCCCAGCCAAACTGAGCAATCGGAAGAGAAGGGCCTTGGTCAGGGAGGTGACCAAGAACCCGATGGTCACTGACAGAGCTCTATAGTTCCTCTGTGGAGATGGGAGAATCTTCCAGAAGGACAACTATCTCTGCAGCACTCCACCAATCAGGCCTTTATGGTAGAGTGGCCAGACGGAAGCCACTCCTCAGTAAAAGGCACATGACAGCCCTCTTAAAAGTATGCCAAAAGGCACCTAGAGGACTCAGACCATGAGAAACAAGATTCTCTGGTCGGATGAAACCATGATTGAACTCTTTGGCCTGAATGCCAAGCGTCACGTCTGGAGGAAACCCGGCGCCATCCCTACAGTGAAGCATGGTGGTGGCAGCATCATGCTGTGGGGACTCGCCAGGATCAAGGGAAAGATGTACATTTTAGTCATTTAGCAGACGCTCTTATCCAGAGCGACTTACAATTAGTGAGTGCATACATTATTTTTTGTATTTTTCATACTGGCCCCCCGTGGGAATCGAACCCACAACCCTGGCGTTGCAAACGCCATGCTCTACCAACTGAGCTACATCCCTGCCGGCCATTCCCTCCCCTACCCTGGACGACGCTAGGCCAATTGTGCGCCGCCCCATGGGTCTCCCGGTCGCGGCCGGCTACGACAGAGCCTGGATTCGAACCAGGATCTCTAGTGGCACAGCTAGCACTGCGATGCAGCGCCTTAGACTTCTGCGCCACTCGGGTGGAAACCTTGCACCATCCCTACGGTGAAGCATGGTGGTGGTAGCATCATGCTGTGGGGATGTTTTTCAGTGGCAGGGACTGGGAGACTAGTCAGGATCGAGGGAAAGATGAAAGGAGCAAAGTACAGAGAGATCCTTGATGAAAACCTTCTCCAGAGTGCTCAGGACCTCAAACTGGGGTGAAGGTCCACCTTCCAACAGGACAACGACCCTAAGCACACAGCCAAGACAACACAGGAGTGGCTTCGCGGACAAGTCTCTGAATGTCTTTGAGTGGCCCAGCCAGAGCCCGGACATGAAGCCGATCGAACATCTCTGGAGAGACCTGAAAATAGCTGTGCAGCGACGCTCCCCATCCAACCTGACAGAGCTTGAGAGGATCTGCAGAGAAGAATGGGCGAAACTTCCCAAATACAGGTGTGCCAAACTTCTAGCGTCATACCCAAGAAGACTTGAGGCTGTAACCACTGCCAACGGTGCTTCAACAACAGATTAAAGGGTCTGAATACTTATGTAAATGTGATAAATGTCTAAAAACCTGTTTTCGCTTTGTCATTATGGGGTAGTGTGTAGATTGATGAGGAATTGTTTTTACTTAATCAATTTTAGAATAAGGCTGTAATGTAACAAAATCTGGAAAAAGTCAAGGGGTCTGAATACTTTCCTGAATGTACTGTATGTGGACACCTGATCGTCGAACATCTCATTCCAAAATCATGGGCATTAATATGGAGTTGGTCCCCCCTTTGCTGCCATAACATCCTCCACTCTTCTGGGAAGGCTTTCCGCTAGATGTTGGAACATAGCTGCCGGGACTTGCTTCCATTCAGCCACAAGAGCGTTAGTGAGGTCGGGCACTGATGTTGGGTGATTAGGCCTGGCTTGCAGTCGGCGTTCCAATTCATCCCAAAGGTGTTCGATGGGGTTGAGGTCAGGGCTCTGTGCAGGCCAGTCAAGTTCTTCCACACCGATCTCAACAAACCATTTCTGTATGTACCTCGCTTTGTGCAAGGGGGCATTGTCATGCTGAAACAGGAACGAACTGACTTGTTAGAAAGGTGGCGTCCTATGAAACAGCAAAGTTGGAAGCACAGATTAGTCTAGAATGTCATTGTATGCTGTAGCGTTAATATTGCCCTTCACTGGAACTAAGGGGCCTAGCCCGAACCATGAAAAACAGCCCCAGACCATTATTCCTCCTCCACCTAACTTTACAGTTGGCACTATGCATTGGGGCAGGTAGCGTTCTCCTGGCATCCGCCAAACCCAGATCCGTCCGTCGGACTGCCAGATGGTGAAGCGTGATTCACTGCTCCAGAGTCCAATGGCGGCGAGCTTTACACCACTTCAGCCGACGCTTGGCATTGCGCATGGTGATCTTAGGCTTGTGTGCAGCTGCTCAGCCATGGAAACCCATTTCATGAAGCTCCCGACGAACAGTTATTGTCCTTACGTTGCTTCCAGAGGCAGTTTGGAACTCAGTAGTGAGTGTTGCAAGGGCAGACGATTTATACACGCTACAGCGGTCCCGTTCTGTGAGCTTGTGTAGCCAACCACTTTTCAAGTTAGCTGTGATTTTTAGTTTTGTTTTTTTAAACCTTTATTTAACTAGGCATGTCAGTTAAGAACAAAATCTTATTTACAATGATGGCCTACCCCGGCCAAACCAGGACGACGCTGGGTCAATTGTGTGCCGCCCTATGGGACTCCCAATCACCGCTGGATTGTGATACAGCCTGGATCCAAGTAGGGTCTGTAGTGACGGCTCTAGCACTGAGATGCAGTGCATTACATGCTACCCAGACCGCCATCGCGCGCAAGTTGATTTTGTCCCCCCACACCAGAGGCGATCAGGACACGCAGGTTGAAATATCAAAAGAAACTCTGAACCAATTATATTAATTTCGGGACAGGTCGAAAAGCATTAAACATTTATGGCAATTTAGCTAGCTAGCTTGCTGTTGCTAGCTAATTTGTCCTGGGATATAAACATTGGGTTGTTATTTTACCTGAAATCCACAAGGTCCTCTACTCCGACAATTAATCCACAGATAAAACCGTAAAAGTTTGTTTTCTAGTAATCTCTTCTTCTTCTGACTTTATATGGCGGTTGGCAACAAACTTAATGGGCATTACCACAACCAACTGGACTGGAGCGTAGACCTCAGTTCATCTTTCAATCACCCACTTGGGTAGATGCTCCTAAAAAAACCAATGAGGAGATGGGAGAGGCAGGACTTGCACCGCATTGAGCGTCACAAATTGAACCAAGTTCTATTTTAGCGCCTGGCCACGGAGACTCTCGTTGACGCACGCGAGCAGTGTGGGTGCAATGATTGAATCATTGATTGAATAATTGCACCCACACGCTCGCGCACGCGATGCGTGCGGTGTGGTCAGCATGTTAGCCCGCTGCGCCACTCGGGCCTAGACGTTTCGACTTCACAATAACAGTAGTTACAGTTGACCTTGGCAGCTCAAGCAGGGCAGAAATTTGACGAACTGACTTGTTAGAAAGGTGGCGTCCTATGACGGTGACATGTTGAAAGTCGCTGAGCTCTTCATTAAGGCCATTCTACTGCCAGTGTTTGTCTATGGAGATTGCATGGCTGTGTACTCAATGTTATACACCTGTCAGCAACGGTTGTGGCTGAAATAGCCGAACCACTAATTTGAAGGGGTGTCCACATACATTTGTATACATAGTGTATATAGCCACATGGGCCGTTTATCAATTACATTGCTCACCTCCTGCGTCATCACTCATCTCAGTCCGCCAGAGTGGATGGAAATGCGCTTGAATTAAATGAGATGGTCCTTCTCCACTCACGTGTCATTAGGCAAATGACGTTTACATGGGTGGATCCCAAAATAAATGTGTTAAGTGCTCAAAACAAATTAAGTTAGTTGTGCAAGACATTTTATAGATAAAACAATAAGTAGCATATTGTTTTTAAACGTGTGCATCTCTTCTCCTTTGACAAAAACAAAAGCTGATTCAAAGGGGGTGTGGCAGATTTCAAAACTCTTCCGCGGTAGGATGCACAGGAGTATGCTCGATGAAAGGTGGCTATCGAGGAGGGGACACTACTAACGAATTTACACACTCCTCGACCACTTATCGGTTTCCGGTTCACGGAGGAGAGGACAGTTTTTTTTCCCCAACGAGAATTTCCACAAGTCTATCCTAGCCGGGCTGTTAGGGTTGTCACGTGACCCCGCTCGCTCACCACAGCAAACCAGACACGGACAGACAAGAGTGTTAGTGGACACTGCAGAGTCCAATACCTTAGCAAACAGGGAGGAATTAATTACATTTTAGTCATTTAGCAGACGCTCTTATCCAGAGCGATTTACAGTTAGTGCATACATGTTTTCATATTGGCCCCCCGTGGGAAACGAACCCACAACCCTGGCGTTGCAAGCTTCATGCTCTACCAACTGAGCTACAGGGGTAGCTCAGTTGGGAAAAGAGTCAAAGTACACACTTCACTTCAGAATATGTAAGAAAGTATCCAAAAACGTAATGGTGGTGTGTTTATTTCTTTGCTTAAGTGGGTAAATACGGTAAATTATTTGAATGTTCAGCATGGCTGGGTCTGCTTCCGCGGTGGTGGATCCAGTAGAATGAAAAGCAGCAGTTTGTGTGTGCAGTAGCAAGTTACTACAGGGATCTAGTTTTAGTACTCGTGTGTCATTATAGAAAGTATACTGCCATCTTGTGGCGGGACTGATGTCCTGAGGACTGCATGTGGAAAAAAGTTAAGGTGGGAGCGCTTAATTCCAGAATCAAATATTGTAATAATTTATCTGATACTACATTGATAGATTAAGTACATGTGTAATTTACGGTAGTCTTAATTATTTGAAATTCACAAACAGGTTGGATGATTCTGTATTTGTCAGTAGGACGATTTTAAAGTGAAGCAGATTTAGACTAAATATTGAAATGTAAGACATTGTAAATGTACAAATGTATGTAAACTATTACAGTACTTTGAGCTGTGTTTAGATCATATATGATGAGAAATTAATACTTATGAAGGCTACTTGATGTGGGTTTAGTGTGTGGGCATAACAAAAGAGAAACAATTTGCCTGACATTTGATATGACAATAGCCAGAAACTTGCTCTTGAATGCATTCTCTGTCGTCTTTTCTTAGTTATAAACAAACATGAGCATGCACACAAAAAGTCGCAACCATTGTTTTTTTTAATAGAAAGATCTTATTTTCTTTAAACCAGGACAACAGACATTTTTGGATATATTAAAAAAGAAAAACAGAACAAAAACCGAAACAAATGGAATTATATGGTTTAGACGGTGTGGATTTAGTGGTCTCATATACAATACAATTTATTTTCATAGCCAAAAGTGCAAATCTCCAAAACCACCTATCCCGCATAGCTTCCAACATACACTAACAGCCAATGTTAAGGAAAATTACTTTTCTGAAGAGGACAGGGTTTTTAGCATCCAAGCCTGACAGACAGGAAATACTCTGCCTCCCCCAAATATGCCCCAGAGTTCTTAAACTAGTATGGATGATTATTGTAATTTTTACAGTTACTATTCATTGTAGAATGATTTCTAACTCTCTTCTCCCTCACACCTGCTATATGTCTGCATACTACTCTATTTTGCTGAAACTCATTTTGATTTGACTGAAAAATCTGTCAAGGCCAATCAATTAATTGATTCTGTAAAAACCTTTAACTCCAAACATGACAAAAATGTCATAATAATTTGGTTGTCTATTTTATACCAGATCCAGCAATTTACTTTAGCTACACAAGGGGCACTAGTGTAGGCCATAGACACCACATACATTAATGAACCAGGATCAATATGTGGCTACAGTATGTGTAAATGATGTGAGAGAGAAAAAATATGAGCTTTAAATCTGCATGTTTGACATTAAGTAGTACAACACAGTTAGCCTTCTCAGAAAGCTTATGTTATGGAAGTTTCTGTGCACTGCAACTCTCCCAATGAGATTATATGACTTGTTTTCCAAATAGATTTGAGATTGTATGTGGAGATGGGGAGACCTTGCCTTCACCCTTCCACTCTGAGTATCGATCTATCAGCTGAGACGGTGTGTGTGTGTGCCAGAGATGTGTGTGTGTCAGAAGTGTATGTATGGCCTAATGGGGCGGCAGCTTGAATGGACTTCAACCCAAATATCAAATATTCAAGTTTTTTTCATTTTCATGTAGTTTTTGCATTTAAATAATCATCCATAATAAGAACAAAAATATAAACAAGAATAACAATAGTAATAACCAAAAAACAACAGCACACAATATTCTGGATGGCCTTTCGCAAAGTGCTTTGTTATAATAGCAGAAGCTGAGACAGACAGGCAGTTGGATGGCCAGTGGCCCAACTCACTGCCTGTCTGTCAGACTGGGGGTGGTAGGAGGGGGGACGGACAGATTGAAACACTCGGCTGTAAAACGCTGACTGTTCCTCTCCCTCCACCCCCCCCCCACACCAAGACTCAAAAGTGGAAATTACGGTATGAAGTTATGGAATGTATCCTCTATTGGTTGGTGACTTTAAACCACAAGTCTCTCTCGCTCCCTCCTAGCTTCCCCTGCTGAGGGCCTGTGATCTCTAATCAAAGGTCAGTCAGTAGAGAAGTGGACACGAGGGTCTGGAGAGAGAACCCCCTCCCCTGTGCTTCTTATACCCAGCTACTTTTATACATGTTTCAACCTGATTAAACACACACTTCTCAGCACTCTCCCTCCCACAGACAAGCTATTGAATCAACATTAAGAATAGTAATAGGGGGGGTCACAGTCACATGGCAATGGCAATGGGGAACCAACCGTTTCCGTGCTCTGTGTTTTGAAAACTATTTCTTTAAACATTGGTACAATTTGCCAATTTTACATGGAAGGTAAAGAAAGAGATGTTCACTCAGGGTCAAACCACAAACTGAACAGAAACAGGAAAACAATGCATTGCAGTGTTGTTTTCCAACTTAGAAGCACAGAAAAATAGATCATCAACATTCCCCATCGCCAGTTCTGTGACTCCCCTTTGTTGTCCACCATTTTGCTACATCATATAATTCCAAGTGAAACACAACAAGATGGGAAAACCTGAACCATTGCACAGCAACCCTGATCTTGTCTCTCCCATGTCATCCCTGCTGACCAATTTGGTCCAGTCCCGTCCCACCCCAATCCTGACCCTCCCACTTTGTGCAAGCCGTTGTACCCCACTCCCAATGACGTAGAGAGACTCCTAAACTGGCCAACCAACCAGCCAACAGCCTCTCTGATAGGCCCCAGGGATGGCTGTGCCAGTGCCAGTGCCACGCTGTGCATTGTGCCATACTACATATGTCATCCTCAGCTTGCTGTGCTTCACCAGCCTGGACATTCAGGTGAGCAGCACCACTAACAAAACATACTCCTCCATCACCACCCACTTCTGTTCCACGATTATTACAATTATCATTGTTATCAAATGTTTTGTGTCATTTTTAATGCTTTCAGACATTTTCTTTTCTGTGTCATAGTAAATTAGGAACAAAACATCAGGTCGATTTGGATAAACACCAACGATAAGTCTTCTCTTTAAGGAGTTGTAAGACATCTTCTCAGTGTCGCATGTGTCGGAGTAACGGTGGTCTGGGGCTGAGGCTGGGTGGTCTCAGCAGGAATGGGACTATGGGAGCATAGGACCATGAAGGAGGAGAGAGCTACACCACTACACCACCCAGTAGTATGCTTCTCTCACAGGGACACTTAATTCAAGTAAGTCATAGTAGTTTGGACAAACACTACAGTGGGAGTTGGATTGAGAGTGTGGCTCACTAGAGATCAGCTTCCAGACAGTTTAGTATATATTGTCTTGATTCTGGCCCCCACCTGCCAATCGTCCCAATGTTCAGTATGGAAAAGTTTACAGCCACACTCCTCAAAATCCACATTTTCAACTCTAACTATATGGAAGTTAGAGTAAGGTGCTCTAAAATTAGAATGAGGGAGAGTGAGAGGTTCTTCCATTCCTTCCGTTTTAAGTCACGTTCTTGCCCATGAACCATGTCCACCTGGGAGCTGGACGGAGGCTCAGCCCCAGACTTCTACTGGACCCATTAAACAAAGCTTAGTCCTCAGACAAGGCCACAGAGTCCCAGAGAACAGTCACTCTACCAGAAGGACACCTGAATACATCTAGACCCTGAACACACTGCTCAGAGGGTTTCCATACTACCTCTCAGAAGCGGCGTGAACAAGTTCATATATATATATAGGGCCTGAATGTGTACAACATTTCAAACATGGAGGAGAGTTTCAGATTCACTGTTGTTACAATAGTTTTGTCTCCTCGGTGTATACCATCCTCAAACTTTCAAAGCACCTTCAGGTTTTGATGTATTCAAATCCCATACATCCAACATGTTTTGACGACTTATCAGTCTTTTTCTCTTTTGGTTTGGTTAAGTAATGTTAGTATACTTCTCAGAAGAACCTTTACATGATTAAGTCTGTTGGGTAGGGGAATGGATGGACTGTCTGTGTTGGACCATTGAGTGTATAACACCCTGTGCTCACAGAAACTCAAGGGCCTTGCTGAGGTCTCATGCCCTCCTTCCTTTAGCAGGACAAGGACATGACTTTAGTGCAAACTCTTGTTGTCTCAGCTAAAGCACTATTTCCAGTGCTATCAGGCTTTATATCCCCAACCAAAACACCCCTTTACTCATAAAATACCCTACCTAAACCAAATCCCATACCCTGACCCCACCCACACACAAAACAGCCATAAAGTTGGTTAGAAAAAAAAGTTACGCTGTAGGGACACCTTTTTAAGAAGACTTGAACATAAAGACATAAAAGAGAAGCTATTCCATCTACACCATTAATTTGAGAGTCCACGGAAATAAAGAGAGAATGTGAACTGATTCCACACAATTTCCTGCATACATATCGAGGGGGTGGATTTTGTTGGTGTGTGGCTTGGTCAGAGGCGGTCTCATTCTGGATATGTTTGGAATTACTTTCATACCTTTATATCATATACAAGACATGAATAGTAACTTAGGGAGAACTCTATAAAGATTGTACTATGTGCAATCAGGGTAACTTTGGCTTAGCCAATATTAAAGAAATAAAATAGGAATACAACTTGAAATCACAATATTAAGGCCCAAGAACATTACCAGTTTTGATGGCTACATATGCTCGAGAGCGATAACTTACAACCCTAACACATCACCTGACTACGGCTTCTTTCATCACATCTATGCATTGCATGACTATACCCTGAGCTCCTGGCTGTCAGGCTATACATATCAACCCCTCTCATCTACCTCGTCTTTTACTTGATCTGTGTATGTCTATACTGACAGACTATTGATTTGCATTCATTTAAGAGAATGAGTCAAAATCCCAGGGAAATAATTATTTCAACAGAATACAAAGCAGTGAAAAGCTATGGAAAAGATGGTTGAGGGTGTGTGGAAGTTTCAAGTACACTCACACACACACACCCCCTTAGATGATTGAACTGCCATGCAGTTGGTCTGAAAGTGTCTGACCGTGTTCTCTTCTCTGTGATAATATGTGGCGCTATGAGAGGGGAGCTGGTGAACAGATGGGTGGAGATAGAGTTTGTTTATCCAGGCTTGCCCTGAGACCCTCCAGCCATGCACACACACTCACACACACTCCGTCCCCACCCCCTCCGCCCCATCCCCCCCTGCCCTGCATTAAGACATGAATATAGACAACTCACTAGAGCTTGTTTTACCAAACCTAACTTCAAGTGCAATCAGTTACATGGGGTTATTTTGTCTTTAAAAAAAAAAAAATTTTAAGGTCACAAAACATGTTTGTTTTTGAACCCGCCTGATTTCTCTTAAGAGATCTGAAACACGCATACATTTCTTTCTTTTTTTTGGCAGCTTGTCGTCAAAAACTGAACAAAACCAGAGAACAAGCTTAACAGCACCACTTGTGATGGGGATATTAAGCTCATTCGCCTTAGTTTGTTTCAAAGTACCCGTTTCTTTGACAAAAGTGCCTTTCTCAGTAACAAAGTGCATTCAGAACCTGCTTCTTTCCCATTAAGGTGCAAAGGACTGATACTCAGGACAAAGCATTGCAGCAATGGCAGGGGAATTCAATCTACAGTCACCGGCACAGCACACTCTCCTTTGCCCCAAAACCAGTGTACAAGTATGGTTAAAAACACAGTGAGTGGACTAGCCAAGACACACACAAAGACAAACGTGTCCAGATGTATGTGAGCCAGTGGCCGTATCCAAACACACGTCACAAGTCTGTGGAGCAACACCACAAAACCTCTGGTGGCTGCCCTCGTGTTTTTTGCCCACTATAATGGCTGCCTGGCTTTTAGTGCACTAGCAGTTTGGGGAGCATGTTTGAACGTGCCCACAACTGGAGCTGCTGACACTCCCAGCCCATGTCTATGAGTGAGCCAGAGAAAAGACCCTGGCTGCCACACACACCAACACCCAGCAGCAGTCCAGTCAGACACCGACCAGACCTCCTCTACCCAGGGCTCTATAATACCCTGCACTCCACAGACTGGTTTTGGGGCGTTGGAGGACTAAAATGAGAGAGAGAGAACGTCTGATTTGAACCCGTTCTGCCTGGAAAAGTGGCTGTGCAGGGGAGATTCTATTTTGGAATGCAACAGACATTGTGAAATCCCCCTCCCCTCGACCTGCAGCTGTGTGCTTATTTGGCATCCCAACTTAGACAGGTATTTATTGCTCTCTTCATCACACAGGTTGCCTTATGGTTTCGTGGTCCCTAGGGCAAAAAAGATTGGAATAAGCACTAATACACACCTTTTCTCAACAACCTCCTTTAAATATACCTCTCTCTGTTGGATATCTTTAGTAAAGCTGTGCAAACGTATACATCTCCATCTATCCCTGCTTTTTGTCTTTCAACCTGCTGTTGGTTAGACAGTGCACCCTCTCCTCACGCGAGGGCAGATCCTGTCAGAACTGCACAAAGTTAACCACATAGTATCTCTTCTTCCTTTGGGCAGGAACTCTATATACATATCTCAATCAAGTGTTAAGTTTAGGACCAATGGGTTTCTCAATTCAATATATTCTAACATTCATATAGTAGATTCTCTCTTTTACCCACAAGCTTCACTCTGTGAGAAATGTGACGTCAAGCCGAAGGAAACCCCGATTGGTAAGCTAATACACCTCAGCATTAAATCATCACCACCTAATGTGTGCGTATATATATATATATATATATATATATATATATATATATATATATATATATATATATATATATATATATATATTTACACACACGTATACAAATGTAAAGTGTCAAGTACCCAAAGCAGTCAACTCAAAAAGGGACAAACAACAATAACAACAAAAAAAATTAAGACAAATCAAAAAGAAAATAGAAATGCTGAAATGGCAGGATTGTGAGGGGTAAGAGTCAACGATGTGGTCAAGCCAACTGGCAACATGATGATGGTTGTGCTTTAGAAACACACACCCTCCTCCCCTCACGTTCCCTACCCCTGCAATGGAAGAGTCCCCAAACGTGGATTTGACTCGACATTTAACATTTTAAAAAGATGAACCATAGATTTTTAAAATATATTTTATAGAGTAAGTAACACTTAAATCAAACCCTTGTCTGATTCTTTCTGAAGCCTTCAGAAAAAAGGATGCTGCATCAGAGGTGTGGTTAAGTTCATCTTGCATATATTGCCATGTTCTGACAATACTGTTTCTATGGTAATTGTACATTTTAGAACTGCAAAAGAATAGAAAAAGATTGGTTGCTTTCCATCTGAATATGAGAGATTACACTCAGTTCACCCCTGCAGCAGCCAGTAGGTGTGGGACACCTCATAGTTTGAAGGCTCTGAATTCAAAACCTATTTTAACTGCATAGTTGCTCAGGCTTTCTGTTGTTTTGTTATGCATATGATAAAGCATTTTTGCCAAATGTACAAAAACCCAGATGAGACAGAAATTACCCAGAAAGGAGACATCATGGGGGGTGTGATTTGAAGCGTTCTTTGCTCTTTAACAGAACACTGACTCGTGTTTGTCTGTCTACTCTGTTTCCTAAAGCAAAGGGATAAAATAAACAGAAAAGATTAGATTTGTGACACCCTGATTTGGTTTCTAGAGAAATAGTTAGTTGTGTTTTTTTTTTTTGTCTTAGCATGTTTTTTTCTCCTCTTGTTTCGGCAGCGGCTCCTCCAGGGGCTAAGTATGACTATGGCGTCCAGCGTCCCTCCCTGTCTCCCTGTCTCAGTGCCCCGGCTCCTCTGGCCTCTCCTGGGGCTGAGGAATGTGTGCATGGACCCTGGAGGCCCCCTCTACCGCCGCTGCCGAGGCCGCCTCCATGCGCCGTCTCTCCCTGCCGCTGCGAGGGCAGGGGCCCGCCAGCCCCATGGGGACCTCCAGGAGCCCGGGGTCCCGTACCCGAGGCTTGCGGCCCCGGCGGGAGGGGATACCATTGCAGCCGTCCTTCTTGAGGTGGCGGTGCAGGTGGTCTGAACGCACAAAAGTCTTAAAGCAGCTGGAGCACTGGTAGGGGCGCAGGCCTGTGTGCACGCGCATGTGGTTCTTCAGGTCGTAGTTGTGGGCGAACGCAGCACCGCACTGCGTGCACAGGTAAGGCTTCTCTCCCGTATGCTTACGCATGTGAACCTTGAGCTTGTCCTGCCTGAGGAGGAAGAACACAGAGGCTCAGTCCAAGACAACAACAGAGAATTGATTAGTACAGTATGAACTCTGATAGCAACAAAGGCAGTTAAAGTACTAAGCAAACTACAACTATTAACCAAACAACAAATCACAATCTTATACACATTTCCATAGCCATTTCTGTCTATTATATTTCTGAAAAACAACAATTTCAACCATGTCTGTGTTGACATTGATAAAAAGTATAAAATGTTCCAAAACGTAGCTATTATCTTTGCAATATATGATACAGTACACATTGTTATGTTGAAGGACATGTGATCTTAAAGTAGGGTGTTTGTCTAGGGCAGGGTTCCCCAACTGGCGGCCCGCAGTGATTTTATTTGGCCCCCCAAGATTATACTTTTTTTTATTTTTTATTGTTGGACATAAAACACTGTAAAAACACCAGCAAATCAGCTCCAAGTTATTTTAATTTGGGAAATCTGTTCCAAAGTATTCCAAAGATAATCTATGTGATCATATACAAATGTAAGAAAGGTTTGAAATAGTTCTGTTTTAGGCAAATATTATATCTGTTTAGGATTCTTGCGTTCAATTTGCAGTCTACAAATTACTTGTCATTATGTTCCGGCCCCCTGACCCTCCGCTCAAGAACAAATTGGCCCGCGGCTGAATCTAGTTGATGATCCCTGGCCTAGGGTGAACGTGCCTATGGAGGCAATTTGTCTCCCAGTGTCTCACTTTAACATCTGATGGACCACTTCCACGTATTTATTTTT